>NC_092460.1:100234354-100534354 GCF_047495875.1 Pithys albifrons albifrons | reverse complement strand
GTGTGCTCACAAAGGACATGGTGACTGGGCACCATTCCCTGAGCCAGAGTCCCCAAGATGGCTGTGGGACACCGAGCCACACTTGGCTCTGGGTGCTCATGCCAGGGCACCATTCCCTGATCCAGGGTCTCCTGTGATGACTCCAGGACACTGTGCCCTGCCTGGCCCTGTGTGCTCACAGAGGACACCATGGCAGGGCACCATTCCCTGCTCAGGCATTGGAATGGGCTGCCCAGAGAGGGGGTGGATTCCCCATCCCTGGAGGTTTTTCAACTGAGATTGGTCGTGGCACTGAGTGCCATGATCTGGTAAAGGGACTGGAGTTGGACCAAGGAGGGCAGAGACATGCCCTGGCCAGGCTGGAACAAGACACCCTGGCAGGGAGAGAGGCAGCCTCTGGAAATGTGCAGTGTCACCAAATTAAGGACTTAATTAGCAGGCGTGTTCCCCTGAAGGAGCTGTCTCCTCATTATCGTAGAGAATGGTGATTAAGCAGCTGGAAGGGGCAGGCGCTGCCAGCAGAATCTTGGAGACAGGCAGCGAGTGCCCATTCCCGGGCAGGGGCAGGGCAGGGCAGGGCAGGGAGCGTGTCCCACACTGCCAGGCCTGGCCATCCTCCTCCCTCCCATGTCCCCACCCTGTCCCTGAGCATCCTGCTCTGCCCAGGTCTCCCCAGTCTCCCCCTTCCCAGGGCAGACCTGGGGCACAGTCCAAGACCTCACATGCAATTGGTGGGTGCTGAGAGCCTCCCACTGCCCTCAGGTGCCCGGGGAACACAGAGTTTGCCAGAGCAGGAGCTGGTTACACAGGACATGGGCACAGAAGGGGCATTTTCCCTGACAGGTGCCAGCCAGAGCCTCCTTAGCGCCGAGACTACAGGATCGAGTCCAAACCTCCACACGGGACATTCCCAGGGCAGGGCAATGCTGAAAGCTGGCACAGGCTGCAGGTGGTGGTGTCCTGGAGCCACCTCCCAGCACAGCCCAGGTGGTGAGAGCAGGAATTGTGGCAGCATTTGGGATGCCTTAAACACGACCAGACGCTGGAACGCCACATGAGGGGAATTCGGAGCACGCTGTGGCCAAGGGCTGGCACCTCTCTCCTCCTCACCATATGGCCATGCCGTGTGCCCAGGTAGGCTCCAGCTGGCAGCAGGTGGATGGCAGTGGGATCCATGCCCTCCCCAAGGCCCTGGTGCAGCCCGTGCTGCGGGAAGCGGGCACTGAGCGTGGCACTGGCACTGGCACCGGCACCGGCACGCTCCGAGGCTGCTGCTGGCACAGCCCAAGGCTGTGCTGTGTCAGGCAGCAAGATCTGACATTTCAGAGCCCCACAGCAGCTGCTGCTACACCACGAGCTCAGGGAAGAGGCAGCTGCACCTTCTGCTGCCATCACAGTGGGAAAACACAAGGCTCTGTCCTGTGATCCCCCACCTTTGAGAGAGGCTTTGGGCCTCCAGCTTTGTGCTGAACACCCAAGAGTGGCCCTGAAGGAAACAGCACATGGCACAGACAGGGAATTCTGGAAAAGGTCCCATTTATTCTTTGAATGGTCGGGTAAGATTTGATGCAGAGGTAGAATGCAGTGCAGAGATTGCTGAGTCCAAGCAGACTCCAAATGGAGACCTTAAAAGTCATCCAATTCCCTGCCATGGGCAGGGACATCTTCCACCAGCCCAGGTTGCTCCAAGCCCCGTCCAGTCTGGCCTTGGACATTTCCAGGGATGAGACAGCCACAGGTCTGTTTTCACTCCAATGTCAGAGAGAAAGCCTCTACCAAAGCTGCCCAAAAGTTCCCTGTCCATGTGTTGGCATTCCTGGACACTGGATTTGGATGGAAGCTGAAGGAGCTGGCACAGCCAGGCACAAAATCCTCTGTGCTGCCAGGAATGCCGGGCACACTGCCTGACCCGTGGCCACTGCCAGCCTGGCTCTGACCCCAACTGGCCTCAGCCTGGCCCCTCTGCCTTCATGTCCAGATGTCCCACTGTGCCAGAGACAGGGATCAACCTCCACTGCCACGTCCTTCCCTGCAAATGTCCTCATGCAGCCCCTTCCTCCTGGGCTGTGTGGCATGGGCAGGGGACAAGTGCATGGGGAGTCTCCTTGGCTGCTTTCCTGGGTTTGGTCCCCCAGCCCTGCACTGTGGGGTGTCCTGTCATGCCAGAGGGCAAACTCTGCTAGAGCCGGGCATCTCCAGCTGCCCCCCACCTCTGCCACTTCTCCTGCCTCCCCTGCGTGGTCTCTGCCACCCTCGTGGCTGCCAGACTGGAGGGACAGATGGGCCCTTCCTCTGCCTGGCTCTGCATTCCCGCCTGGAGACACGACACGGCTTCCTGCAGCTTCCCACGAGCCAGCATTCCCACTGCACTTGTTCCCTGACCTTTGGGGAGAGGCTGCAGGCTCTGCTCTGCACACTGAGGCTCACAGGGCACAGCACTTGTGTGCAGTCCCTGCCCCGTGCCAGCCCCAGGTGGGACCCCCAGCCCAGCTGAGTCTGCTCCCTGTTCCCTGGGATGGGATGCCCATGCCCCCCAGGAATGTGCACCAACACCAGCCTGCCCCATCACAGAGCCCCCCACTGAGGACCCCCATGTCACCACTGTCTGTCTGGGTGCTGGTTCCACACCTGGTGACATTCCTGGGTTATCTTTTCCAGAAGCTGCAGCTCAGCCAGGACCAGCACAGCCCGTGGCCATTCAGGGTTGTGTTCACCAGCTCCTCATCTCATCCCAAACATGGGGCCGCCGTGCTGGGACTTCCCTAAGGGGCAGAAGGAGGGTTGGATTCCCATTTCCTGGGCTTGCCCTGGCCTGGAGGTGCCCATCTCCCTCAGCTGTGCCTGTGGTGGGTCAGCTGGATGTACAACATGGGCACAGGGTTCCTCCTGGTCTGTACCAGTGCTGCAGAGATCCCCCAAGCTGAGCACACTTTTGGTTGCTCTCCCCTGAGTGATGTCTCTCCTCCCAGCTCATACTGGCTCCATTTCACACTTGGCTGGTCTCAGGAGGAGCTGCCACAACCAATACACTGGATGTATCGAGCACACATGTCTGGGCTGCAGTGTGAAGGAGCTCAGGAGTGGCTGCCCCTCCACAGCTCATGGAGACATGGGAGAGGGTCTCCCCTCTACCCCCCCGGGGGCTGCTGCTCAAAAGGAGGAGGCTCTGCCCTGCACCACCTCACTAGATCCCATCCCTCACCATTTAACTGCTCCCTGTGCCATGTGGCCATGTGCCATTTTCCCTAGAAAAGCTTCTTAGGGCTGTGATGAATCCATCCCATTCCCATATCCAGGGTCTGGTGCTATTTCTGCAACCTCAGGACCTGTTTCCCTCCTGTGCAGCTGAGTCTGGTTCCCAACACCACATGTGGAGCTGTGGCATCACCACAGCACCAGCTCCCAAGTTCTCCTCAGGGAAATCCTGGAATCAGGGAGCTGGGGGGCCACACCAGCCTTAGGAGAACTGTGTGTTCTCAGCATTCCAGGTTCATGGAGGAAATCCGGGAAATTTACCTCCAGGAGCTAAAAACTGCCCAAAGAATCACAACGAAACATCTCATGATCCAAACCAGGCCAAAGGCAGGGACAAAACCTGGACGCTGTTTCTGAGCCTCTGAGGGGGTAACACTGACCTGGAAAGCAGCAGGAAGACATCCCATGGGCACAGGTGCCAGGGGATGCTGGAAAGCTGTCCCATGGAGGGACACGTCCCGTGGAGGGACATGTCCATCCCTCCTGCAGCTCCCTGAGCCAGGTGACTGCAGCAGGAAGGCTCCCACTGCCCAAAGCTGGGACACTTGTTAGGCAGGGACAGAGCTGCTGCCTGGGATGAGGGAGCAGCCCGTTCCTGGAGGGAAATGTGGCATTCCAGAGAGCTGGCACCACGTGCAGCTGCCAGGTACGGGGCCCTGTGTGGCTCCTCACGCCTGAGCTCCTTCCAGCAGAGCCCACTCAGACGTGGCTCTGGCTGCCCCTCGGCTGTCCCAGCACTGCTGCACACATGGGCACAGGGAGGGGGGGACAGGGGCACAGAGGGGGCAAAAGGAGGGCACAGGGGCCACGGGGGCACCAGAAGGGACAGGAAAAGGGGGCTATAGGGGGCATGCCAAGGAGGGCAGGTGCAGGGGGGACAGGGACACACGAGGGCAGGCAGGAGGGCAAGACAGGAAGGGCAGGTAGAAGGGGTATGGGGGCACCTGGGGGGGCAGGGAACAAGGAGAGGTTCTATGAGGGTCTGCCAGGGGGTTCAAGGGACAGATAGAGAGGGTACAAGGGCACACAGGGGGTCTGGCAGAAAGGGTATGGGGGCACCTGGGGGGGCAGGGGACAGGCGGAGGTTCTATAAGGGTATGCCAGGGGGTTCAGGGGCAGGCAGAGAGAGTACAGGGGCACCCAGGGGGTCTGGCAAAGGGGGCACCCAGGGAGGGCAGTGGCATGGGAGGGCGTGTTTGCACTGGCAGGGCAGGGTCTCTCCTCTCACATCCACGGGTGCTGCTGTGCAGGACCAGCGCTGTGCCCGGTCCTGTGCCCACCGGCTCAGCCCAACCTCTGCCTTGGCCTGTCCGAGGATGTCCCACCCACACCTGGGCAGGTTGTGCCACAGCGAGTGCCCCTGCCGGTCGGGGTGCTGTTTGTCCATCTGTCTGTCCGTCCCCCTGTCCCTCAGCCCGCCGTGCCCCCCCCTCCACCCGCAGCCTCGTGGCGAAGTTTCCTCCCGGCCCGCGGGGCTCCCACAGGAAGGGAGAATCTCTGCCCTGCAAGGTGTTTCCTGCCCGCCCTGATAGGATGTGGAGGCACATCCTGAGCCTCGCGGATGTGTGCGGACCTGGAGCTGGGCACAGAACCCACAGACTCCAGAGCTGGGCACAGATCCCGGAGATGGGCACAGACCCCAGAGCTGGGCACAGACTCCAGAGGTGGGCACAGACCCCGCAGCTGGGCACAGACCCGGAGCTGGGCACAGAACCCACAGACTCCAGAGCTGGGCACAGACCCCAGAGCTGGGCACAGACCCCAGAGCTGGGCACAGACTCCAGAGGTGGGCACAGACCCCGCAGCTGGGCACAGACTCCAGAGCTGGGCACAGACTCCAGAGGTGGGCACAGACCCCGCAGCTGGGCACAGACCCGCAGCTGGGCACAGACCCCAGAGCTGGGCACAGACTCTAGAGGTGGGCACAGACTCCAGAGGTGGGCACAGACCCGGAGCTGGGCACAGATCCCACAGACCCCAGAGCTGGGCACAGACCCCAGATCTGGTCTCAGATTCCCCAGATCCCAGAGCGGAGCAGAGACCCAGAGCTGAACAAAGCTGGGTATTGATCCCATAAACCCTGGAGTTGGACACAGATCCCAGAGCTGGCCACAGGCCTTGGAGCTGGGCACAGACTCCAGAGGTGGGCACAGACCCCAGAAGTGGGCACAGTCCCCAGAGGTGGGCACAGACCTGGAGCTGGACATGCCACAGATGCCCTGTGACCTCAGACCCCCCTGATTCCCCTGCAGTCTCCTTGCGACCCGGAGCCCCCCGTAACCTGCAGCCCCCCTGTGAGCACCCACTGCCCCTCCGCGGCCCCCGCAGCCCCCTCGAGCCCCGCAGCCCCGTCCGCACCCGCAGTTGGCGGTGCCCGGGCCCTGTCCCGGGATGTCCCCGTGTGCCGGCGGGGCAGGACGCGGGCCGGGGGGCGGTGACCCGGCGGGGCCGGGGTGTCCCTTTCCTGGCAGGAAAGGGGCTGAGCTGGCGGCCGTCGAGTTTCCTGCGGGCTCCAGCCCCGCGGGCGCCAGGAGCTGGAGCAGCCGGTGGCGGAGCAGGAGGGACCGTGCCAGGTAACGGCACCGGGACCAGGCTGGGGGGTCCGGCCGCCCTCAGAACGCGGGACCGGAGTGGGATGGGGGGTCCGGCCGCCCTCAGAACGCGGGACCGGGGCCGGGCTGAGGGGTCCGGCCGCCCTCAGAACGCGGGACCGGGGCCGGGCTGAGGGGTCCGGCCGCCCTCAGAACGCGGGAGCGGGGCCGGGCTGGAGTGGTCCGGCCGCCCTCAGAACGTGGGACCGGGGCCAGGCTGGGGGGTCCGGCCGCCCTCAGAACGCGGGAGCGGGGCCAGGCTGGGGGGTCCGGCCGCCCTCAGAACGCGGGACCGGAGTGGGATGGGGGGTCCGGCCGCCCTCAGAACGCGGGACCGGGGCCGGGCTGAGGGGTCCGGCCGCCCTCAGAATGCGGGACCGGGGTGGGCTGGGGGTCCGGCCGCCCTCAGAGAACGTGGGACCGGGACCGAGCTGGGGGGTCCGGCCGCCCTCAGAACGCGGGAGCGGGGCCAGGCTGAGGGGTCCGGCCGCCCTCAGAACGCGGGACCGGGGCCGGGCTGAGGGGTCCGGCCGCCCTCAGAACGCGGGAGCGGGGCCGGGCTGGAGTGGTCCGGCCGCCCTCAGAACGTGGGACCGGGGCCAGGCTGGGGGGTCCGGCCGCCCCCAGAACGCGGGAGCGGGGCTCCTCCGCTCCCCGTCGGGGCCGCGGGGCCGGGACAGCTCGGGAAGGGCCGCTCGGTGCTGCCGGTGGCGCTGGGGCAGTGCCGGTGCCTCGCCCGGGGTCGTGGGATGGGCTGTCCCCGGAGTCTGCGGTGGGCTCGGAGGGGCTCGGGGGGGCCGTGGCTGTGTGGGGACCCCGAGGTGGGAGCCCAGCTCTGCCCTGAGGGGTTCCCGCTCACCCGGCCCGGCCCTGGGAGCGCAAATCCCGCCCGCGCGGCCGCGGGCACCAACAGCGGGATGCGCCGGGGGTCGGCACTGCCTCCCACCCCCTCGAACGACTCGTCCCCGTGGGGACCGCGTCCCCAGGGGCCGGAGCGAGCAGAAGGTGCTGGAGGGCACCGAGGGGACCCCGGGGGGCCGAAGAGCCGGGATGCCGAGGGGGAGCGGCGGGCCAGGGGCAGCCGAAGGGGAGCGGAGGCTCGGCGGGCCCGGGGGTCCGGATGCGGGAGCCGCGGGATGGGACCCCCAGGGCGGCGGCAGCCGGTGCTGCGGGTGCCGGAGCCGCCGAAGTTTCGCTCCGCCCGCCCCTTCCGTGCGCACCGGGCTCCCCGTTGCCATGACAACTCCTAAAACTAACACCCGCTGCCGGCGGCGGGGGCCGAGCTCGCGGGGGATCCGCCGTGCGTGCCGCTCCCCGCCCCGCCCGGCCCCGCCGCCCCCGCCCCGCACCGCCCCGCACCGCACCGCCCCGCATCGCCCCCGCCCCGCATCGCTCCCGCCGCCGGCGGCCGCCGCGGCGATGGTGGCTCCGGCCGCGCCGCCCGCAGCCCTGCAGGTAAGGAGCGGCACCGGGACCGGTGCGGGGAGCGGGGAGCGGGACGGGGCGCCCGCGGCGGCGGAGTCAGCCCTGTGCGGGCGGCGAGAGGCTGCGCTGCCCGGGGGTCGCACCTGGACGGCTGCGGAGGGTCCGGGTCCGGGTCCGGGTCCGGGTCCGTGTCCGGGTCCGGGTCTAGGTCTAGGTCTAGGTCTGGGTCTGGGTCCGGGTCCGAGTCCGGGTCCGGGTCCGGGTCTAGGTCTGGGTCTGGGTCTGGGTCTGGGTCCGTGTCCGGGTCCGGGTCTGGGTCTGGGTCTGGGTCCGGGTCCGGGTCCGGGTCTAGGTCTAGGTCTGGGTCTGGGTCCGGGTCCGGGTCCGAGTCCGGGTCCGGGTCCGGGTCTAGGTCTGGGTCTGGGTCTGGGTCTGGGTCCGTGTCCGGGTCCGGGTCTGGGTCTGGGTCCGGGTCCGGGTCCGGGTCCGGGTTGGGGCAGGCAGGGACCAGGGACCCGTCGGGGTGGAGGGAAGCGGCTCGAAGGGGGCCGAGGATGCCGCGGCGGATGAAGCGGCGGGGACTGCCGTGCCGAAAGACCGCGGGGCGCGGGGGCGGCCGCGGAGCTGTGGTTGAAATTTTGGATTTGCCAGGCAGGGGGCCATGAGTTTGGGGCCCCTGTTCGCGGGGGTGCCCACCTTGGGGTGCGGGGCTGTTGGAGAGTGGCCGGACACGTGTTGTGGGGCGCGGGGGGGCCGGAGCTGGGGTTTGCGGGGGGTGTGTGTGAGATTGGAGCCGTGGCTTGCGGTGGGATGTCGGCACTTCAGGACGGAGCTGTGGTCGGAACTGGGGTGCCTGTGCTGGGAGTCAGGGCTGTGATGTGCCTTGGGGCGCCTGGGCTGGGGACTGAGGGCTGTGGCTGGAGCTGGAGGCTGATTTGGGGGTAAGGACTGGGATTTGCAGGGAGCTGGATGTGCCCGGGGATAGTGCCGTGGTTTGGACATGCACGTGCGGGGGGCAGGGACTGTGGGCTGGGGGAATGTGCTGGGAACAGGAGCCCTGGGAATGTGCTGGGAACAGGAGCCCTGCTTTCAGCAGCAGGCAGAGTGTGCTTTGGAGGACAGAGGCTGCTCCAGAACATTTAGGCGGGCAGGGGGACTTCTGAGTCAGGCCTGGCTTTGCTTCTGTAACTTCCCTGCTTGTGGTCCTGGTGTGCCTGTGCATAACCGAGTGTATCTGCCCTCGGGGCTTTGCACAGACCTGTGCACGATGCTCAGCGCTGGTTTTGTAGGAGCTCTTGCTCTCTGTGGGTGAGCACAAGTTGTGTAGTGAGTTATCTCCACCCAGGCTGTCAGGGATAATGAGCTGCTCTCGGCTCGGGGTGTGCTGGGCAATCCTGTGCGTGCCATTTGTGTGGTTGTGCTCTTGTGCCTGGGCCCTGGCTTGGTCTGCCACGCTCCAGCTCTTCCAAAAGGGAGTCTGGGCAGCAGGAGGCTCCAGAGCTGGGTCTGGCTGCACAGGTGCTGGTACCTGTGAGTGCCTCGGGATGCTTGGGTAAGTCAGGCTGCCAGTGGGATGGGTTTAAACACAGGATTTAAGCAGGAGGTGTGCCCGCTGTTTCTTGGTGTCTGTGGACAGGGATCCTCACAAGCTTTGCTGTCAGGGTACATCTGGAACTGAGGACTTGTGCACTGCCTCCTGCAGGGCTCTGGTCTTCTCCTGGGTCTCCTGGCAGGGGTCTGTGCCCAGGATTGATCTGGGGCAGTGTCTGGGCTGGCCCAGCAATGTGGCTGCAGCCCTGGAGGGTTGCAGAGTGGAGAGTGGGAGCTGGAGACCTTGGGATGGTGGTGGGACTGTGTGTGGAGTGCAGGGCTGATGGAAGTTTGGGGCTCCACTTCCTGGGAGCAGCGTGGGGCAGGGATGGCTCCTACCTGGGCCCCATGGGGTCTTTTCCCACTATGAACTTTAGAAACTTCACTGGAAATGTCTGTTCTCATTCTGCCTCAGTAGTTACTTGTGGGTGATACAGACAACATGTAAGAAATGTTCATAAATCCTTTTCATACCTGCACTTAAACACCTTACAAAGTTCTGGTGCAGTTTGCACCTGCACAGTAGCCCTTGATGGAGATTCTGTGGCAAAAGGCTGAGGACAAAAAAGGGCACAAAGAATAGTACAAGGACCTTTTTTTAGATAACAATCATAGAAAGGTTTGTGTTGAAAGGGAGCTTAAAATTCATCTTGTTTCACCCCCCTGCCATGGGCAGGGACACCTTCCATTATCCCAGGTTGCTCCAAGCCCCATCCAGCCTGGCCTTGGGCACTTCCAGGGATGGGACAGAACTGTTGTTTTGTTGTTGTTGTTGTTGTGCAGCATCGTAACACCTAAATATTCACACAACACCTGAGTACTCTTAATATTGCTGGAGTTATGGCATGAATAATTCAGAGCTGAGCAGGTTGTGTTTTGTGCCACGCTGTTCACTTGGACCAGAGCTGTGCTCTGGAGGTGCCCACAGACAGACAGACAGACAGACACACACACACAGAGACAGACAGACAGACAAACACACACAGACACACAAACACACACACAAACACAGACAGACAGACAGACAAACACACACACACACACACACACACACAGACACACAAACACACACACAAACACACACACAAACACAGACAGACAGACAAACACACACACAGACACATACACAGACACACAAACACACACACACACAGACACACAAACACACACACACAGACACACAAACACAAACACACACAGAGACACACACACAGACAGACACACAAACATACACACAGACACACAAACACAGACAAACAGACACACAGACACAGACACACAGACACACAAACACACACACAAATGTACACACAAACACACACAAACACACACACAAAGACAGACACACAGACACACAAACACACACACAAAGACAGACACACAGACACACAGACACACACACAAATGTACACACAAACCCACACAAACACACACAAACACACACACAAACCACACAAAACCACAACCACACACACAAACCACACAAACTCACAAACACACACACAGGAACAGCCCACTACAGAATATTCTGTCGAGATTTCCACCAGCTAAAAATTCCCACTGCAGCCTCCGCAGGCAGAGTGTAAGTGCACGTGCGAGGGGGAGGCACGTGTGTGCCAGTGGTGCTGGGCAGAGTACGGCACTGGGGGGGATTGGGGGTTGAGCAGGTGCTGGGGGGGCAACCTGGGCTCCCCTTCCCTCTCTGTATTCCAGGGGCACAGCCTGGGCTCCCCTTCCCCTCCCAAGGGCACACCCTGGGCTCCCCTTCCCCTCCCAAGGGCACACCCTGGGCTCCCTTCCCTCTTTCAGTGTTCCAGGGGCACAGCCTGGGCTCCCCTTCCCTCTCTCAGTGTTCCAGGGGCACAGCCTGGGCTCCCTTCCCTCTTTCAGTGTTCCAGGGTCACAGCCTGGGCTCCCCTTCCCCTGTCAGTGTTCCAGGGGCACAGCCTGGGCTCCCCTTCCCTCTCTCACTGTTCCAGGGGCACAGCCTGGGCTCCCCTTCCCTCTCTCAGTGTTCCAGGGGCACAGCCTGGGCTCCCCTTCCCTCTCTCAGTGTTCCAGGGGCACAGCCTGGGCTCCCCTTCCCTCTGTCAGTGTTCCAGGGGCACAGCCTGGGCTCCCCTTCCCCTGTCAGTGTTCCAGGGGCACAGCCTGGGCTCCCCTTCCCTCTCTCACTGTTCCAAGGGCACAGCCTGGGCTCCCCTTCCCCTGTCAGTGTTCCAGGGGCACAGCCTGGGCTCCCCTTCCCTCTCTCACTGTTCCAAGGGCACAGCCTGGGCTCCCCTTCCCCTGTCAGTGTTCCAGGGGCACAGCCTGGGCTCCCTTTCCCCTGTCAGTGTTCCAGGGGCACAGCCTGGGCTCCCCTTCCCCTGTCAGTGTTCCAGGGGCACAGCCTGGGCTCCCCTTCCCTCTCTCAGTGTTCCAGGGGCACAGCCTGGGCTCCCCTTCCCCTGTCAGTGTTCCAGGGGCACAGCCTGGTCTCCCCTTCCCTCTCTCACTGTTCCAGGGGCACAGCCTGGGCTCCCCTTCCCTCTCTCAGTGTTCCAGGGGCACAGCCTGGGCTCCCCTTCCCTCTGTGAGTGTTCCATGGGCACAGCCTGGGCTCCCCTTCCCCTGTCAGTGTTCCAGGGGCACAGCCTGGTCTCCCCTTCCCTCTCTCACTGTTCCAGGGGCACAGCCTGGGCTCCCCTTCCCTCTCTCAGTGTTCCAGGGGCACAGCCTGGGCTCCCCTTCCCTCTCTCACTGTTCCAGGGGCACAGCCTGGGCTCTCCTTCCCCTCCCACTGTTCCAGGGGCACAGCCTGGGCTCCCCTTCCCTCTCTCAGTGTTCCAGGGGCACAGCCTGGGCTCCCTTCCCTCTTTCAGTGTTCCAGGGGCACAGCCTGGGCTCCCCTTCCCCTGTCAGTGTTCCAGGGGCACAGCCTGGGCTCCCCTTCCCTCTCTCACTGTTCCAGGGGCACAGCCTGGGCTCCCCTTCCCCTCTCTCCATGTCCCCACCCAAAGTCACGGCTCAGCCCCCACCGAGGCCACAAAACACTCAGAGCCTCAGCCTCAGAGAGCTGCTGTCAGCGAGGGAAGGTCTTTCAATATTTAATGATAGAAGAGTCTGCTGCTTGACCTCCTTCTCGGGTTTCCAAAGTCCCCACTCGTTCCCCTCCCCACGGAACAGGCAGCCTGACTGCGGCACTGGCACCCCCTGCCCACGTCTGGGCTGCTCCTTGAGAGACTTCCACAAAGCCAGTGCTGCCTCCCCTTCCCACGCTGCCAACGGGAGCCAAGACACCCAGGAACCAGAGCTTTTGCCTGTTGTCACAGTTACAGCAGCTCAGCTGCGTTCGGGAGTGGGATGGCAATTTACTCTTTGTACTCGTTTTAGCTGCACGGCCTCCCCCTGCTCCAGCTCTGCCATGGCAGGGGGGATCCCACCCCACGAGGCTGCTGAGCCCCCACTGCACCCCACAGCTCCTGGCCCTCGTGGGCATGGTGCCCTGGGCAGGGCTGGACCACCACAACCCACCTCAGGGATGGGCATGGAGGAAGGTGGGGGAGGCTGGAGGGGGGGTAGGGGATGGCCCAAGGAAGGGAAGCCCAGGCTGTGCCCCTGGAACACTGAGAGAGGGAAGGGGAGCCCAGGCTGTGCCCCTGGAACACTGAGAGAGGGAAGGGGAGCCCAGGCTGTGCCCCTGGAACAGTGAGAAGGGAAGGGGAGCCCAGGCTGTACCCCTGGAACACTGAGAGAGGGAAGGGGAGCCCAGGCTGTGCCCCTGGAACAGTGAGAAGGGAAGGGGAGCCCAGGCTGTACCCCTGGAACAGTGAGAAGGGAAGGGGAGCCCAGGCTGTGCCCCTGGAACAGTGAGAAGGGAAGGGGAGCCCAGACTGTGCCCCTGGAATGCAGAGAGGGAAGGGGAGCCCAGGCTGTGTCCCTGGAACACTGAGAGAGGGAAGAGGAGCCCAGGCTGTGCCCCTGGAACGCAGAGAGGGGAAGGGGAGCCCAGGCTGCCCCCCAGCACCTGCCCCACCCCACACCCCCTCTCCAGTCCAGCAGAGCTGGGCAGGCCATGTGCCCCCCAAACAGTCTCCTGCAGCCTCCATGTGCTGCACTCCAGCCCAAGCTGTTGGGAAGGGCAGGTTCTTTGGGTTGGTCTTTCATGGAATCCTGGAATCATATAGGTTGGAAATGCCCTTCCAGCCCCTGGAGCCCACCCTGTGCCCAATGCCCACCTTGACAAAGCCCTGCCAGCCCATGGAGCCCACCCTGTGCCCGATGCCCACGTTGGCAAAGCCCTCACAGCCCATGGAGCCCACCCTGTGCCCGATGTCCACCTTGGCCCCCAGCCCAGAGCACTCAGTGCCACGGCCAATCCTGCCTTGGGCACCTCCAGGGCTGGGCACTCCAAACCTCCCTGGGCAGCCCCTTCCAAGGCCTGACATGGAATGTTTGTGCCAAGGTGGGTGATTTGTGAGTTCCAGCCGAGCAGAGAGACCCGTTGGGTAGAGCTGGGTTTGGTGTTTGGGCACCAAGAACCCCGAGGTGCAGTTTGGGTCAGGGCTGCCCAGGCAGAACCCGGGTCCTGGGCTGGCTCCCACCTCCCTGCAGCTGCCTCCCCTGGGAGAGACTGGCATTCCTGGCTTATTTGAGGAGTGATTGAGACTTCCAGGTCTGGATTCTTCTGCTTTTTATAGACATCCTCAGGGGAGAGCAGAGAATGGCAGGAAGCAGGGTGGCCCGGCCAGCGCTCGGCCCCGCCGCTATTGTTTGGTGCTGGCGGAAGCTGCTCACAGGCAGGGCTGGCCAGGGCCTTTCCCTGCCCTGAGCAGCCTCAGCCGTGGCCCTGCAGCCCCATGGAATGTTTCCTGGCCTTGGGGGAACGGGACCACAGCTCCTGGTGTGCCTGGAGGTGCAGGACGCTGCTTCCTGGGGCTGCACCCCCTCCACGATGTCTTCTGGTCCTCTGGATCCCTGGAGGATCCCTGGAGGATCCCTGGAGGATCCCTGGGGCCTGTTGGGACACTGTGGCCATGCTGGAGCTCTCCTTGACTGTCTGCTCACCTCCAGCCCCAGTCCCATAAACTTGTGACCCTGGCAGTGCCAGGCAGTGCCATGGAATGGTGGCAGTTTGGCTGTGGTGTGGCCAGACCAGTGGCTGGGCTGGGTCTTGCACAGTGTCCTGCCCATGGCACTGCAGTCCTGGGCCTGGAATTGGGGGTTCCTTAATGCCAGGGAAGGCTTTGCCTGTATCCTGATCCAGAGCTGCTGGAATTGGGGGTCCCCTATTGCCAGGAAAGGCTTTGCCTGCATTCCTGATCCAGAGCTGCTGGAATTGGGGGTTCCTTAATGCCAGGGAAGGCTTTGCCTGTATCCTGATCCAGAGACTCTGGAATTGGGGGTCCCCTATTGCCAGGGAAGGCTTTGCCTGCATTCCTGATCCAGAGCTGCTGGAGTGGATTCCTTGTGGCATTGCCCCTTCGTGGGATCAGGCCCCTGGAACCTCAGGGGTCAGAAATGGGCACATCCCCTCTGTACAAACCCCAGTGCCAGGCATTGGAGTGTGCCCCATCTGCCACGGAATAACCCCACCAGCATCTCTCTGTGCATTCCCACAACCTTCCTGGGATGGAGAGGAGGCTCCAGATGCTTCCCAGCATTTCTTGGGGACGGTTTTAGTCGGACTGACTTGTCATCTCTGATCATGTCATGTTGGTGCCCTCACTGGGACCAGCTGCTGTTCCTGGGAGCCTGCAGAGCCCTGGAAAGGGAAGCAGCTCAACGAGAAACGGGGAATTTGGACTTGGGCGAGAAAAGCGTCAGACTCAGGCAAGCAAAAGGCAGAATTGCCATTCATGAACAAGAGCAACAAGAGCCTCCCTGGAGCTCTCCCTGCTAATGTGAACAAGGCCCCTCTGGCTCCACAGACAGCAGGATCCTGGGGGACTGGGAGGGTTGGGCTCCTGGCACTGTGCAAGCTGCAGCCTAAATACATTGCAGATCATCTGCATAATTTATTCCTCTGTGAAGAGTTTAATTTATCAGGTCCAATAATAAACTCATAAATCTTCTTCGCAGGGCTGGGAGAAGATGCTCATATTATAAGCATTTCATTTATCTCCTGAGCCACTTTCCGTGCAGGTCAGTGCCTTGGAGTGGCTGGATGGATATTCCCATGGTTGGCATTCCAAAGAGGGCTCAAAGATGATGTTTGAGGGATCCAGGAGGTTGTTGTGCTGCTCTGGGGGCCAGGCTGGGATGGAGCCAGACCCAGGAGGAAGAGCCATCCTGGGAAGCTGCTACCAGTGCTGGGATTGCTCTGGGAGCACTCAGGGCCACCCTTTGGTGTCGTCAGCACAGAAACCTCTGGATCAGCCTGGGAATTCACACCTTTCCGGCCCTCAGGGCTTCCTGTGGCAGAGCTGCTCCATCTCCTTGAGGGTGATGTGAAGTATTTCCCTTCCTTAGTGTGAGATCCCAGGACATTTTCCGCTCCCCTCACGCTGCCAGATGAGAAGAGCAGAAGCATCATCTCCTCTCTGCAGACTGCTCAGGATGTTACAGCCTTTTATCTCTGGCCCCTCTTACTTGCCTCCTTCTAAGGCAGCAATCTCTGCTCCTATCTCTTCCTGTGACAGTTTTCCTTGCCCTTTGGTCCTTCCTGCCTCCTGTGTGGGAGTCCCCTTGGATCTGGGTGTCCATGGGGAGCCCTGGAGCTCAGTCCTGCACCCAGCAGGGGTGGGTTGGTCCCAGCTCTGCCTTCAGATATTCCTGCTCTGTGCTGCAATGAGGGATTTTGGGTGCATGGGTGGGAGGGAGGCTGTGTAGGTGTCCAGCCTGTGCATCCAAAAGTGTTTTCCCTCATCCCTAAGCCCTGCAGGGCTGTGCTCATGCAGGTTTGATGTCCCTGCAGGCACAGCCCCTGTCCCACCTCCTGTCCTGCTCCATATTCCTGTGCCAAGGGACAGGAGAGCGACCCCATTCCCTGTGGAACAGCCCAGCAGGACACACTCCCCCATCCTTGGGCTGTTTTGTTGGGGCCCTACACAAACAGCTGTGCTGGGTTTCCTGTGTTTGGAGGCCCAGGTGTGCTGTGAGGTGTCCCCAGGACAGGATGGTGGCAGCTGCGTCCTGCTCAGCCCCTCTGGGACCTCGGCAGCGTCGGCTTACAGAGCCACACAATAGGCTGAGTTTTCCAGGTGCATCTGTGATCCCTCTGCCCGGGAAGGACACAGAGGGTGCCTTATGAAATGTTTAAATGCTGATGGCACCCACGTGGGCACACTGTGAGCTCTCTGCAAGAGCAGGACCCTTGGCATGGCCCCTGCCCCCCCCAGCCGTGGTGCAGCAGCCGCGCTCCGAGAAATCCCAAGTCATACATTTTTAATTTTCTACAACAGAGCAGCCATTTCAGCCACTCACCCAGAAAGGATCCTTAATGAGAGGCGAGGAGAGAGAGCATGCCTGTTTGCAGGAGAGCAGAGGCATGATGGAGACACTTTGCTCTTTGCCTGGATGTCTGTAGCTGCTCCTCAGTGTAGCCTGGGGCGCTTGCTGTGTCATCTGCTGGAGGTGGGCTCAGCTGGGCACCGTTTCTTGTGCCAAAGGAGGGGAGAAGAGGGTCAACCCTGTATGGGAACTGACCCTTAGGACTGCTGGTACTTCAGCTGGAGCCTGACCCTGCTCTGGGGCTGCATCCTGGTCAGAGCTCTGCCTGGGAGTGGATGAGACAGGGTGGGAGAGGGGCTGGAGGGCCCCCATCCGTCCAGGGTGGGAAAGGGACTGGAGGACCCCCATTAATCCAGGGTAGGAGAGGGGCTGCAGGACCCACATCAGTCCAGGGTGGGAGAGGGGCTGGAGGATCTCACTGACCCAGGGTGGGAGAGGGGCTGGAAGAACCTTCTGACCCAGGGTGGGAGAGGTGTTGGAGGATCTCACTGACCCAGGGAGGAAGAGGTGCTGGAGGACCCCCATTAATCCAGGGTGGGAGAGGTGCTGGAGGACCCCCATCAGTCCAGGGTGGGAGAGGGACTGGAAGGCCCCCATCAGTCCAGGGTGAGAGAGGGACTGGAGGACCCCCATTAATCCAGGGTAGGAGAGGGGCTGGAGGACCCACATCAGTCCAGGGTGGGAGAGGGACTGGAGGATCTCACTGACCCAGGGTGGGAGAGGTGCTGGAAGAACCTGCTGACCCAGGGTGGGAGAGGGGCTGGAGGGCCCCCATCAGTCCAGGGTGGGAGAGGTGCTGGAAAAACCTTCTGATTGAGGGTGGGAGAGGTGCTGGAGGACCCCCATTAATCCAGGGTGGGAAAGGGGCTGGAGGACCCCTATCAGTCGAGGGTGGGAGAGGTGCTGGAAAAACCTTCTGATTGAGGGTGGGAGAGGTGCTGGAGGACCCCCATCAATCCAGGGTGGGAGAGGTGCTGGAGGACCCACATCAGTCCAGGGTGGGAGAGGTGCTGGAGGATTTCACTGATCCAGGGTGGTAGAGGGGCTGGAGGAACTTGCTGACCAAGGGTGGGAGAGATGCTTGGACCCCACTAACCCAAGGCAGGAGAAGCACATGAGGTTCCCCACTGACCCAGGGTGACCTTCATGCCTGGGTTATTCCCTTGGAAGTGGCATTTCCCTCACACGTGGTCTCACCAATCCATGCTGTGGGGCCAGCGGGGCCAGGGGGCTGCCAGCCCTCCAGCCTGCCTGGGCAAGGGGCAGAGCCCCTGTGGCTCTGGTTGGAGGGAGCAGCCCATGGGGTGAGGATGGGCTTGTGTGGCCTTGGGACAAGGACAGGCTGGAGCAGGATGGAGGACTTGGGGGA
This sequence comes from Pithys albifrons albifrons, assembly GCF_047495875.1. Classification (NCBI taxonomy): domain Eukaryota; kingdom Metazoa; phylum Chordata; class Aves; order Passeriformes; family Thamnophilidae; genus Pithys; species Pithys albifrons. The sequence goes on along the minus strand of NC_092460.1, from coordinate 100,516,690 downwards.
CATTGTTTCACCTTGGGTGGGGATGCCAAGGACGTGCTGCTGCAGGAAGTTGGCAGGTGTTAGTGCCAGCCACAGGTGACCTCCCCTCTCCCTGCTGTCCTGCAGGAGGTTGGCAGGTGTTGGTGCCATCCACAGGTGACCTCCCCTCTCCCTGCTGTCCTGCAGGAGGTTGGCAGGTGTTGGTGCCAGCCACAGGTGACCTCCCCTCTCCCTGCTGTCCTGCAGCAGGTTGGCAGGTGTTGGTGCCAGCCACAGGTGACCTTCCCTCTCCCTGCTGTCCTGCAGGAGGTTGGCAGGTGTTGGTGCCAGCCATAAGTGACCTTCCCTCTCCCTGCTGTCCTGCAGGAGGTTGGCAGGTGTTGGTGCCAGCCATAAGTGACCTCCCCTCTCCCTGCTGTCCTACAGCAGGTTGGCAGGTGTTGGTGCCAGCCACAGGTGACCTCCCCTCTCCCTGCTGTCCCCAGGTGGGTGCTCTGATCCTGTCCCTGCTCTCTCTTACCTGCAGGTTGATGAAGAGGGAGTGCTGTGACCCCCTGCCCGTGACAGTCATTTCAGGTAAGTCCCTTTTGTCTTCACCTCCTGATGGGAGGAGTGGGAGAGATGGGCTGGGGGGGGGCCTTGTCCCAGCACGGGGGGGCCTGTCTGGGACCCAGTTTGGTGCTGAGGGGTGGCAGGGAGAGCTGAGAGCAGGAACAGGGCTTGAGAGGGTTGGCAAAGGCTGGCAGGGCTCAGGCTGGAGGGCACAGCACGTGTCAGGTGTCTGCAGGTGATGTGGGAGCAGTTCTGAGTCAGGGGTGGGTCATGGCTGTGTCATGTGCTTTGAGGAGGCATCAGGAGGAAGGGGCTCAATGGGAACCATCCAACCAGGTCCCTCCAGGCCCATCCATCTGGAATTCAGTTCCTCTGTCTAGGACAAGCCCTGCTGGTCTCAGAGAACAGGAGGGTGCTGGACATCACTGGGGTGGCTGCTCTGCCCAGCCCTGGCTGCTCAGGTGCTGCCTCTGCAATGGGGTGTTTTCCTGCCCTCCCTGGGGACACAGGACCCTTTGGAAGCCCTGCCTGTCCCCAGCACTGGTGTCACTGGTGACGGTGATGAAGCAGCTGGAGCCATAAGGCACAGCTGGGGAAGGGTAGGGGAGACATGTCCCATGGGGTGGGAGGTGGCAAAGGACAAATGTCTTGGCTGGGCTGGTTAGAACTGTCCCTGCTGTAGGTTCTTTGTGTGGTGGCTGTCCCAGTCTCTGCCCCGAGTCCTGCTGTGCCTTGGGTGCTGTGTGTGCTCCTTGAGCTCCTCCCTACCCTGCCCACAGGGGCTCTGTGGTGCCCAGCAAGGGCCCCAACCCTTCCCTGGCACAGCACCAGCTGGCTCCTGCCAATGGAGGCTCTGGTGAGGCTGTTCCCACTCCAGGTGTGCACACTTGGAGCGTGTCCCACCTACTGCCCACCCGTGCAACCAGCGCTGGGGCTTGTAGGGGAGTGGGACTTCTCCTGCCCCCTTCCCCAGGCTGGGACTGCCCATCCCATTCCCTGCTGATGGTGCCATCCTAGCCCAGGGCAGGGATGAGCTGGGAAGGGATGGCCACCTCTATGTCGTCCCTCTCAGGGGGTCCCAGCCCCTGCAGCCCCTCTCATGGGGTCCCAGGCTCCTGCAGCCCCTCTCAGGGGGTGCCAGCCCCCTGCAGGCCCTGTCAGGGGGTCCCAGCCTCCTGCAGCCCCTCTCAGTGGTCCCAGCCTCCTGCAGCCCCTCTCAGGGGGTCCCAGGCTCCTGCAGCCCATCTCAGGGGGTCCCAGGCTCCTGCAGCCCCTGTCAGGGGGTCCCAGGCTCCCACAGCCCCTCTCAGGGGGTCCCAGGCTCCTCCAGCCCCTCTCAGGGGGTCCCAGTCCCCTGCAGCCCCTCTCAGGGGGTCCCAGCCCCTGCAGCCCCTCTCCGGGGGTCCCAGGCTCCCACAGCCCCTCTCAGGGGGTCCCAGGCTCCTCCAGCCCCTCTAAGGGGGTCCCAGTCTCCCACAGCCCCTCTCACGGGGTCCCAGCCTCCTGCAGCCCCTCTCAGGGGGGTCCCAGTCTCCCACAGCCCCTCTCAGTGGTCCCAGCCTCTTGCAGCCCCTCTAAGGGGGTCCCAGCCTCCTGCAGCCCCTCTCAGGGGGTCCCAGTCTCCCACAGCCCCTCTCAGGGTGTCCCAGTCCCCTGCAGCCCCTCTCAGGGGGTCCCAGGCTCCTGCAGCCCCTCTAAGGGGGTCCCAGGCTCCCACAGCCCCTCTCAGGGGGTCCCAGGCTCCTCCAGCCCCTCTCAGGGGGTCCCAGGCCCCTGCAGCCCCTCTCAGGGGGTCCCAGCCCCTGCAGCCCCTCTCAGGGGGTCCCAGGCTCCTGCAGCCCCTCTCAGGGGGTCCCCCTGCAGCCCCTCTAAGGGGGTCCCAGTCTCCCACAGCCCCTCTCACGGGGTCCCAGCCTCCTGCAGCCCCTCTCAGGGGGTCCCAGTCTCCCACAGCCCCTCTCAGTGGTCCCAGCCTCTTGCAGCCCCTCTAAGGGGGTCCCAGCCTCCTGCAGCCCCTCTCAGGGGGTCCCAGTCTCCCACAGCCCCTCTCAGGGTGTCCCAGTCCCCTGCAGCCCCTCTCAGGGGGTCCCAGGCTTCTGCAGCCCCTCTAAGGGGGTCCCAGCCTCCTGCAGCCCCTCTCAGGGGGTGCCAGCCTCCTGCAGCCCCTCTAAGGGGGTCCCAGTCTCCCACAGCCCCTCTCAGGGGGTCCCAGTCCCCTGCAGCCCCTCTCAGGGGGTCCCAGTCCCCTGCAGCCCCTCTCAGGGGGTCCCAGCCCCCTGCAGCCCCTCTCAGGGGGTCCCAGCCCCCTGTAGCCCCTCTCAGGGGGTCCCAGCCCCCTGCAGCCCCTCTCAGGGGGGCTCAGCAGGCAGGCTGAGCTGTGGAGCACCGTGAGCTCTGTGTGTGTCAGCCTTCAGGATGGAGTCTTGGAAACCAGGGGCTGAAACAAAGGAAGCGAAATGCTAATGCACAGGAACAGAGGGTGCTTTCTTTGGCTCCAGCAGGCTCTTTGCAGAGCCTGTGGCTCCATTCCAGGACCCCTGAAATGTGTTGCCATTTGGTCTTGTAGCTGCTGTGGGTGCTGGGGGTGCCCGTGCGGGGGCTGAGCCCGTGGGCTGCGCTGTGGGTGCCCAGGCAGGGGCGGCTGTGCCGCGTGGGCTGCGCCGTGTGGGCCGTGCTACGTGTTCCTGTGCCATGCTGTGCTGTGCCAGGGGCTGCAGGGCTGGGGGGCTGCAAGGGGAGCTCCCTGCAGGGCTGTGCCAGGGGCTGCAGGGCTGTGCCACTTGAGGGGAGCTCCTGCAGGGCTGTGCCAGGGGCTGCAGGGCCAGGAGGCTGCAAGGGAAGCTCCCTGCAGGGCTGTGCCAGGGGCTGCAGGGCTGTGCCACACAAGGGGAGCTCCTGCAGGGCTGTGCCAGGGGCTGCAGGGCTGTGCCACACAAGGGGAGCTTCTGCGGGGCTGTGCCAGGGGCTGCAGGGCTGGGGACATACAAGGAGAGCTCCTGCAGGACTGTGCCAGGGGCTACAGGGCTGTGCCACACAAGGGGAGCTCCTGCAGGGCTGTGCCAGGGGCTGCAGGGCTGTGCCACACAAGGGGAGCTCCTGCAGGGCTGTGCCAGGGGCTGCAGGGCTGTGCCACACAAGGGGAGCTCCTGCAGAACTGTGCCAGGGGCTGCAGGGCTGGGACACATGAGGGGAGCTCCTGCAGGGCCGTGCCAGGGGCTGCAGGGCTGGGAGGTTGCAAGGGGAGCTCCCTGCAGGGCTGTGCCAGGGGCTGCAGGGCTGTGCCACATGAGGGGAGCTCCTGCAAGGCTGTGCCACATGAGGGGACCTCCTTGCAGGGCTGTGCCAGGGGCTGCAGGGCTGTGCCAGGGGCTGCAGAGTTGGGGACACACGAGGGGAGCTCCTGCAGGGCTGTGCCAGGGTCTGCAGGGCTGTGCCACACAAGGGGAGCTCCTGCAGGGCTGTGCCAGGGGCTGCAGGGCTGTGCCAGGGGCTGCAGGGCTAGGACACATGAGGGGAGCTCCTGCAAGGCTGTGCCACATGAGGGGACCTCCTTGCAGGGCTGTGCCAGGGGCTGTAGGGCTGTGCCAGGGGCTGCAGGGTTGGGGACACACGAGGGGAGCTCCTGCAGGGCTGTGCCAGGGGCTGCAGGGCTGTGCCACACAAGGGGAGCTCCTGCAGGGCTGTGCCAGGGGCTGCAGGGCTGTGCCACACAAGGAGAGCTCCTGCAGAGCTGTGCCAGGGGCTGCAGGGCCGTGCCACACAAGGGGAGCTCCTGCAGGGCTGTGCCAGGTCGCCAGGCGCCGCCTGCCAAAGCGGGGCAGGTGCAGCTGTGGGGATGGGTTGTGTCTGTGCCCAGGTGTGGGCATCTATCCAAGCTGTTCCTCCACTGCTCCTGTGCTTGGTGGCACCGGTCCTGCCTGGCCCCAGAGCACAGCCACGGCTTGCAGGGGCCAAACCTCACCGCAGGGGCAGCGTCATTTCTGCCCATCGCCAGCAGGTCACTCCACAGGGACAGTGCTCTGACCTGGCACTCCTCGTTCTGCCTCGGGACAGCAGAGCCCAGTGGGAGCAGGGCCCGTGGTGGAGCTGGGCAGTCCCTGGTGTGGGGCTTTGTTCTTAGCCCTGAGGGGCAGGGATTGTCCTTCCCCGCTCCAGGAGGAGCCCCAGCCCGTGGGACACGGGGAGGGTTGGCTGAGCTGCTCTCCGTGGCTCCCTGGAAGCTCTCCCTGAGTCCTGGTGGGGCAGCAGCTCCTCCTGCGCTGCCCCCGCAGGGTGGGACAGCCTGGGGGCCGGGCAGGGGTGCAGGGAGGGGAAGATGCCAGAGGTAATTAGTGTCTCAATCCCAGACAAACAGATGGAGGCGGCGTTATCCTCTTACCTAAGGGCTAAGCAGGAGGGGCTGAGCGGAGTGGCCGGGCTGGAGCTCGGGGCTCTGCCCGTGGCAGGATGTTTTCCTGGGGGGGAAGCCACCCCGATGCCAGCTCTGGATAGTGTCTGCACCTGGGCAGCACTGAATCCCTGGGAACAGGTGAGAAAGACACTCCTGGGCTCAGCACTGGCAGCCCTGAGTCCTGCCCTGCCCTGCCCTGGAGGTTTGGCAGGGAGGTTTGGGAAGGGCAGGGGCTGTGCCTGGCAGGGCCAAGGCCACTGAAGGGGTGGCTGAGTGAGGGGACAGTGATGGGACCTCGCTGAGATCAGCTCAGTTCGTTAAAACTTGGTGTAATAATGCCGAGGTCAGGAGTTCAATCCCTTGTGTGGGCCATTGACTGAAGAGTTGGACTCGATGATCCTTGGGGGTCCCTCCCAACTCAGAATAGTCTGGGATTCTGGAATTCTGTGGTGGTGATGGTGAGGGGCTGGGCCAGGTTGCCCTGAGGATTGTGTAACTCCTGGAGGTCTCCAGCTCTCTTGCTCCTTGCTGTGTGACACTCTTCCTAAGCTGGATCTGCTGGGACAGGGGAGCAGTGCAGGATGGAATCAGGGATGGGGCAGTGCCAGCTGTGCAGGACAACGTGCTGGGCCAGCCCAGGCCATGGCAATGCCCACTCACAGAGGGCTGGGTGCTTACCTGGGTGCTGCCCTGGGTCTGTGCCTGCTGTGGAACACACAGGAGCTTGCTGGGGTCAGGGTGGGAGCTGTGGGAGCCTCATGCTTGGGTTTGCTCATCTTTGGGGTGTCCCACCTTGCCAGCCTGTGGTGGGGTGGGGAGGTGGAGGGAGCAGATGTGCCAGGACGTTGTTCCTCCTGGCTGTGTCCTCACGTGTGTGTGCCCCAGGAATGCTCCTCTCCCGCATGGATGGGCTGGGAATGTGTGTGTGGGAGTTCTTACGCTCTGGCTCCATGTGAGAAGCAGTTTAGTGACTTGTGGGATGGGAGGAGATACCAGTCCCTCCAGCGTGTCTGGGGCCCCTGGAAGGCTCTGCCTCCGTGCTCCAGTCTTGGTGGTGATTTCCAGCTGCTCCCGTGGTGCCAGGAGGGGTCTGTCCCTGTTCCCACTGGTCCCATGTGGCAGCGTGACCTACTGGCTGGTGGTGCAGCCTCAGGGACCCCACCTGGGGTGCACAGGGCCCTGCACGTGCTCCAGGAGAGCGTGGAGCTGTGGTTTCCAAGGTGACTGTGGTAAGTGATGTTCCTATGACTACACACACTCGAGCTGGAGTTCCTGCAGGGGGAGCGTGCGGAGCCCCCAGGATCCCGGGGGCCTCCCAGAGAGCCCCTTCTTGGGCAGCCATCCCCTCACTCCTGCTCTGGAGACCCTTCCCCGAGGTGGGAGAGGCTGCAGGGACAGCTCTGGGTTCTGCAGACCCCAAGGGCTCTGGGGCTGGACCAGCCACACTGTCCCTACCTGGGTCTGCATTCCAGTTGGGAAGGACGTGAGGTTTGCAGACACCTCTTGTTGGGGTCTGTCCTTTGTTGGGACAGACCCTTGGTGGTGATGGGGCTCTGGGGACACCCTCCCCAATAGACCAGCAGCCACCACATCCCTGGAGCCCTGCAACAGTGGTGCCAGGTCCCTTGGGGTGCCCTCAGCAGCACATGGAGCCCGTAAATCCCAGCTGCATCCCAGGGAAATAGGTCAAGCTTCAAAGTCTTCAGCCACCTCTTCCTTTCCCCAGGCTCCATTCCCCCCTCCTTCAGCCAGGTGCTGAACTGGGGGCCTGTGGGGACAGACTGGGATGCTGTGTGGGCCGTGGGGCTGACTCTGAGCTCAGGGAATGATGGGGGAGCTGGAAAGGAAGGATTGTGATCACTGATGCTTTGATGGCATCCAGGACAGGTATGGGAGAGAGGCAGGAAGCAATGGGGACTTGCCCCATCTCTGATGGAGAAGAGCTTGGGGAGAGCTGAGATGTGGGTCAGTGAGGGAAAGGGGATGTTTGGGATGTGGTTCTGCGCTCAGAATTTGTACTGGAGTGAGCTGGGAGGTTCCAGGGGCTGCCCTCACCTGGGCAGTGTCCCAGTGGTGCTGGCTGTGCTCAGGCAGCCGTGGCATCTCACTGCTGCTGCTGGAGCCCCACCCAGACATGTGAGGGTGGACAAGGATGAACAGAGCCCAGGGAATGAGGCTGGGATGCTACAAAGCCAAAGCTGTCTGAGGGTGAAGTGTTCCTGTGAAAGACCAGGAGGTGGCTGGTTCAGAGGGTGTGGAATCGCCAGAGTGGGAGCAACTGGTCTCGTGGACGTGGGTCTGGCACAGAAATCTGGGTCTGAGGGGCCACAGGGCTGGCCAGGGCTGCAGTGCAGCCTGACAGGGCTGCTCACAGGCCTCCCATTCCAGAGCCTCACTCCTCTTGTGGCACTGTGGGTTGCCCCTTCTGCTTTTCAGGGATTGCTGGAGCTGTGAGCTGCTCTTGCTAAAAGCCACCAGGGTAAGATGGGCTTGGTTTCAGCTGGGCCAGCTGGCAGCGTGGGCTGCCTGTGTGTCTGTGTGTCCAGCTTGGGGTGGGAAGTGACCACACAGGGCTGGGGACAAGGACAAACCTGTGTCCCCCAAGTGCTCCTGAAAGACCTGTGTGGTGCAGCCTCAGCTGCCCCCACACCACTGTCCTGCCCCCCAGACCTCTGTCCTGCCCCCCACACCACTGTCCTGCCCCCCAGACCTCTGTCCTGCCCCCCACACCACTGTCCTGCCCCCCAGACCTTTGTCCTGCCCCCCACACCACTGTCCTGCCCCCCACACCACTGTCCTGCCCCCACACTACTGTCCTGCCCCCCAGACCTTTGTCCTGCCCCCCACACCACTGTCCTGCCCCCCACACTACTGTCCTGCCCCCCAGACCTTTGTCCTGCCCCCCACACCACTGTCCTGCCCCCTAGACCTTTGTCCTGCCCCCCCACACCACTGTCCTGCCCCCCACACCACTGTCCTGCCCCCCCACACCACTGTCCTGCCCCCCAGACCTCTGTCCTGCCCCCACACTACTGTCCTGCCCCCCACACCACTGTCCTGCCCCCCCCACCACTGTCCTGCCCCCCAGACCTTTGTCCTGCCCCCCAGACCTTTGTCCTGCCCCCCACACCACTGTCCTGCCCCCCAGACCTCTGTCCTGCCCCCCACACCACTGTCCTGCCCCCCAGACCTCTGTCCTGCCCCCCCACACCACTGTCCTGCCCCCCAGACCTCTGTCCTGCCCCCCAGACCTCTGTCCTGCCCCCCAGACCTCTGTCATGCCCTCCAGACACTGTCATAGAATCACAGACTCATAGAATAGATGGGGTTGGAAAAGCCCTCCGAGATCATCAAGTCCAACCCTTGGTCCAACTCCAGTCCCTTTACCAGATCATGGCACTCAGTGCCACGGCCAAGCTCAGCTGAAAACCCTCCAGGGATGGGGAATCCACCCCCTCTCTGGGCAGCCCATTCCAATCCCTGAGCACTCTCTCTGCAAAGAATTTCTTCCTGCTCTCCAACTTCAATTTCCCCTGGCAGAGCTTGAGCCCATCGTGCCCCCTTGTCCTATTGCTGTCCTGCCCCCCAGACCTCTGTCCTGCACCCCCCCCCCACTGTTTTGCCACCCAGACCGCCCTCCTGCCCTCCAGATCTCTGACCCACCCCCCAGACCTCTGATCTGTTCCCCAGACCTCTCTGCTGCCCACCCAGCTTGCCAAGGGAAGGGTACACATGGCCAGGCTTGGCAGAGCAGGGACAGAGAGGGCTCCCTGGCCTGAGCTCCTTCCCCCTTACTGGGACCAGTGGCTGCTGTTCCACAGCCAAGGGGCCTGGCTGGGCCTGTCAGCCCCTGCTCTGCCCTGCACAGGCTGGTGGGAGCTGTGCTGCCCTTCAGGTCTAGCTCCTTCCTGCCAGGGGGACAGCCCCGTGTCCCCCCAGGGTGATGGCATGGACATGCCCTGCCCTGGGGGGTCAGCAGCCAGAGCTGGGCTGTCACCTGCTGGGAGCACACGTGTTTTGGGCTGGGGATTACCACCATCTGGCCCTAGAGCTGGTTCCAGCTGGGAGAGTGAAGGGAAGGAGCCAAAAGCCTTTGTTTTGTCCAAGTGGAGCTGCCCCGGGATAGGCCAGCAGGGAATTGGCTTTGGTGGTTTTCAGGCACTGGGATGGTCTCCTGTAGCAGCTGGGGAGGGCAGGAGGGGCTGCTGTTGCTGCAGGACAACTGTTAAGGGAGTGTTATTAGGGGGATGGAGCACCTCTCCTGTGAGGAAAGACTGAGAGAATTGGGGTTGTTCAGCCTGGAGAAGAGAAGCTTTGGGGTGACCTAATTGTGGCCTTGCAGTACCTGGTGGGAGCCTGCAAGGAAGAGAGAGAGGGACTTCTGCAAGGGCCTGGAGTGACAGAACAATGGGAATGGCTTCTCACTGCCAGAGGGCAGGGATAGATGGGATATTGGGAAGGAATTGCTGGCTGGGAGGGTGGGCAGGCCCTGGCACAGGTTGGGCAGAGAAGCTGTGGCTGTCCCTGGATCCCTGGGAGTGTCCCAGGCCAGGCTGGACAGGGCTTGGAGCACCCTGGGCTATGGGAGGTGTCCCTGCCCATGGCAGGGGAGTTCAGGGGTACTTTGACTCTTTGCTGGACACTCAGAGACACAGACAAACCTTGGTGGTCCCAGGTGGGCACAGGATGCTGCTCCTTGTCCTGCTGCCCCTCCCTGGGGTCAGCCCCACTCTGCCATCGCATCCCCCTGGCACAGCCAAGCGCTGGCACTGCGGGTTTGCTCCCTGCCCTGCTGTGATGTGGGACTTGCCCTTTAATCCTCTGCACATCCCCAGTGACCCACTAACCCTGGCAAACGGGGAGAGGGAAAATCAATGGGCAGGAGAATTACCCGTCAGGCACTGGAGGACACCGCAGGCACACAGGGGCTGATCGATGAGCACCGTTCCTGCTCTGCGTGTCCTGGCACAGTCTGGGACTCCAGTGGGTGCAGTCCTGCACCTTTCCCTGCCCCTGTCCCTGTCCCTGTCCCTGTCCCTGCCCCTGTCCCTGTCCCTGTCCCTGTCCCTGCCCCTGCCCCTGCCCCTGCCCCTGCCCCTGCCCCTGTCCCTGCCCCTGTCCCTGCCCCTGTCCCTGCCCCTGCCCCTGTCCCTGCCACTGCTCCTGCCCCTGTCCCTGCTCCTGTCCCTGTCCCTGCCCCTGCCCCAGTCCCTGCCCCTGCCCCTGTCCCTGCCCCTGTCTCTGCCCCTGCCCCTGTCCCTGTCCCTGTCTCTGCCCCTGCCCCTGCCCCTGTCCCTGCCACTGCTCCTGCCCCTGTCCCTGCTCCTGCCCCAGTCCCTGCCCCTGCCCCTGCCCCTGTTCCTGCCACTGCCCCTGCCCCTGCCCCTGCCCCTGTCCCTGTCCCTGCCCCTGCCCCTGCCCTGCCAGCACAGATTCCTTCTGCAGGACATGGGCAGCGGTGGGAAAGGACAAGGTTGGGCTGGTCCAGGCTGCTTTGTGTCGCTGTCACGTGGGGCTGGGACCAAGCCACAGCAAACAGCAGTGCCGACTGACCTGCTGGTGCCCAGATAAGCCATGAGGACAGCCCCGGCATCCCGGAGCTGGCAGGGTACCAAGGAGCAGCCCCGGCTCCGTGGCAAGGTGCTCTGTGCAAACCCCAAGGTCCTGACACCCCATGGGGGGCTCTGAGCTCTGTGCGGGGGTCAGAGCAGCACAATCCCCCCCCTGCCGAGGCCTCCGTGCCTTCCACAGGGCCTGGGAGCATCGACCGTGTGTTCCCGCGGCGGCTGCGGCCGCCCCTGGTAAATCAGTAACGTCGGGGCTGTGGGGCAGGACGGCTCTGCTGGGGCTGTGGGCAGCGCTGCCCGAGCCAGAGCAGGCACTGCCGGATCCTGCCAGGTGAGGGCTGGGCTGCCAGGGAGGGCTGGGGGTCTGGGCTGGGCTCCCAGAGAGGGCTGAGGGTCTGGGATGGGCTCCCTGTGCTGCCAGGTGAGGGCTGGGCTCCCAGGGAGGGCAGGGAGGGTTGGGGGTCTGGGCTGGAGGTCTGGGCTGGGGGTCTGGACTGGGCTCCCAGGGAGGGCTATGGGTCTGGGATGGGCTCCCTGTGCTGCCAGGTGAGGGCTGGGCTCTCAGGGAGGGCAGAGAGGGCTGGGGTTCTGGACTGGGGGTCTGGGATGGGTTCCCTGTGCTGCCAGGTGAGGGCTGGGCTCCCAGGGAGGGCAGGGAGGGTTGGGGGTCCAGGTTGGGCTCCCAGGGAGGGCTGGGGGTCCTGGCTGGGCTCCCTGCATGGCCAGGCAGGGCTGGGGGTCCTGGCTGGGCTCCCTGCATAGCCAGGGAGGGCTGGGGGTCTGGGCTGGGCTCCCTGTGCTGCCAGGGAGGGCTGGGGGTCCTGGCTGGGCTCCCTGTGCTGCCAGGCAGGGCTGGGGGTCCGAGCTGGGGGTCCCTGTGCTGCCAAGGAGGACTGGGGTTCCGGGCTGGGCTCTTTGACACAGCCAGGAAGGGCTGGGGGTCCTGGCAAGGCTCTTGGACACAGCCCAGGGGTCTCTGGTCCTGCAAGGACTCAGAAGATCCCACAACAGAGCCAGGGCTGGGCTCGGTGCCGCTGCAGGAGTGGAGTGCGGGGTGGGAGCTGCTGGAGAAAGTGTTGGATCCCAACTCTGGAGAGGCAGGAACGGCCTGGGCATCACAGCCACGTGTGCAGGGTCTGGCAGGGCAGGGCAGAGCAGGGCTGGGCAGGGCTGGTGCTGGTGCTGGGGTGAATGTGCTGCCCTGTCTTGGAGCAGCTGTCTCTGTGCTGGGCTGCTGGAAGGTCCCAGCTGGTCCTTTCAGAGCAGGAGTCAGTACCACAACAGCTCTTCCTGGGCCGTTCCCAGTGATCCCAGTGATCCCAGTGACACCTGGCAGGGACACCCACTGGGTTTCCCCTTGACCTCCACTGCTGTATCCCCCACGACCCCAGTGCCACGTGGGGAGTCCTGGAGCACAGGGAGCTGGTCCGTGGGGAACAGGGAGTGTTGTGCTTCTCCCACACACCAGCAGGGCACAAGTGCCTGGCTCCTGCCAGCTCGGTGCCACCCTGGCTGTCACTCCCAGGAATGCAGCACGTTTGCAGCCCCTGGCACCGTGTCTGAGGTGTCAGCACCTGGGGACACGGAGATCCAGGTGCTCCCATGCTTGCCTGTCCCTGGGGCCCCTGTTCGCAGAGGGGCCGGGCCTTGGAGGGCTGGGGGGGTGTGAGTGTGGAGGAGCAGCTCACCCGCCCTCCCTTTCGTGCATGGGAGAGCAGGTGCTGGGGAGGGGAGGGAATTTAACCCTGATCCTGCCAGCGAAAACTGCCGGTCCCGGTCGGGCTGTGTGGCTGTAACAACCTGGGGCTGGGGCATTTCTGGGGGCAGGACAACCCGCTCAGGGGTTTGTGGGCACGATGCCTGGGAAGGTGGCCAACAGCCCTGGGGAGGGGGAGGATGGGGAAGGTTCCTTTCTGCTCTTCCTCCATGCTGAGACTCTTCAGTGCCCCTTGATTTGAGAAGATTTGAGGCATCAGCTGCTCCCATCCTTGATTTCTGTTTCGGTGCTCCCTGGCAGACTGTTCTTATCTGTGGGGCTGGAGCTGAGACCAGGACGAGGATTTGAAGCCTGGGCAGGCACAGGACTCTGGATTTGGGTTATTTTGTGTCCCTGAATATCCAGTGGCTCCCTGTGACCACCTGGTCCCTGAGTCTGTGCATCCCTCCAGATGGGGAGGGGTCTGCCATGCGAGAGGAGCCCACGGAGGTGGCAGAGAGGAGCCCACGGAGGTGGCAGAGAGGAGCCCGAGCGTGGCTCTGATCGCTGCCTGTGCCACGGATATAAATACTTCCCCAAACAAAGGAGGAGAGAGGAGCTGCTCAGGCTTCAGACAATGCTGACGCAAGAGGAGAGTGAAGTAGCCGCGAATGTGTGGGCTCGAAATTAGGCCATTCCTCACCATCACAGCGAGGGAGGGTCTGAAACAGCTTTCCAGGAAGAGGAGAGGAGAGAGAGGAGACCTGGAGGAAGGAGTTGGGCAGGAGGCTGTCAGAGGGCTCGGCGAGGGTGGCAAGAGCATCCTCTGGCTCTGCACAGCCTGGCACTGCCTGGCTCTGGCTCTGCACGGCTCTGGGCACAGCTCCCAGGCTGCAGGAGCTGATGCCAGTGCTGACAGCGGCCACAGGTCTTTGCACCCCTGTCTGGGCTCCCTTTGGAGCCTGTTGGACACGCTGCCAGGGGATGGAGTGGCAGCACCTTCCCTTCTCCTCAGGGAGGTGCCAGCTGCCCTGTCTCTGGAGCAGTTCCAGATGGCACCACTGCTGGGAGTGCTTTGGTTCTTCTTCCTGCTCTTGTCATGGCCTGGGGCTGCTTCTCTTCCTCAGACTTTACCTGTTGCACCTTCCCAGGTGCCACCACTGCACCTTTCCCAGGATTCTTCTGGCTGGATGCCCTCCCACCAGAGGGAGGATAATCCAGTGGTAGCCCGAGGGATGGTTGTGGTTCTGAGTTCCCTCAGTTCAGGGGAACCTGGAGCCCCCAGGGAGAGCCCTGAAGGTGCCAGTGATCAGCAGCACAGTGTGGGATGATCCCTGTGGGATGGGCTGCTCCTGGTGGGCAATGGGAAGGTGGCTTAGACTGTAATGCTGGGATGATGGAGAGGCCATCGGGGAATGCTGTTTCTCACAGCATCAGAGGTGAAGTTGGCTCAGTTATGAACCTTTGGTGAGTGCTCAGAAATCCAAAACATACTCAGAAATCCCAGCAAAATGCTCTGCCTTGGGTTTCACTTGCTGCTGCTCCTGGTGGCACGTGCAGGGAGCTCTACTAGACTGGCAGGGCGTGACTTTCTGTGATGGAAGCATTGCTGGTTTGCTCCTGTCACTAGAAAATCTTCTTGAAAGATTTTATAACTCCTTTTGATGATTTTTCATCAGTTTTCCCTGGTGTGAGAATAAGACTCATTGGGTTGTGATTTCTGAGATACTCAACTTGAGAAAAGGATAAGTGATACTTTTTTTCCCTCAGCAGAGAGGTTGATTTAATAAGAGAACATGAACGTGAATGACTCTGCAAGTCTGTAATGGGGTTTGGGGGTGGCCAGTGCATTTTCCCAACCATTCACAGTTGGGTCTTAAATATTATTGGGAACTAATGAGGTACCAGAAGATTGGGGGGAAAAAAAAAGCCAGAATAATCCTGGTGATTACCATCTGGAGTGTTTAATTTCTCCCCCTAGTGAAATGACAAGACAGAAAAAGAAAGGAAATAAATAAAATCAATGATGGGGAATAGTTGGACAGAACTCAGGTGGGCACTGCCAGCCTGGCACAGGGGGATTTGCTCCTGAGGGGCCATGGGACAGATCCCATGGGACACTGTGGCTGCAGGATGGATCCAAAGGGCTCCTCTGTGCTGCCTTTGTGTTCCTCCTGCTCTTCTTCCTGATCTCTTTAGGGCCTTTGCACTTGCCTGCTCCTGGTTTCGTGCCCCATTTCATTAAGGTGCTGTTTGATCCCCTCTTCCAGGTCACTAATAAAAGTCCCAGTCCTCATCCCAGGCCTGTGGGAGGAGCTGGATGGTGGTGATGGCACATTTTGTGTCCAGCCTTGGGCTACTTGCAGGTCCAACTCTCCACCTGGAAAGGCTCTGCCCTTCCATGGGCACTGCCATCCTCAGGGAGCAATCCCAGCCAGGGAATTGCAGGAAATTGTGCCATGGCTTCCCAGTTAGCGAATCACAGACTGGTTTGGGTGGGAAGGGACCATAAAGCCCATCCAGTGCCACCCCTGGAACACCTGGGACACCTTCCATAGCCCAGGTTGCTCCAAGCCCTGTCCAACCTGGCCTTGGACACTCCCAGGGATCCAGGGGCAGCCACAGCTTCTCTGCCCAACCTGTGCCTCACAGGGAAGAATTCCTTCCCAATATCCCATCCAACCCTGCCCTCTGGCAGTGGGAAGCCAGTTCAGACTCCCTGAGCTCCCTTTTCTGGCCCTTTGTTCCCCAGACTCTTGAGCCATCTCCCTTCCTGACCCCTCTTCTTTGTGCTGGGGGAGGCACAGCTGGTGGCTCTTTCTCAGGGCTGGTGGTGACTGAGTCATCTCAGCCACTTCTTCCCCTCACCAGCCCCACCTTGTCCCCAGTGTCCCCAGCTCAGAGCTGGAGAGCTCAGCCTGTCCCCTGCAGCCTTTGCTTTTCCCAGGTGGCCTTGTGTGCTCCAGAGCTGCCTTTCCAGCACTGCTGGTCTTGGCTGTGCTCACCCCAGGGCCCTGCTTGGAAGCTCTTCCAGACCCTGTGGAGCCACAGCAGGAGTGATGCCGTGGGACAGGCACCCTGGAAAGCCACGGATTTGGCTGGATTTGCTGCTGGGCAGGAATGTTTTCTCACACCTTACAAAGGGACTGGGTTGGGATTGCTCAAACTGAACCCTCCCACCCAGGCCCCTCTGAGAGTCCAGGGGATGGGAATGAAGGGTGCAGGAGACTCCCAGGCTCTGCTCCCTGCAGCTGTGCAGCCAGAAGGGACCTGTGGCTCACCAGCAGATGTGGATGGAAGGAAAGGAGGAGCCCAGAGATCAGCCAGTGGCTTCTGGGCTGATCTCACTGTCCAGATCTAGCCATGGTTTCCATTCTTGTGCCACTGAGTTGTGGTGCTCATGCTCAGGACCCGTTAGACTCACCCTGTGACCCCAAACCTCCAGGTCTGTGGCTGGAGCTGTGCCTGTCTCACCAGTTCTGCCAGTGCAGGGTGTTTGCAGCAGGTGCTGCTCCAGCTGGGAGAGTCTTTTGGGGCTGGCAGAGTTCGGGTCCCAGCGATCCCTGCCCTGGGCAGTCCCTCAGCCTCGGGGTGGGAGGGCCAAGGAAGAGCCATTACTCATTTCCTGGACAGATCGAGGCCATACCGTAAATCTCTGCAGCTCCCCGTGGTTTGGGGGCTATTTCTGTGGGAGGATTGTCACGTAGATTAAAGCCTTGAATCGCAGCCAGCCATGGACCGTGCACAGACCTGCAGGGCTCAGCCCGGCATTCCATCTGCTCCTGGCAGGGCAGTCCCTGCCCTGGCCCTGCCTGGGAGTGAGGGCATGACCCTGGGCGGGCAGAGCCCTCCTGCCCCTCCTTAGCCCTCACTGGCAGAGGTCAGAGCCTGGGAGGTGGCTGCTGGTGCCTCTGCTCCACACTGGAGCTCCATGGGAGCTGCTCCGGCCACCACGCCGGGGACTTCCCTGTTGGAAAGGTCTCTGGGGAGGGAACACAGGTCAGCTGCCCTCCCATTCCCCAAACTTTGGCATGAGGGCACAACTGCATCCTGTTGTCCAAGTGTGAGGCACTTTGGGAACCTCCTGGCAGCCAGTTCCTGGCTCAGGGGATGGTGAAGGAGATGCTGGAGCTGCAGCACAGGGGTCAGTCTGCCTGTCTGGGCCTCCAAAAAGGGGTGTTGGGGACCTCATGGTGGGCAGAGCTCCAGCCACATCAACAGTTTCACAGGGCCAGGATCAAAGCTCTGCCCTGTAAAACCCAAGACAGGCAGCTGAGCCCCACAAGTCACATCCTGCTGATGTCCAGCCACCTCCTGAGTCCCCCGGCAGCTGGGCAGGAGCCAGGCAGGGGGTCCAGGTGTGCTGGTGCAGATGTGGAGATGGGGAATCCTGGTTGGAGATGGGGAACAGGGACAGACTGGGACAGACTGGGGACAATGGTGGTGGAGTGGAGACAAGATCCAAGGAGCAGAGCAGGCTGCAGGAGCTGGGAGAGCCCATCCTCAGCTCCTGGGTGTGGTGTCCAGACCCTCTGTGCTGCACCCTGGGCCCTCCTGGGGTGGGCAGAGGCTCTGGGTGTCTGCACAGCTGGGACAGGGTGAACCTGGGGCAGGTCCATGCTCTGCTGACAGGGTGGGGAGGGGTCTGTGTTGGATGGCTGGGGGACACTGCACTGGGCACATGCCCACTGTGGGGACAGTATGTGGAGCTTCTTGGAGAGGTCTGTCTGGTGTGGAGCTTTTGGGAGAGGTCCCTGATGTGAGGGTTCAATGTATGATGGGTGTGATCCTCTGCAAGACCCCCAACACAAGGATCTGGGTAGGGGGTGTCCCCACAGTGTCCCTGCCATGAGGAACCCTATGGGGGTGGCTTTGGAAGAGTCCTGTGTGGTTGGCAGGGGGTTCCTGAGATGGAAGGATCTTTGTGTGGGGCATTTATGGGTCCTGCATGAGGTTCTTGTTGGGGTGTCCTGGGGGCAGTGTGGGGGTCCCCACCTGGTTCCCCAGCACAGGCTGGGCATCCTCTGTTGAGCCCCTGCTGGGCAATGGTCCTTGCTGGGGTTGTGCTGTGGGTTCCCAGCCAAGGTCCTTGTGTGCAGTGTGGGGGTCCCCTCCCAGGTGATGGTCCTTGCTGGGGGGTTTGTGGGGTCCCCATGGGGATGTCCATGTGCAGAGTAGGGGTCTGCTCCCAGACACCTCCTGGGGATGGTCCCTGCTGGGGGGTTTGTGGGGTCCCCATGGGGATGTCCATGTGCAGAGTAGGGGTTTGCTCCCAGACCCCTCCTGGGGATGGTCCCTGCTGGGGGATAGTCTCTGCTGGGGGGGTTCTGTGGGGCCCCTGTGGGGATACTCATGCACAGAATGGGGGTTTGCTCCTGGGATCTCTGGGGAATGGTCCCTGCTGAGGGGTTCTGTGGGGTTCCCACAGGGATGTCCATGTGCAGCCTGGGGGTCCCCTGCCAGGGAATGGTCCCTGCTGAGGGGTTCTGTGGGGTTCCCACAGGATGTCCATGTGCAGCCTGGGGGTCCCCTGCCATGGAATGGTTGCTGCTGAGGGACAATCCCTGCTGGAGGAGTTTGTGGGGTCCCTGCAGGGATGTCCATATGCAGAGTGGGGGGCTGCTTTTGGGTGCTTCCCAGGGAACGGTCAGGGCCAGGGGATGATCCCGGCTGGGGTGATGGGGGGTGATTGAGGGGTCCCTGTGGAGGTGCCCATGTGCACCATGGGGGTCTCCTGCCGGGCATGCCGTGGGGCCCCAGCCAGGATGCCTGTGTGCAGTGTGGGGGTCCCCTCCCGAGAGATGCTCCCTAGCGAGGATCCCATGGGGATGCCCGTGTGCACCGTGGAGGTCTCCTGGGGGGTGCCCCTGTGCCGGGGTGCCCCAGCCGGGCTGACGGCGTGTCCTTGTCCCCGCAGGGCCCCCGGGCGGGCCGTGAGCGCGGCCGGCGGTGGCGGTGGCGGTGCGGGTGCCGGCCGCCCGCCGCGCCGCACGGAGCATGCCTCTGAGCCCCGCCGGCAGCCAGCATGAGAGCCCGGAGTCGCCGCCGCCGGAGCCGCTGCCGGAGCGCCAGCCCCGCGCCGCCGCCACCGGGGAGCCGAGCGCCGGCCTGCGGGAGGAGACGCGGCTCGACCCGGGCCGGGGCCCCGCCGGGCCCCGCTCCCCCAAGCTGGCGGCCCCGGCGCGCATGGAGGAGCCCGCGCCCGGCGCCATCGTCGTCCGCATCGGCATCCCCGACCTCCAGCAGACGGTGAGTGCCAGAGCGGCCGCGACCCGCACCTTGCTGCGCATCCCGAGCGGTCCCGACCCGCACCTCGCCCCGCATCCCGCCCCGCATCCCGAGCGGTCCCGGCCCCGCTCCGCCACGGCTCCCGCCCCGGCGCCACCCGGCAAACTTCGCACCGCCTCGGGCGGGGGCCCCCGGCCACGGGCCGGGCAGGACAGGTCCCCATCGCCCCGCTCCGCAATGCCCCTTCCCCACTGCCCTGCTCTGCGCTCACTCCATCCCTGGTGCCCCCTCCTCATTGCCCCAGGTGCCCAGTGCCCCACTGCCCGGTGCTGCTTCCCCATTGCCCCCCTCCCTGCTGTCCCCATCCCCGATTCCCCCCATCCCCGCTGCTCGCATCCCCCGTGTCCCCATCCCCGGTGTGCCCATCCCCGCTGCTCGCATCCCCCGTGTCCCCATCCCCGGTGTGCCCATCCCCGCTGCCCGCATCCCCCGTGTCCCCATCCCCGCTGCCCCCATTCCCAGCGGTCCCCGTCCCTGCTGTCCCCATGCCCGGTGTCCCCCTCCCCTTCCCCGCAGAGCCCGGCGCGGGCAGCCCCTCCGGCAGCGCTGCGTTCCTGGGGCGCTCCGGGGCCCCGGTGCGGCCGCAGCGCGGGGCCGTTCCCGCACCGGCCGGGACCGGGCTGTGTCCCTGTCCCAGTGCCAGCCCCCAGCGCGGGGCACGGCGGGGCTGGGAACGGGAAACGGGGAGCGGGTGCGGCTCAGGAAGCTCCAGCACCAGCCTGGTAGTGGCACCAGAACTGCGCCGGGCTCGGGTCCCGCAGCAGCCGGGCGGGCTGCGGGATCACGGGGCTCCAGCGCTGGGCTCTGACGGCCGCTCCTGTGCCGCGGCTCTGCGTGGGTGCCGTGGCCGTGGTGGTGCGTGGGGTGGTGGGTGCTGTGCCGGATGGTGTGATGTGCCAGGTCACGGTGCCCGTGACACAGGTGGGACACACTGGTGTGACCTCCTGGGAGCCCAGGTGTGACCCAGGAGGGGACAGGCTTCGAGAGGTGATAGCTGGGGTGGCACATGTGGCACAGAGCGGGCAGAGGGTGGCATGACGGGTGGTCAGCCCGGGCACAGGGGTGTCTGGCAGAGCACAGTGATCCCCGGAGACGGGGTCACCTGGCACTGGGTGCTTTGTGGGGAGGGAGCGCTTGGAAACAGCCTGGTCTGTGCAGGGAAGGGTTGGCTGAAGGGCTGCGGTAACGGTGGCCCTAATGAAGAGCCCGCATTAGAGGTGGAGTACTGGGGACAGTGGCCTGGGGCTGGGTGGGCTTCCAGGCACAGGGAGCATGGAGGAAGCATTGCGGGCAGGAGAGGGGGTGCCCCTTTGCGATGAGGGGGGGAAGATGAGGCAGCAGACTTGGGGCGAGCAGAGCATTGTTGGGGCTGGAGGGGACTGAGGGAAGTGAGAGCTCTCCTTTTTGGTGGGGAGGAGCTCTCTTTGGGGTCAGGCGTGGGGCTCCTGGGGAAGGGGTCTCGCTGGAGGACAGTGGTGCTGGGGCCGAGGGCCAGGCGCCTGGGGCCGAGGTGCTGCTCGCAGGTTCAGCTCTGCAGGCTGAGCTGCCAGCGCCGGGGAGCGGCACAGACAGGCGAGGCAGCGCTGCCGCTGCTGTCGAAGAATCGGCCAGACGCGCTGCTCTAGCGAGGACTGACCTTGTGCTGCAGGAAGGGCTTTAGCCCTGCTCGTTCCCCCCCAATCCGTGCGGGGCTTGTGAACGAGGGGCGCGGGGGCTGCTGTGTCCCCTTGGCGCTGGATTAGCCCCGCTGGCTCCTCCTGCCACCCCTCGCACGGCCCTGCCCGAGCCGGGGCTCCCGTGGGTGCCATCCTGCCCCAGCCACCCCACAATCCCGCCGTGTGGCCCCGCGCCGGGTCCGAGGGCTGGCGGGGAGGGTTCTGCTCCAGGCCTGGTGTCCGGCTCTTCCCCGTTTTGCTGTTCCCCGGGCACTGCCCCGCGCGGTCCCTGCCTGCGTTTGTTCTGGGAATGTGCGTGGGAAGCGGAGGAAGCGGCGGTGACTCCTTTTCTCCTGGAGATAGCAGGATTCGGGGTGAGGGCATGTCGTGACCTCCCTCCTCCCTTCCTCCTTATGAGTCCTCTCTTTTCAAGGTCCTTTCCAACCTAAGGGCTGTCCCCAAAGTCAAAGTGAAGCCGCTCAGCTTTGCCAGACGGAAGATCCCTCGAGGCACTGGGGGGTGTGGGGCACTTCAGGCAAAGCTGAGCATCTTTGCATGTGAATAGTAGGAATTTCCCTCCCACATCTTCCTTCCCCAGTGGTGCAGCCTCGGTGGACTGGGGTGGGAGCTGCTGGGGAGACTGGGGGGTCTCAGCGGGCTGTCTGGGCTGGGGGTGTCGTTCCTCTCCCCTCAGGCGGTGGGGTTGGGGGGCATGAAGCCCTGTGGGTGCTGTGGGGAGCCCTGGGGCCGGGGCGGTGCTGTGGGTGCTGGCAGGGCTCCCACTGAAATAAAGGGAGGTTGGAAAAACCCAGTTGGCTTAACAGCCTGCATCCCTGAGAGCCGTGTCGTGCCCTGTGAGTGGCCCTGAGCTTCCCTCGGCTCCTGCTCGCCATCCCTGTGCACCATTTCCCTGCTCCAGGCACTCCCAGTGCTCATTGCTTGTCCTTGAGCAGCCAGGCTTGGTCCCTGTCTGCAGGGTGACATCCAGGCAGGTGGGGCCTGACCAGTGTCAGAAGGGACAAGGGGACATTGAGCCCATCCATGAGGAGCTCTGGGATGTGTTGGAAGATGTTTACTGTGTTTTGGAGCAGCTCCTAGGACAGATGCTTTAGAGCTGTGTGTGTTCCCTGCCTCTTCTTCCCTTCCTGCAAGACATGGGGTCCTTGCTGTCACCCACCTGGAGGGCAGGGAGGATCCTAAACCTCTCCCCTGCTCCAGGAGGGCTGTGTGGTGCCAGCAAGAGGTTGGTGTGCTGAGCTCCAGCCCTTGCACAGTCTGAAGGAAACCTGTACCTGCCTCCCACACGTGGCTCTGGGTCTGGCCCTGTATCCTCCTCCCACAGGTGTCTCTGGAGCTCTGGATCTGGCCCTGTATCCCACTCCCACAGGTGTCTCTGGGGCTCTGGATCTGGCTCCTTTATCCCACTCCCACAGGTGTCTCTGGATCTGGCCCTGTATCCCACTCCCACGAGTGTCTCTGAGGCTCTGGATCTGGCCCTGTATCCCACTCCCACGAGTGTCTCTGGGGCTCTGGATTTGCCCCCTGTATCCCACTCCCACAGGTGTCTCTGGAGCTCTGGATCTGGCCCTTTATCCCACTCCCACAAGTGTCTCTGGGGCTCTGGATCTGGCTCCTTTATCCCACTCCCACAAGTGGCTCTGGGCCTCTGGATCTGGCCCTGTATCCCACTCCCACAGGTGTCTCTGGAGCTCTGGATCTGGCCCTGTATCCCACTCCCACAAGTGGCTGTGGATCTGGCCCTTTATCCCACTCCCACAGGTGTCTCTGGGCCTCTGGATCTGCCCCCTGTATCCCACTCCCACAAGTGTCTCTGGGGCTCTGGATCTGGCTCCTTTATCCCACTCCCACAAGTGGCTCTGGATCTGGCCCTTTATCCCACTCCCACAAGTGGCTCTGGGCTCTGGATCTGGCCCTTTATCCCACTCCCACAAGTGGCTCTGGGCTCTGGATCTGGCCCTTTATCCCATTCCCACAGGTGTCTCTGGGCCTCTGGATCTGGCCCTGTATCCCACTCCCACAGGTGCCTCTGGCTCTGCCTCTGTGACTGATGTACCACAGCTTTAGGTACAGCAAACTCCTCTTGAAGGTGGGAATTCTCTTTTGGGATTTCCAGGCACTGGGTGGACAGGCAGCTTTTCAGTAACAAGTCAGACTCAATTTGCTGCCACTGTCTCAGAGGTCAGGACTTCAGTGGGCAAAGTTCAGTGTATGGAGTTCACATCTTCTGTCAGGAGCCTCCAGGTGGGATTTGAGAGTGTGAAGCAGCTGACTGGCTTTTCAAGTCAAGTTTCCCAGCTCTCTTGGACTTGTCTCCAAACCTCTTTTAGGTTCCTTTCCAACTCCCCACCACTGTGTTTATTCATACCAAAGCCTTTGAATTCACTGTAGTAGTTTCTTTTGTGAGGAGCAAATCTCCACCTGGGCTGTGAGCTTCTCTATAGGGGGAAAAAAGAAAGTCCTTTGCTCCAGCAGATCCCTCCCTGTTCGTATTGGCAGGTTCAGATTGGATAATTGGAACCACCTGCACCTAATCAAGCTCAGGCACGAGGCTGAACTGCCCCCAGCTGTGCCAGCACCCCAGTTAATGCCACCTGGGGTATTTATACCAGAGCACTGAGGGCTGGATCTCTTTGGGGATGGTCAGAGCTGCCCTTGGGAGCTGCAGTTTCCAAAACTTGCGGAGTTGGTTCCTGCCCCAAGCTGCCAGATTTTAGGAAGTGTTTGGACAATGCTCTCAGGTACATGGTGGGGGTTTGGGGGTTGTCCTGTGTGGGATATTCTGTGGATCCGTGGCCATGGGACATTCTGGTGTTGTGGGAGATGAGCAGTGCTTGGCACCTGCTGCTCTGTGCTGGTCAGCAGATGAATCCTTTACCCTGCATTGCTCCTGGAGGTGACTCCCCTACTTAGCTGGATATTTTTTATGGAGCCCAAAATTTCCTGTGCCCTGTTCCCTCTCTGTGTGACACCTGAGACTATCAAGGCAAGTGTTTGAGGAAAGGAAGGTGCTCCAAGACAGGTACATCCTGTTGCTTCAGTTTGGGACCCTTTCCTCCTCCTTTCCCTTCCCTTTTCTTGTGCTCTGGGCCTGCCCAACCTGCTGGGGGGTCCATGGTGGTGGGACCCCTGCTCTGCTCCTCCCAACTGGGCTGTGGGTGCTGTGCTCCTGCAGGCAGGTTTGGGGGCATGGTGGGTGCAGGGGGGTGGCTGCTCTGCTGGGAGCCTGGAGGTGAAGCTGGGACAGGTCCTGTGGCACAGCAGGAGGAGGAAGGACAGTGTGTGTGGATGCCAGGAATGTGGGCTCTGCTCCTTGCCAGGGCTGGGAGGGAGCTGCTGCCCCTCCTGGCATCTCTTTGGGTGCTGTCCTTGGCCACAGCCACGGTGGGGTCAGGGCAGATCATCAGACCCCAGACCAGCAGGGTCACAGTCCTGGGCAGAACTTGGTCCCTTCTGCAAAGGGAATGGTGATGGAATGCAGCCCCTTGGCCAGGTCACAGCTGGGAATGCCTGGGTAATGCTGAAGGATCCACATCCTGTGGAAGGATGTCCTGTGGTGCCCAGGCAGGGGGGCTGGCATGTCTTTCCTGTGCTGGCATCTGTCCCACGGGAGGGCTCCTCCACAGCACGGGGGTTTGGGGATGTGTTTGGGCCAGGGAGGAGCCCAAGGGCCCTGGGGGTGTGGGGCCATCCTGCTCTGTGAGAGGCTGCTGGAGGTGTGGGGCCATCCTGCTCTGTGAGAGGCTGCTGGAGGTGTGGGGCCATCCTGCTCTGTGAGAGGCTGCTGGAGGTGTGGGACCATCCTGCTCTGTGAGAGGCTGCTGGAGGTGTGGGACCATCCTGCTCTGTGAGAGGCTGCTGGAGGTGTGGGACCATCCTGCTCTGTGAGAGGCTGCTGGAGGTGTGGGACCATCCTGCTCTGTGAGAGGCTGCTGGAGGTGTGGGACCATCCTGCTCTGTGAGAGGCTGCTGGGGGTGTGGGGCCATCCTGCTCTGTGAGAGGCTGCTGGGGGTGTGGGGCCATCCTGCTCTGTGAGAGGCTGCTGGAGGTGTGGGGCCATCCTGCTCTGTGAGAGGCTGCTGGAGGTCTCCCCTGAGCCCAGAGCCTTGTTTCCTGTGGGGTGGAGTTTTCCTTTCCCTCTGTGGCTGCAGAAAAGGCTCAGGTTAATATTCTGCCTCGTTATCTCCTTAATGCAAATGAAACAAGAGCCTGAGACCCAGCACACAAAGCATTGATTCTTCTCTTCAGCCAAGGGAAGTGAAGAAATAAATTTTCTTAGTGTTAAAGAAATAGGCAGAGTTTTCCTGAACTTCTGCTTAGCTGCTGGTGGGAAGACAGGCTACCAGCCTGTATGGCTTGCCATTCCTTTGGGATTTGATTTGAATTCCATGTGCCACAAGCCCAGGAGTGGCCCAGACAGAAATGCTGAGCTGTTGGAAGCAATTAATACAAAAAGGATGAATGAAACTATTCCAAATGTTTGTTGTGTGTTAAAAATGCAATGGTAAAAGTCAGAGTTAAATCTGCTGGGATTTGTGTTTATAGAAATTGCTCTCTCAAATCCAGGTTGATCCTGGGGTGGCTTCAGATGTTGGCAGAAGAGAAGGGGGTCCCTGGGGCTGTGGTGGCAGCAGGGCTGGTGTAGGTGATGTGCAGCTGTTGGGTGGATCTGCCCTACGTGTTATGAGTCGTGGAATTGTGGAATGGTTTGAGTTGGAAGGGACCTTGAAGATCATCCAGTCCCACCCCCTGCCATGGGCCATTCTCCCAGGTTGCTCCAAGCCCTGTCCAGCCTGGCCTTGGACACTTCCAGTGATCCAGGGGCAGCCACAGCTTCCCTGGGCTGTGCCAGTGAGCAGGTTCCAACCCACCCAGGGATCTGCTCAGCTGGGCAGGATCCCTGGATCCCTCCTTACCACCAGGGAATGGGAGAGGCTGTGTTGGATCCAAGGAGGAGGAAAGGTCTCCTGGTCAGTGGTGGGGTCTGGGAGCAGCAGGGTATGGTGGGGGCATTAAGGGCAGTGGGACAGAGCTGGTGGGCTCTGTGTGCTGCAGCTGCTGGGACTCTGCTCTCCTTTCTGGCTCCAGGGATCATCTCCCATGGGATCCAGCCCTGGCTGGGGAGCCCTGGAGGCTCCAGCTGCCCTGGTGTCTGTCAGAGCACTGCAGGGCTGCAGTTTGGGAGTTCTGCTGCTCCATGGGCTGTGCCAGGGGAGTGGGCAGGGTGAGCTGGGGGCTATGCCTGGGCAGGGCTTGGCCATGGGGCTGCAGCCCAGGCTCCAGCACCATCCTGCTTCCCCTTTGGCTGTGCCAGGAATCTGTGGGTGAGGAGCTCCACGTGGCTGCTGCCAGTGCTGTGCTGCTGTTTCCCTCCATGGAGCTGTTCTGTGTGACAGGGAATGGCTTTGCTTTGATAGCCTGGGCTCTGCAGACTCCCAGGACAGCAGTTGATGTGGAGTTGGGTAACCTGGAGCCTCCCTGCCCCAGGAGCTGCTGGTGCACAGGGATGGGGTGTGAGCCTGGGCAGAGGAAGGAGAAGACCAATGTACAAAGGCCTGAGGATCCTTTGGGTGCTGGTGGAGCTTCTCTGCCTCCCCCACCTGCTCCTGCATCCATCCCCCAGCTGCTGAGCCTTTGGGAAGAGCCATTCCAGCCCAGCCTTTGGCTGTGTGTGTTGCTCTGTGTGAGGGGGTGGTGGAGACCCAGGATAAAATTAGCCAAACCACCCACAGGGTTTATGAGCTTGTAG
The DNA here is from genome assembly GCF_047495875.1 of Pithys albifrons albifrons. NCBI lineage: Eukaryota > Metazoa > Chordata > Aves > Passeriformes > Thamnophilidae > Pithys > Pithys albifrons. Next base: position 100,490,795 of record NC_092460.1, on the reverse strand, counting down.
CCTATTTTTTAAGAAGGCAGGAACATGCCCAAGCTAAGCTAAGGTTTGTTTCTCTCTGGAACAGTTCTGGATTTTGAGTCTGTCATTAAATCAGCTTTGAAAACAGATTCCCAAAGTTGGGCAGCAGGAGCACTTTGGAAACAAACCTGCAAAGCTGCTTTGGAAGAGGTGGCAGAAAAAGGTGGCAAATGCAGAAATTATCCAAGGAGAGTGCAGAATTGCCCTTTCTGCCTGCAGCTCTGGAGTCCTGCAAGGTGTGTGCCCCAGCCCTGGGATACATCCCATGGGAAAGCTCTTCCTGCAGCAGCCCCTTTGTGGCATCGTGGCTGTAATTAGGGAGCACCCAGGCACAGGCTTTCCATTTACTTTTTTTGCTAGAAGCAGGAAAAACTTGTTCCCAGGAATCACAGCTCAGCACATCACATAAAAAATGTATATGGAGAGAGATAAGAGGCTCTTGCCTGAGTGGGGCTCAGGAAGCTGCCAACTATCAGAGCTGGAGCTCAGCGGAACAGCTCGGAAAGATCTAGAGGAGCTGAGATGTACAGCTGGGGCTGCTTCCTCCTGGAGATTTCCAAAGGTTTTCCTTCCCCCATTGTGTGCTGGAAACTTTCTTTTGCCTTTTAAATCGTGTTAAAGCAACTCTGAGGAGCTGCTCTGGGTTAAAATAACATCCCTGCTGGATGTAACGGGCACAGCTCCCGGTGCCGGATGGAGCCCAGGGAGGTGACAGTGCAGGGGAGGCTGAGGGGCTTGTCCGGCTGAATTCCAGGTGTTTTCCCTGTGCTGGGAGCTCCTGGCAGCACGAGCTGTGCCTGCTACTTAAATACACCCACCCACACCCCAGTGCTTTGGTCCTGCTGTCGTGGAGTGGGAACAGAAAGTTCAGCATCCTGTCCTTGCACTTCATCTTCTCCCAGGGTTTTTTTTAGCTAGGGACATTCCCAGTTTTCCTCTTGCTCTGTCCCCAAGGGCTGAGGAGGAGAGTGATGTCCTGAGGCCATGTGGGAACGCTGCTGGTTGTGGCTTCCTCCAGGAGGATGAGGAGAAGGTGCCACCCTGTGCAGCCAGTGCTCTCTGTGCCTGGAGGGCGAAGGGAGCACATGGAAAAGAGAGGGATGGGGGGACCAGGGCTCACCCCGTGGCTCTGTGGGGAGGTGACTTCCTACTGTGGCCACAAGCCAGAGTGCCAGCCCTCTGCTCCTGGGCACACCAGCTCCTTGTCTCCATCCCAGGCTTCACCACTCACTGGTTTCCCAGCACCATGTAGATCCTAAAATTCCTTTTTCCATGCTGTGTTATCTCAGCTATGTCAGCACTGGGGAGGAAAAAAAATAAAACCAGGAGAACTTTATTGCTGCAAAGAGAAAATCTGGAGGTCGGGAATCGATCTCTGGAATGGCCTAAACCTGTGCCAAAAACTTTGATCCTTGGCCAAAGCATCTGCTTTCCACTGCAGTAAAAAATCTTTAGCTGTCAATAGTGGTATTGGATTTTTCACCCCTTTTAGGGGAGAATCAAACCACTTATGCACATGCTTTGAGATGCTTTTTGATTAGAGCTGCACATTGTTTTTCCATCCCCTTTCTGCTGCTGCTCTGTGAATGAGGCACAGCTGCTCTGCTTTCCCTCCCTCCCTCCCTGTGCAGCTCCAGAGCTGCTGCTGCAGCACCAGCACGAATGTTTGAAAGGCCTTTTGTGGCTGTTTTTGTGCCTATTTGCCTAAATCAGACGTTTAAAGGCTCTTTCAGCACCAGGTGGCAGAATCTGAGGGAGGGCGGATTTAGAGCCTCCCTTGGTGCAAACCAAAGGAGGGACCCCAAAGAATCCCCTGGTGAAATGTGTGGAAGGACTTCAGGTACTGACTCAGCCTTTAGCCAGGAATGCCAGAATAGCTGAGGCTGGCACAGCCCTGCCAGCCCATGGAGCCCACCCTGTGCCCAATGCCCACCTTGGCACAGCCCTCCCAGCCCATGGAGCCCACCTTGGCAAAGCCCTGCCAGCCCATGGAGCCCACCCTGTGCCCGATGCCCACCTTGGCACAGCCCTGCCAGCCCATGGAGCCCACCTTGGCAAAGCCCTGCCAGCCCATGGAGCCCACCCTGTGCCTGATGCCCACCTTGGCACAGCCCTCCCAGCCCATGGAGCCCACCCTGTGCCCAATGCCCACCTTGGCAAAGCCCTGCCAGCCCATGGAGCCCACCCTGTGCCCAATGCCCACCTTGGCACAGCCCTGCCAGCCCACGGAGCCCACCCTGTGCCCGATGCCCACCTTGGCACAGCCCTGCCAGCCCATGGAGCCCACCCTGTGCCCGATGCCCACCTTGTCCCCCAGCCCAGAGCACTCAGTGCCACGGCCAGTCCTGCCTTGGGCACCTCCAGGGCTGGGCACTCCAACCCTCCCTGGGCAGCCCCTGCCAGGGCCTGACCACCCTTGCCAGCACCAAATTCCTCCTCCTGTGCCCCCTGCCCCTGCCCTGGCCCAGCCTGAGGCCGTGCCCTCTCCTCCTGTCCCTGTGCCCTGGGGCACAGCCCGACCCCCTGTCCCGGCTCCCCCCTCCTGGCAGGGATTGCAGAGCCAGAAGGTGCCCCCTGAGCCTCCTTTGCTCCAGGCTCAGCCCCCCCAGCTCCCTCAGCCCCTCCTGCTGCTCCAGCCCCTTCCCAGCTCCGCTCCCTGCCCTGCACACGCTCCAGCCCCTCCGTGGCTCTGCTGCCTGAGGGGCCCAGAGCTGGATTTGAGGTTCCTCACCAGTTCAGACCAGTACAGGTGTTTCCTTATCTCAGCCAGCTCAGCTCAGCTGTGAGCAGACCCAGTGAGGGACCAGCTGGAGGCTGAAACCTCCAAAGAACTTTTCTTCCTCTTCCACTCCAGCTCTAAATGGGGACTTCAAGAGGGCAAGAGCCACCAGGTCTGGGATCTTGATGGCCAAAAAGAAACAATTAATTTACATAATTATTGACAGAAGTCCCTTTTATGTCTGTTGGGAAGTTGAGGAGATATTTTGGCTGCCTAGGCCTTGCCTGTGAATCCAGCACGGGTAGTTTATAGTAGTTGGCTTTAATTTTTTAGTACTGAGAAATATTTTAACATGCTAAATGAACATATTTTAATGCCAATTTTATCTTAGCCCACTTAGACTTAAATCACAAGTCAAAAACTACTCATCCCCTTATTAAGTACAAAATGTGCTCTTCCCTAAAATATTCGGGTAAAATTAAAGGGCTGAATTTATATTTTGCATTATAATTGCTTAAATAGATGCGTCCACTTCCAGTGGATGTACTTGGGAAGAAGCACTTTGGGTTGTAAAGTCTATTAAGTTGCAAATTAATCTGATGTGATGGCTGTGAATTGATCCCTTCAGCCTTTCTTTGGGGAAACAGCTCCAGCCTGGCAATGGGAAACAACACCCAGCCTGGTTCTTTGCATGCCCATTTTCTGCCAGCTGATTCCTCCTGGTTGAAGTTGGTGATGGCTTGGACTGCAGTGGATGCTTTGCTTGAGCACAAGTGCTGTGGGGAGAGGCTGAGGGAGCTGGGGGTGTTCAGCCTGGAGAAGAGGAGGCTCAGAGGTGACCTCAGCACTGTCTGGAACTGCCTGAAGGGAAGTTGTGGCCAGGTGGGGGTTGGTCTCTTCTCCCTTGGCACAACCAAGGGTTGGACTTGATGATCTCGGAGGTCTTTTCCAACCCAATCCATTCTATGATTCTATGGATGTGGCACTGAGTGAGAATCCACCACATCTTGATCCAACCCCACTGTGATCACCAGCCCAGGGCACAGAGTGCCAGAGTGATCCCAGTGGGGTTGGATCAAGGGTTGGACTTGATGATCACAGAGGTCTCTTCCAACCCAACTGAGAAGAGAAGAGGAACACGGCTGGAGAAGGGACTGGATGTGGCACTGAGTGTCCTCTGAAACACCTCCAGGGACAGAGAATCCAACATGTCTTGATCCAACCCTACTGTGATCACCAGCCCAGGGCACAGAGTGCCAGAGTGATCCCAGTGGGGTTGGATCAAGGGTTGGACTTGATGCTCTCAGAGGTCTCTTCCAACCCAACTGAGAAGAGCAACGAGGCTGGAGAAGGGACTGGAGCACAAGTGCTGTGGGGAGAGGCTGAGGGAGCTGGGGGTGTTCAGCCTGGAGAAGAGGAGGCTCAGAGGTGACCTCAGCACTGTCTGGAACTGCCTGAAGGGAAGTTCTGGCCAGCTGGGGGTTGGTCTCTTCTCCCAGGCACTCAGCAATAGGACAAGGGGGCACGATGGGCTCAAGCTCTGCCAGGGGAAATTGAAGTTGGAGATCAGAAAGAAATTCTTTGCAGAGAGAGTGCTCAGGGATTGGAATGGGCTGCCCAGAGAGGGGGTGGATTCCCCATCCCTGGAGGGTTTTCAGCTGAGCTTGGCCGTGGCACTGAGTGCCATGATCTGGTAAAGGGACTGGAGTTGGACCAAGGGTTGGACTTGATGATCTCAGAGGGCTTTTCCAACCCAATCCATTCTATGGATGTGGCACTGAGTGAGAATCCACATCTTGATCCAACCCCACTGTGATCACCAGCCCAGGGCACTCAGTGCCAGAGTGATCACAGTGGGGTTGGATCAAGGGTGGACTTGGTGATCTCAGAGGTCTCTTCCAACCCAATCCATTCTATGATTCTGTGCTTTGTTGTCCCAGGAGGGTGGCTGTGCCCGCAGTGGGTGAGCTCTGGGTCACTGTGCCCCCACCCAGGGCTGGGGGGCTGCCAGGTTGCTGCAGCACCCTTGGGATGGGCTGGGTGAAGCATTCCATGAGTTGGTTTGAGTAATTGGGGCTCGTTTGCATAAAACTGTTCCCACTTGGCTTGGAGGATGTCCCTTCCATGGGGTGTGTGCTGGGGGGGTCACAGCTGGGCTCGGTGCCTCCTCTGCTTTGGGGCTGGGAGAGGAAGGACAGGCTGCTCTGGGAGCTGGGTCTGTCCCATCCTGGAGTAGTCAGGAGCTGAGGGACCTTCCTTGAGGCATCTGTGACAGCTCAGAGGAGCCTGTGGGTGCTGGGGAGCAGCTCAGGTGGCTCAGACACTGCTCACAGCCTGCCTTGCTCTCCTGGTTGTTGCTTCCTTGTAGAGCTGCTCTGACAAGACTTGAACTGATTAATGATGTCCATGTCACCATCGTGGTGTGTCCTAAGGTTGCACCTCTCCCCCCTGCTCTGGAGGGTCCCTGGCACCACCAGCACAGTGCCCTGGGCAGTCCTGGCATGGTGTGGGGGGTGAGTGAACCCCTGTGGCTGTGCCGACAGTCAGTGCTGAGCGTCGTGGTTGTCACGACATCCCTTTGTCGTGTTTGCAGGGACAGGGTTGATGGTTCTTGGAGCTGGGGGTTCACATCTCTGCTCTGTTCTCTCACAGACAGCTTGGCTGCGAAGTGGCTGTTGTGCTGCCATTAGGGAGAGATGCCTCTGCCCCAATTAAGGTGCAAACGAGACCATGGGCCCAAGTCAATAGTATGGATTTTATTTAACAATAAACTATGAGGCAGAGATGGAAAAAAATAGAAAAGTGTGTCTGGGGGAGAGACAGAGGTCAAGCAGAAGATAATCACCATCTGTGGATCCAGCAGTGTCCTGGTGGTCCTTTACCCTGGGATTCTGTTGGGGAGAGTCTGAAAGTTGTTCAAAACTTTGTACTGTCTCTACATTTCAGCAAACAGGAGCCAATGCTCATTGGCCACAGGGTTCTCTTTGCTGTTGGTGCCCCTGGGTCCCGTGCCCCTGGTGCCCCTGGGTCCCGTGCCCCTGGTGCCCCTGGGTCCCGTGCCCCTGGTGCCCCTGGGTCCCGTGCCCCTGGTGCCCCTGGGTCCCGTGCCCCTGGTGCCCCTGGGTCCCGTGCCCCTGGTGCCCCTGGGTCCCGTGCCCCTGGTGCCCCTGGGTCCCGTGCCCCTGGTGCCCCTGGGTCCCGTGCCCCTGGTGCCCCTGGGTCCCGTGCCCCTGGTGCCCCTGGGTCCCGTGCCCCTGGTGCCCCTGGGTCCCGTGCCCCTGGTGCCCCTGGGTCCCGTGCCCCTGGTGCCCCTGGGTCCCGTGCCCCTGGTGCCCCTGGGTCCCGTGCCCCTGGTGCCCCTGGGTCCCGTGCCCCTGGTGCCCCTGGGTCCCGTGCCCCTGGTGCCCCTGGGTCCCGTGCCCCTGGTGCCCCTGGGTCCCGTGCCCCTGGTGCCCCTGGGTCCCGTGCCCCTGGTGCCCCTGGGTCCCGTGCCCCTGGTGCCCCTGGGTCCCGTGCCCCTGGTGCCCCTGGGTCCCGTGCCCCCGGTGCCCCTGGGTCCCGTGCCCCCGGTGCCCCTGGGTCCCATCCTCAGTCTTTCTCTGCTTGTGACCCCGTGGTTTGCATTACCCAGGATGTGCTGACCAGGTCTTGCTTCCCCAGGCCTGGAACCAGCACCATCCTGAGCTGGTCTCATGGCCAAGTCCTTCTGTGGCCTTGACAGTGTCTGAGATGGACAACTGTGCTCTTTATGTCCTTGGAGTGGGTCAGGAGCAGTTCCCTCCCCCTGACATTTGGGATGTGCCCTTTGTGGTTTGAGGGTGGGTGTCCAGCAGAGTTGAGCACCATCAACACAAGAGCTGAGGTGAAGGGTCACAGTTCCTCTGGGGAGCCCTGAGACAGCCATGGCAGAGGTTTGAAGTGACTGAGGGAGACACGAGAAGGATGAGGTTTCAGCTGTGGTGACCACACAGCTGAGGAGAGTTTATCTCATTGGGCAGGTGCCAGTGATGGGCTCAGCTTTGGGCTGGGCTGTGCCCAGTGAGCTGCACAGACCAAGGAGGAAGTTCTCCTTGCTGTTGGTCTTTCTACTTAAAAAGAGAAAACTTGTGAAGTCTCCACTGCCAGCCAGTCCAGCTCCTGTGGTGTCTGCCTGTCCCATGAGCCACCTTTTTGGGTGGGAGGTGTCAGAGGTGCCACCACAGCCCCGTGGGTGGATGTGCCATGAAGAACATCGTGTGGCTGGGGGGTCAGGAGACCATGTGGCTCCATGGAATGTGGGGAGGACTCTACTGAGATGGATGGAGGGAAACTTGGAGTAAACAAGGCATGGGGGACACGTTTTCCCCAGGCTGAATCATCCCAGTGGGCATTTCTCTCGTTCCTCTGAGCTCTGGCAGGTGCAGGTCTGTGGTGGCAGAGCTTTTGTAGCTCAGAGTTAATCAAAGGAGCTCAAAGAGGATCCCCTTGATCTGCTCTGGGAGCTGAAGGTTTGTTTGTGGCCACCACAGGGTGGATTTTGCTGATCCTTGGAAGGGAAGCACTGACATGTGGTGAGGAGCTTGGGAGGAGGCCCAAGCTTGTGTTTGCACTTGGTTTTTGGAGAGAAGACACGAGGGCAGCTCTGCCTCTCTTTGCTTGTGCTTAGAGGGCAAAGTGAACATAATTGAGCCATAATTCACAGTTACTGGTAAGAAAGCCCAGGCCCCAGTATGAGAAGTGCTATTGGAGCTTTATATTACAGCTCTCTCCAGGGGAGATTATTTTTATTAAAATCGGGGTTGGTGGAAAATTCTGAGATTAGCTCCATTTTTTAATGTTTGGTTCTCTGTGGATCAGCCCCAAAAGAGGCTTCCTGCAGTCTCCAGCTGCCAAGCCATTGCCATGCCAGTGCCTGGCACTGCTGGAACACGACCCCCGATGTGCTGGAGGTGCCTGGGTGGAAATAAAGGCCTGGAGTCTTTTATCAGCAATTCCAAAGAAAAAGGTGGAGAGGAAATCTTGGGTGGAAAAACCCACACAAGTTACTGGAAGTTTGCAGCACAAATGAGGAGTGGTGCAGACTCACTTGTTCCCAGAACCTCTGTCAGGTGTTTGTGAGTGAGGAAAATGTGTGATGGCAGATCTGGAGGTGCAGGGAGAGCAGAGTTTCTGCCTGCAGGGATTTGTTGTGATGCTGTTGGGGAGATGGTTGGAACTGGATGGTCCTTAAGGTTCCTTCCAACCCAAACCACTCCATGATTCTCTGATTGTGTGGTTCTGTGTGAACAACATGTCCTGTAGATACAGGGATGGGCACTCCACCACTGCCCTGGGCAGCTGTGCCAGGACTGGGCAACCCTTTCCCTGAAGAAGTTTTTCCACTGTTCCCCCTGCCCTGGCCCAGCCTGAGGCCGTGCCCTCTCCTCCTGTCCCTGTGCCCTGGGGCACAGCCCGACCCCCTGTCCCGGCTCCCCCCTCCTGGCAGGGATTGCAGAGCCAGAAGGTGCCCCCTGAGCCTCCTTTGCTCCAGGCTCAGCCCCTCCTGCTGCTCCATCCCCTTCCCCAGACATCCTCTCCCAGCTGGGCTTGTCCCACTGCTCCAGCATGTCCAGCCTGCTGTGCTGACCTGCCCTGGCATGGCTGGGGCTTCTGAGGGGCCACGTGGTGCCTGCAGGGACCTCAGGAGTGTCCCTGAATGTTTAAATTACATCTGAGCACGTTCCTGCTGTGCTTTCACACAGTTTCTCTGCTTGGCAGTGGCTGTTGCTCGCTCTGCCTCTGATCTGCTGATGGATCATTTCTGGGTTTGAGTGTTGGGGGTTTTTCCTTCTGGGGGTCCTTCCTGCTGGATCCGTTTCCTGATCCCACTCATTGTAAATGGAGCAGCTCCTGACCAGGACAGGCTGAGGGAGCTGGGGCTGTTCAGCTTCCAGAGCAGACACTGAGGGCACCTCCCCATGGCTGGCAGTGCCTGGAGAGGGGGCAGAGCACGGACCAGGCTCTGCTTGGGGGTGCCCAGCAATGGCACAGGAGGAACGGGCAGGAACTGATGCCCAGGAAGTTCCACCTGGACAGGAGAAAGAACTTTGCTGTGTGGTGATTGAGCACTGAACAGAGACCAGAGGGGTGTGGATTCTCCTCCCTGGGGCCATTCCAGCCCCATCTGGACACAATCCTGTGCCGTGTGCTCTGGGCTGACCTGCCTGAGCACGGAGATGGGGGGACCAGATGCCCCACTGGGGTCCCTTCCAACCTGACCCCTCCAGGATTCAGTGGAGGGCGAGGGGCATCGCTGTGCTCGGGCTGCTTCAGCTCAGCCCTGGTGCTGCCTGAGCAGCTCCCCGTGGGCCGTGTGTGTCCCCCCCCCCGTCCGGTCCCCGTGGGCCGTGTGTCCCCCCCCATGGGCCGTGTCCCCTCCTTGTCCCCCCTCCGTGAGCTGTGTCTCTCTCCCCCCTCCGGTCCCCGTGTGCCATGTCCCCTGTCTCAGTGTCCCCATGTGTCATCTCCCCCGTCCCAGTGTCTCCCCTCCGTCCCCGTGTGCCGTGTCCCCTCCGTCCCCATGTGTTGTGTCCCCCCTGTGCCATGTCCCCTGTCCCAGTGTCCCCCCATCCCCTTCTGCCATGTCCCCCATCCCAGTGTCCCCCCTCCGTGTCCCCGTGTCCCAGTGTCCTCCCCGTCCCCGTGTGCTGTGTCCCCTGTCCCATTGTCCCCCCGTCCCATGTCCCGTTGTCCCCCTGGCCCATTGTCCCCCCGTCCCATGTCCCAGTGTCCCCCCCGTCTGCTGTGTCCCCCTGTCCCATTGTCCCCCCGTCCCATGTCCCAGTGTCCCCCCCCCGCCTGCTGTGTCCCTCGTGTGCCGTGTCCCCTGTCCCAGTGTGTCCCAGTGTCCCTCCCCGTCCCCCGTGTGCCGTGTCCCCCGTCTGCTGTGTCCCTCGTGTGCCGTGTCCCCGTGTCCCCTGTCCCAGTGTCCTCCCCGTCCCCCGTGTGCTGTGTCCCTCGTGTGCCGTGTCCCCTGTCCCATTGTCCCCCCTGTGCCGTGTCCCCTCCCTCGGTGCGCCCTTCCCGCGGCTCCGCTGCATTTCCGAGCGAACCTCCCATCCCGCACCCGCCGCCGGGCTCTTTCTTGCCCGCGGCTCGCAGGGACTCGCAGCAATCCGGGCTGTTCCCTCTCACACCGCAGTTTTCCCGAGCTTGGGGAGGTGACTCACGGTGTTTGCTCCGTGAGTTTTGGGGGAAAACCGGGACCTGGGAGTGCAGAGGGGGGCTGTGCTCGAGCTTGGCCAAATTGCCTTCCCACCACTCTGCAGTGCATCCCCTGGGTTTAAATTGTGTTTTTGCCCTTCCCCAAGCCCTTCCCCAAGCCCTTCCCCAAGCCCTTCCCCAAGCCCTTCCCCAAGCCCTTCCCCAAGCCCTTCCCCAAGCCCTTCCCCAAGCCCTTCCCCAAGCCCTTCCCCAAGCCCTTCCCCAAGCCCTTCCCCAAGCCCTTCCCCAAGCCCTTCCCCAAGCCCTTCCCCAGCCCACAGTGGAGAGTTTGTGAATCATATCCCAGAGAAATGAAGGTCTGCACAAGAGCTGGAGGAACAGAATTGACGTGGTTTCTTAGTGTCGTGCAGGGACCAAACACAGGATGAGGAGCTAACAGAAAATGGATTTAAGAGAGAGGAATTTGGTTCAGAGATATGAAGTATAGAATCATAGAATGGATTGGGTTGGAAAAGAGCTCTGAGATCAGCAAGTCCAACCCTTGATCCAACCCCACTCTGTGCCCTGGGCTGGTGATCACAGTGGGGTTGGATCAAGATGTGGTGGATTCTCACTCAGTGCCACATCCATAGAATGGATTGGGTTGGAAAAGCCCTCCGAGATCATCAAGTCCAACCCTTGGTCCAACTCCAGTCCCTTTACCAGATCATGGCACTCAGTGCCACGGCCAAGCTCAGCTGAAAACCCTCCAGGGATGGGGAATCCACCCCCTCTCTGGGCAGCCCATTCCAATCCCTGAGCACTCTCTCTGCAAAGAATTTCTTTCTGCTCTCCAACTTCAATTTCCCCTGGCAGAGCTTGAGCCCATCGTGCCCCCTTGTCCTATTGCTGAGTGCCTGGGAGAAGAGACCAACCCCCACCTGGCCAGAACTTTCCTTCAGGGAGTAGATTCAAGAAGGTGAAGTGCTGAGTCCTGCACTTTGGTAACAACCCCATGGGATGGTCCAGGCTGGGCAGTGGGGCTGGAAAGCTGGGAAAGGCCCTGGGGGTGCTGTGACAGTGGCTGGACACAAGCCCAGGTGTGCCCAGGTGGGCAGGTGGCCAATGACCCTGGGGCTGTGCCAGCCCCAGTGTGGGCACAGCCCAGGGCAGGGCCTGTCCCTGTGCTATGCCCTGGGGAGGCCCCTCCTGGAATGCTGGGGCAGGTCTGGGCCCCTCAGGCAGCAGAGCCACGGAGGGGCTGGAGCGTGTGCAGGGCAGGGAGCGGAGCTGGGAAGGGGCTGGAGCAGCAGGAGGGGCTGAGGGAGCTGGGGGGGCTGAGCCTGGAGCAAAGGAGGCTCAGGGGGCACCTTCTGGCTCTGCAATCCCTGCCAGGAGGGGGGAGCCGGGACAGGGGGTCGGGCTGTGCCCCAGGGCACAGGGACAGGAGGAGAGGGCACGGCCTCAGGCTGGGCCAGGGCAGGGGCAGGGGGCACAGGAGGAGGAATTTGGTGCTGGCAAGGGTGGTCAGGCCCTGGCAGGGGCTGCCCAGGGAGGTTTGGAGTGCCCAGCCCTGGAGGTGCCCAAGGCAGGACAGGCCGTGGCACTGAGTGCTCTGGGCTGGGGACAAGGTGGGCACTGGTCAAACTGGACATCAAAGTGGTTTCCAGCCCCTCTGCCCCAGCTGTAGCACTGGAGGGATTGTTGTTGTGTCCCAGAGGCAGCACCCAACACTTCACCTCATTGAACCATGGCCAGCCCAGGTGGCCTCTGCCTTGACTGCAAATCCTTCCCCACTTCCCGGGCTCCTGAACTGCAGAGGGTCTGTGGGCAGTCCCCAGTCCTGAGAGAACAGTGTGGTTCTGCTTCCCCCAAATGCACTTCCACACTGGGCAAGCCTGGAGTGCCAGCATTAAATCCCAGTTTACAAGGCAGTGGTTCCAGGGCACAGTTTTAGGATCTCTCCTCCACTCCCATCCTTTCCCTTCCAGCTGCAGGAAGCCGAGTTTCCTGTCTGGCATCAACCTGCAGGTTACTCACTTGGAGCACTTTGTGACGCAGAAATCTTGATCTCCAATTTCTACTTTTGATTTCCAAATGAGTTTGTATGTTCAAGATTTCAAAGCCTGTCCTACCACCCACCCCTCATTCTCTGTGGGGCCCTTGTGGTGTTGGGACCACGCTTTTTGCTGCTTGTCTCTTTGAAGAGGAGCCCAGAATGTTTAAGCATGTTTGAGATAAAAACATCTCTTTGATGTCAGAGTTGCTCCTTCTTCATCTCCAGCCTGCTCCTTTCTTCTTTGAGCAAGTCAATGGAAATAGATCCATAAACTTATATTTGCAAACTACATAGTAAGAAGTTTCTGGTGTTGTTTTCAGCTTGGCTTTGGTTTGCCAGCAGTTTTTTGAATTCCTTTCATCCTTTCTGTTACTTTTCTGGTACTGAAGAGTCCCAACATTATTGTGTCATCTTCATTTACTGGAGTGGTGCCCTTACAACGTAGCTGAAAATCCCAGAACCAAATGAATGTAGAAATCCAATAAACATCCTCCCAGCCTGACTTGTCACGTTGGGACTTCTCATCCCACAGGAAGCCTTTGTGAGATCAGTGTGATTTGCTGCCTGCTGGGAAGCTGTGACTGCTGATGGTTTGTTCTCTCATGTCATAGAAACGTGCAATCCTGGAATGGTTTGGATGGGAAGGGACCTTAAAGCCCATCCTATTCCAAGCCCCTGCCATGGGTAGGGACACCTCCCACTAGCCCAGGTTGCTCCAAGCCCTGTCCAAGCTGTTCTGTGGATCCAGAAGCAGCCACAGCCTCTCTGGGCACCCTGTGCTCTCTGTACAAGGTTTAACCCAGTGCTGTGTTCATAAGGAAGTTTCTAGAGAATGACCCATCTTGATCCTCTGGGATCTCCTCTTGGCACTTGCAGTGTTCCCATGGGAGAGCTGGTTCACTCCATGCCCATGCAGAGCAGGGACACTGGGCTGTGGTGGTTGAGGAAAACCCAGGAAAGGGGAAGGAGCTGGAAATGAGGGGCAAAATGTTGCTGCCTTCCAGCTGCTTGGACTGCCTTGGTATCCAGACCAGGTTGGGGCAGTCCTGGATCAGACAGATCCTGTTCTGTATCAAAACTAGCGTGGCCAGCAGGCCCAGGGCAGTGACCCTTCCCCTGGACTCTGCCTTGGGGAGGCCACACCTTGAGTGTTGTGTTCAGTTCTGGGCCCCTCAGTTGAGGAAAGAGATTGAGGGGCTGGAGCGGGGCCAGAGAAGGGACTGGATGTGGCACTGAGTGTCCTCTGAAACACCTCCAGGGACAGAGAATCCAACATGTCTTGATCCAACCCCACTGTGATCCCCAGCCCAGGGCACAGAGTGCCAGAGTGATCCCAGTGGGGTTGGATCAAGGGTTGGACTTGATGATCTCAGAGGTCTCTTCCAACCCAAGTGAGAAGAGAAGAGCAACGAGGCTGGAGAAGGGAGTGGAGCACAAGTGCTGTGGGGAGAGGCTGAGGGAGCTGGGGGTGTTCAGCCTGGAGAAGAGGAGGCTCAGAGGTGACCTCAGCACTGTCTGGAACTGCCTGAAGGGAAGTTCTGGCCAGGTGGGGGTTGGTCTCTTCTCCCAGGCACTCAGCAATAGGACAAGGGGGCACGATGGGCTCAAGCTCTGCCAGGGGAAATTGAAGTTGGAGATGAGAAAGAAATTCTTTGCAGAGAGAGTGCTCAGGGATTGGAATGGGCTGCCCAGAGAGGGGGTGGATTCCCCATCCCTGGAGGTTTTTCAGCTGAGCTTGGCCGTGGCACTGAGTGCCATGATCTGGTAAAGGGACTGGAGTTGGACCAAGGGTTGGACTTGCTGATCTCAGAGGTCTTTTCCAACCCAATCCATTCTATGGATGTGGCACTGAGTGAGAATCCACATCTTGATCCAACCCCACTGTGATCACCAGCCCAGGGCACTCTGTGCTGGTGATCACAGTGGGGTTGGATCAAAGGTTGGACTTGCTGATCTCAGAGGTTTTTTCCAACCCAATCCATTCTGTGATTCTAAGATGTGCACTGAGCAAGATTCTCCGTGCCAGGCTGGATCTGCTCCTGTCAGCACTGAGGTGTTTCCTGGTGTATTTGGGCAGCAAGTGCAGGGAAGTTCCTCTCTCTGTTTGGGCTCCAAGTGCCTCGTGCCCCTTTGGAAGAACAGGGTCCTTCCTGTCCTTGGGAAAAAGGGACCCTGGTGCTTGGAATGCCCCTTGTCTGTGGTGGTGCCAGGCAGGATGTTGCAGGGCAGTGTGAATGTGCAGCACTGTGGGCACAGCTCTGTGTGGCACCACAAACAGGGGCTGAGGCAGCAGAGTCCTTGCTCCTGTGGCCGTTGTCTCCAGGGATTCAAACACCTGGAGCTGTGGTGGTGCTTTTTCTTCCAGCCTTGGTGCCACCTTTGTGCCCCTGCCCTGGCTGTTGTGTCTGCCTGACAGGAGGGGGTCGGGCTGTGCCCCAGGGCACAGGGACAGGAGGAGAGGGCACGGCCTCAGGCTGGGCCAGGGCAGGGGCAGGGGGCACAGGAGGAGGAATTTGGTGCTGGCAAGGGTGGTCAGGCCCTGGCAGGGGCTGCCCAGGGAGGTTTGGAGTGCCCAGCCCTGGAGGTGCCCAAGGCAGGACTGGCCGTGGCACTGAGTGCTCTGGGCTGGGGCCAAGGTGGGCATTGGGCACAGGGTGGGCTCCATGGACTGGCAGGGCTTTGCCAAGGTGGGCATCGGGCACAGGGTGGGCTCCATGGGCTGGCAGGGCTTTGCCAAGGTGGGCATTGGGCACAGGGTGGGCTCCATGGGCTGGCAGGGCTGTGCCAAGGTGGGCATCGGGCACAGGGTGGGTTCCATGGGCTGGGAGGGCTTTGGTAAGGTGGGCATCGGGCACAGGGTGGGCTCCATGGGCTGGCAGGGCTGTGCCAGCCTCAGGAATTCCAGGCTTCTCTTCTCTGAGAGCCCTGCGGGTGTTCCCAGCAACTGGAACTAAGTGGAGTTTCTTCCCACTGCTCGTGCTTGTTTTTGGAGGCTCAGCTCAGTTTGGGTTCTGGTGCTCTGAGGGGGCTGAGCTGCAGCTGGAGCTGGATGGGGGTCATTTCTCTCCCCTTCTCTGTGTGTTTTTCCACACCATTTCTTTTCCTCTCCCCCCACCCCCTGCTACTGCTGGTAAATACGTTTCTAATTTGCTGTCTGGTGGAGCCCCTTGCAGAGTTTCTCTCCTCTGCTGAGCGTTTGTGTGTGGGAAGTTTTACAAAACAGGATTAATTTTTTTCTGGGTCTCATTGTCTAAAACGTTCCGTGGTGGAACTCACTCTGCTCTGTACTCACTGGTGTGACATCCTGCTTATTTAGGATGCCAGTTTATTAGTATAATCTTATTTCCTTTTAATATCTTGGCTGTTTGACTGACCCCAGATTCCAACCCACCTCATTCCCTTATTTGACATTATTTATTGTGGCCACTAAATGTTTCTTCAGCCCTTGGCTGGTCTGGTGGTGGCATAACCGTGATAATTTTGATTAATTAGAATCATGCAAACCAGATGTCATCAAGCAATGTTACTGCTACTAAGACATGGTGTCTCATCCATTCCCATGGTCCAGGAATTTTCCAGTTTTCCATAGCAAGGAAAGTTCTGCCAGTCTGATAAAACTGATGCTTTTCCCAGTTTTAATAAACCACTCCAGAACTACTTTTGGTTTATAGCTCAGTTCAGCCTCTGTATCTCTAATTGTGGCCTGACATTCACAGGTCATTGGCATCATTAAGGGCTTGGCTGATTAATTAAATAACCAGCCAAATTAAGAACATCCTCCTGGCTGCTCCTGATTGGCTCTGGGTGGTGCTGATTGATCAATAGAAATTCCTGCCTTGTTTTCACACCCATCATTGTCCCAAATTGACTTTAACGAGCAGCAGGACAAGGGAAGCCTGGAGCATGGAACAGGCTGGGAATTAGGGATGTTGGGAGTGCTGGGAGATGGTTTGGGGAATGTTTCATTTGGAGTCAGAGTCACAGGCTGGTCTGGGTTGGAAGGACCTTAAAGCTCATCTGGTTCCACCCCTGCCATGGGCAGGGGCACCTCCCACCAACCAGGAGGTTACTCCAAGCCCTGCTCAGCCTGGCCTTGGATTTGACAACAAAACACTTCAGAAATTAAGGAAAAAATATTTCCCTCTCTCTCTGTTGACATTCAGACTCCTGTTGAAATCCTTCTTTCCTTTGTGATGTTGGTGACAGCTCTGCACCTTCTCCTTGGAGTTTCATTTAATCCCATTAAAATTATAAATTCATAAATTAAGTCTCACTAAATTTGGCCTCCCCACTTTGGCCTCCCCACTTTGGCCTCCCCACTTTGGCCTCCCCACTTTGGCCTCCCCAATTTAAACTTAATCCTTGTTTTATTTTGCATTAGACCAAAGTACAAAATTAATATATTAATTAGATTTTTCATGCTTAATGATCATTTTTTCCCAGCCCAGGACCTGTAATTTTTATGTGGTTTCTGGACCATTTTTAGTCCCACATTTCCCCAGATTCTGATTGCAGGGACACTTTCAATTCTTGTCTTTTTCTTCCCTGGCTTGGCTTAGAGTTTTTCCTACTTTTTGTGCTGTTGCAACCACAATAATTGCATCTTGCCTGAGGATCTTTGTTTTCTGTGGGAAGCCTGATAGGAACTCCCAGAGGAATCTGCAGGATTTAAATGCAGCTCTGCCCTTGCAAATAGAAGGAAAAATGCTAATTTTTTGCACTGGTTAAAATAGGGAGGCAGCAAATATTGGCCCTCAGAATTTAACTCACTGTTTAACTTGCTGTTGAGTTGAGTTTATTTGACAACCTGAAGCTCCTTTGTGTGGCAGGACTTGGCTTGGTGGGGTGCTGGGATTGTGTCCTGTGTGGAGCTGGAGCCTGTGGTTGCTTGGGAACAGCCAAGCTCTGGGATCACTCCTGGGAGCCTGCCAAGGCTCCCTGTGTTGGACAAATACTGGCTGGATTGATCATCAGGGGAGTGGTTAATAAATTTATCAACATTGCCATGTTCTTTTTATTTTAATTAAAAGCCACTGAGTGGAGGAACAGCCTCTTCCAGTGTCTCCTTTGGGTCTCTGCATGAGGTCCTGCTTGGGGATGGGTCACCTGGACTCCTGTCCATGCCAACCCCATGTCTGAGGGTCAGTGGCACCAAGAATGAGGTTGTTCCAGCCCTGGAACCCCAACCATGGGATCTGATCCCCTCTGAGCATCTCTGAGACAAAGAGTGAGAGCAAGGAACGAAAGGTCTCAGCAGCGCCAAGTGCTGGGGAAGTTTCCCTCAAGGATGGATCAGCGGGTGAGTGCTGGAGGAGCAGGAGAAAAACCAGGCCAGGGGGGACTTACTGAAGGAGTTTGAAGTATGGAGTGGATGAGTAGGTTGTAATAATGTGTTTTCACTCAAAGCAGTTGTTCTAGCAGGGAAAAGAGATTAGTGAGGAGGAGCTGTCGGAGGCACCTTCGCCAACATCCTCAGTGTCAACATGCAGAGCTACAGACCAATAAACTTGGCTGTGCTGGAGCAGTTACACTGTGAGAGGAAAATGGGATCATTGATCAGCTGGAAAGGAATTGCTGCTGAGATTTAACCATGGCAGTGACAGGAGAACAGGTCTGGCCATCACCACTCCATTTGCAGGAGACCAGGTCTGCCCAAAGCCACGGCAGATGCAGGAGACCAGGTCTGCATAACCTCCTTTAATTAAGAGAGAAAGGATGTAGGAGATGGGATTTATCAGAGCTTTAAAGCAGCTTCAGGAAGGGCTGTGGAATTGCCTGTGGAGAGCAGGAGAGCTGAAGTGCTCCAGGAGCCAGGCAAGGAGCTGGGCAGGGAAAAGGATGGAGATGAGGAGTTGTGGTCTTGAGGAGGGAGAGCTCCCCAAGGTTGTGACGTTGTTCAGTGTTAGTGGCTTGCAGAGGAGCTCAGCAAGGAGGTGGATGTGGGTATGGTGACTCCAAACTGGACCATGAGGTCCAGCAGGTCCTGATGCTCCCAACAGGCAGAGCTGTGGCTCCTGGAGGGATCAGGACAAATGCTGGAGGGGGGACACGCTGATGGTGGTGCCTCCCAAGGGAACCTTCACCCTAAATCCTTTGGCTTGGGGGCTCCTGGGCTGGAGGGTGTTCTCTGACCACCTCCAGGTGCTCTTTTCCAGGAGATTGCAGTGCTGTGCTGTGGGTGTCTGTCAGCTCTTGGTGCATGTTTTGGGGTGGGCCAAAGGGAAGCTGAGGGGGCCCAGTGGCCTCTCAGCCTCACCCTTCTCCCTGGGCAGGCACATGGAGCTGTGCTGGCAGATGGGACGGGGTGTTTGGATTCCCTGGAAAGGCTGAAGGACCTGGGAGACCCCAGATCTGGTGCTGGCAGCACCCTTGGACTATGGAGGGTGAGCACCTCCTGGAGGTGGTGGAGAAGGTGAAGGGGAGAGACCCTGCCTGGTGAGGTGGGAGAAGGGATGGAGAAGGGCTCCTTTGGGAGCTGCCATGATGGGACAAGAGGCATGAGGTGTGGACAGGGATGTTCCACCTTTGGGGGACTGAACATCCCAAGAATAACCCCCCATGGATAAGGATCAGTGGGGATGAGACCTGAACTCCTCCAGTGCCTCAGCAACCAAATGGGCAGCACTGGGAAGGGACTCGGGGCCTCATGGAGATCCATAAGCACCTAAACTTACATTTTGGCAGGAAAAGCCCTTCAGAAGAGGGAGGTTGGACACCAACCAGGACCCTGAGAGGCTGTGGGGTCTCTGCAGGGGAGACATTAATTGTTTGCCCACCCCCAGCTCAGAGCCAGGCTGGTCTTCTCCAGACCCTTCCCTGGTGTGAGCCTGTGGAGAATCCCAGTGAACACAGTCTGGGGGTCAGAAAATGCCAATTCCTTGTCCTGCTTTGACTCCCCCAGTCCCCCAGAACCCTGAGTTGTGTTCTCCAAGCCCCTCATTGCTGGTGGGTCCCACTGAACCCTGAGTTGTGTTCTCTGAGCCCCTCATTGCTGGTGGGTCCCACTGAACCCTGAGTTGTGTTCTCTGAGCCCCTCATTGCTGGTGGGTCCCACTGACCCCTGAGTTGTGCTCTCCAAGCCCCTCATTGCTGGTGGGTCCCACTGACCCCTGAGTTGTGCTCTCCAAGCCCCTCATTGCTGGTGGGTCCCACTGACCCCTGAGTTGTGTTCTCCAAGCCCCTCATTGCTGGTGGGTCCCACTGACCCCTGAGTTGTGCTCTCCAAGCCCCTCATTGCTGGTGGGTCCCACTGAACCCTGAGTTGTGTTCTCCAAGCCCCTCGTTGCTGGTGGGTCCCACTGACCCCTGAGTTGTGTTCCCCAAGCCCCTCATTGCTGGTGGGTCCCACTGAACCCTGAGTTGTGCTCGCCAAGCCCCTCATTGCTGGTGGGTCCCACTGACCCCTGAGTTGTGCTCTCCAAGCCCCTCATTGCTGGTGGGTCCCACTGACCCCTGAGTTGTGCTCTCCAAGCCCCTCATTGCTGGTGGGTCCCACTGACCCCTGAGTTGTGTTCTCCAAGCCCCTCATTGCTGGTGGGTCCCACTGGTGTGATGGAGCAGCAGTGATGCCGCCGTGTGTTCCGTGGGAAGGGAAGGGATCCAGCCCAAACTGAGGCTGGTTGTGGAGACCTGGGGGCACAGCCTGGGTTGGTGGAGGGGGGCCAGGCCGTGGCTTTGAGGAGCAGAGCAGAGGGAAGTGCAGAGCAGGAGTTATGGCTGCAATTAGCGGCAGATCCGGAGGGGCTGAGCCGACGCTCTCACGGCTGATTTGTGGCTGACTATACAAGTGGAGGGACCTGGGAGACCAGTTTGGAGTGGGTTTGGAGCAGCTCAGTGCCAGTGTGGCTGATGGAGATGTCCTGTCTGTCACCTTGTCTCGGGGTGTTTGCATCAGTTCCCAAGGAGACAACACCTGGTTGTCGTTTCCGTTGGGTTTGTCGCGTTTTCTGTTCCAGCCTGAAGAGCCTTGGCTGGGTCGCTGAGTCTCACACAGATGCCACGTGGGTGTGGGGTTTTTCCTCCCTTATCTCCACTTTTCCCATGGCTGGTGTGGCTTTTGGGAAGGAGAGCTGGGAATGCAGGTGGTGCAAAGGTGTTGGTAAAGGGTCAAACCCAGAGAGGGGATTCAGGGGACCAAATAACACAAATATAAACCCAAAGTGGGGTCCAGGGAATGAAATATCACAAATATAAACCCAAAGTGGGGTCCAGGGAATGAAATATCACAAATATAAACCCAAAGTGGGGTCCAGGGAATGAAATATCACAAATATAAACCCAAAGTGGGGTCCAGGGGACCAAATCTCACAAATATAAACCCAAAGTGGGGTTCAGGGGATCAGGTACCACAAATACAAACCCCCAGTGGGGTCCAGGGAACCAAATATCACAAATATAAACCCCCAGTGGGGTCCAGGGAACCAAATCTCACAAATATAAATCCAAAATGGGGTTCAGGGTATCAGATACCACAAATACAAACCCCCAGTGGGGTCCAGGGAACCAAATATCACAAATACAAACCCCCAGTGGGGTCCAGGGAACCAAATCTCACAAATATAAATCCAAAATGGGGTTCAGGGGATCAGATACCACAAATACAAACCCCCAGTGGGGTCCAGGGAACCAAATATCACAAATACAAACCCAAAGTGGGGTCCAGGGAACCAAATCTCACAAATATAAACCAAAAGTGGGGTGCAAGGAACCAAATATCACAAATATAAACCCCCAGTAAGATTTGAGGAACCAAATGTCAGAAATATAAACCCCAAAGGAGGGTTGGGGGACCAAATATCACAAACATAATCCCCAGTGTGGTTTGGAGGATCAGGTACCACAAATACAAACCCCCAGTGGGCTCCAGGGAACCAAATATCACAAATAGAAACCCAAAATGGGGTTCAGGGGATCAGATATCACAAATACAAACCCCCAGTGGGGTTTAGGAGACCAAATATCACAAACATACCCCCCAGGTGGGACTTGGGGGATCAGATACCACAAATATAACCCCCAAAGTGGCATTTAGGGTATCAAATATTATAAGCATAACCCTCAGTGGGGCTTGGGGGACTGAATATCACAAGGATAAACCCTCAATGGATAAGGATCAATGGGGATGATGCCAATAAAAAGCATTAGGGGGAGAAACCTGAACTCCTTCAGTGCCTGTGCAAAGGGGCAAATTGGAGGTGTCAGGGCTGGAAAGGGGCTGAGGAATTTATGGGGAAATTTAATTCCTTGTGGATCATAGAGATCCATAAGGACCTAAACTTCCATTAAACCCTGAGTTCTTTTATTGACAGCCTGATCCATAAAGGTGTTGCTGAGTGAGCCATGGAGTCTTTCTGGCTCAGGTGGCTGGGATGTGTTGGAAGGACTGGCCTGCAAGAGGCAGAGTGAGAAATGCAGGAGGAGTAAATAAGTGACCTCTGGGGCCAACTGTGTCATGTCATGAAAAGCAGTGGTGGAGTTGTGACTAAAGGTGTGAGTGCAGGGGCCATAAATAAGAGCCCCCAAAAGCCCCCCTGGGCCACACAAGTGGTTTGAGGTCTGGCTGGCTCAGAGTCCTCCTCCAGCAGTGGCCAAGGGATTTGTTTTTCAGGGAATGCCACTTCCTCCAGTCCATCCCCTGTTTCCACAGCTGCAGCTTTAGGGTTGTTGGAAGCTGCATCTCCACCTGCTCCTTCTGTTCTTCATACACATGTGGAACAAATTAGGTCTGTGCCCATCCCAGTGAATTATCTTTTCATTAATTCACAGGAGGGTTTTGCAGGTGACTGTTCAACATGTGATGACAGGACAAGGGGAAAGGCTTTAAAGTGAAAGAGTGGGCTTAGATTGGATATTAGGGAAAAATCCTTCCCTGGGAGGGTGGGCAGGGCCTGGCACAGGTTGGCAGAGAAGCTGTGGCTGCCCCTGGATCCATCCCTGGGAGTGTCTAAGGTCATGTTGGAGCACCCTGGGACAGTGGGAGGTGTCCCTGCCCATGGCAGGGGTGGCACTGGATGGGCTTTAAGGTCCCTTCCCACCCAACCCAACCCATTCCATGGTTCTAACTGGAGGAATAACACCAGATCTGGCAAACAGAGAACTGTACCCTCAGAGCAGTGGGATCTGCCTGCCAGGAATGGAGTGGGCAGAACAAACCCAGTGCAAGTGCCCCCTGCATTAGTGGGAAGCTCTGAGGGGGTGCCTGGAGGTGGAGATGGGGGAATGGTGAGTGAGGTGAGGCCAATATTGGGGGGCTGTGTGTGACAGCAGGGACACAGTGCTGGGCTCTTGCCTCTGGCTCTCATTCCACACCTTAAAAAGTGGGTTTGAAATGAGAGAGGGTGTTGAAAAGAGCAGCAGAAATGATTTGAGGGCTGGAGAAAATGCAGTAGAAGGAAAGAGCCCCTTCTGCTCACCCTGCACAAGGCTGAGAAGGGCCTGGGAAATGAGAGCAGGAGTTGAGCAAGAGACTGAGCATTTAAAGAGCTGTTCAGTGTCCCAGGGAGAGGAACAACAAGAAGTAACAATTGTATTGGGAGTTCAAACAGGAGGAATCAAGTGAGAGCTGAGACACCTTTTTTCTTTCATCAAGGGTTATTATTTTGTATTCATTTATCCAAGACACGAGTGTGGTTTCCATCCTGTGATGTTTTTAAGCTCAAGTGGGATGTTTTCAGGAAGCCATTAGGCAAATTCGAGGAGTTTAGTTCCTTGTGGGAGTTACTGGTGGGAACTTGCAGGGCAGTGATGATGCTCAG
Organism: Pithys albifrons albifrons; assembly: GCF_047495875.1. Lineage (NCBI taxonomy): Eukaryota > Metazoa > Chordata > Aves > Passeriformes > Thamnophilidae > Pithys > Pithys albifrons. Next base: position 100,468,084 of record NC_092460.1, on the reverse strand, counting down.
ACAAGATGGTCTTGTGGGCCCTCCTGGGTTTGAATTTGTTGAACCAGAAGGTGAGATAATTACCTGCCTCAAAGCCCTGCCCCACGTGCTTTTCTGAGATTTCTTCCATTCCACATTCAGACTTGACTTTGTTTCTTCAAATCATGGAATTGCAGAATTATTAAGGTTGGAAAAGCCCTGCAAGATTATCAAGTTTAACCCTCAGTTGAGTCCCCCCTGCCTACAAACCATATTGTAATTTGCCATATTCACCCCTTTTTTGAGCACTCCAGGGGTGGTGACCCCACCATTTCCCTGGGGAGGCTGTTCCAATGCTTAACCATTCCTTCAGTGAGGAAATTTCCCCAATATCCAACCTGAACCTCCCCTGGCACACCCTGAGGCCGTTCCCTCTTCTTCCTTTGCACTGGGAATTTCTGTATCTCTTTTTGCATTGTTAGACCATTTCTGTCCAACTGTCATGTCTCAGTCCTGGTGCTGCCTCAACAGAAGGTCTTGTTCCCTCTTCCCCAGAGGAACCTTTCCCCCACATGCCTTTTTTCAGCCCTAAATAGAGTTAGAGCTTCCCAGTCCTCATTTTCCAGCCGATCCCAAGGTGGCTGTGGTGGTGCTGTTGTGATGAAACAGGAAACATGCCCAGGTGAATGGAGCTGCATCCAGCTGGTCACCAGTGGTGTCCCCAGGAGTCTGTGTTGGGTCCAGTCCTGTTTAACATCTTTATTGATGATTTAGATGAGGGGATTGAGTCCATCAGCAGCAAATTTGCTGATGACACCAAGTTGGGAGGGAGTGTTGACATGCTGGAAGGCAGGAGGGAGCTAGGGAGGGACCTGGACAGACTGGAGAGATCTGGAGAAGAATCTGGACAGGCTGGAGGATCTGGAGAAGGATCTGGACAGTCTGGAAGGCAGGAGGGCTCTGCAGAGGGACCTGGATAGACTGGAGGGATGGGCTGATTCCAATGGGATGAAGTTCACCAAGGCCAAGTGCAGGTCCTGCCCTTTGGCCCCCCCAAGCCCTGCAGCGCTCCAGGCTGGGCACAGAGTGGCTGGAGAGCAGCCAGGCAGAGGGACCTGGGGGGACTGAGGGACAGGAAGCTCAACAGGAGCCACCAGTGTGCCCAGGTGGCCAAGAAGGCCAAGGGGATCCTGGCCTGGATCCAAACTAGCGTGGCCAGCAGGCCCAGGGCAATGACCCTTCCCCTGGACTCTGCCTTGGGGAGGCCACACCTTGAGTGTTGTGTTCAGTTCTGGGCCCCTCAGTTGAGGCAAGAGCTTGAGGGGCTGGAGCGGAGCCAGAGAAGGGACTGGATGTGGCACTGAGTGTCCTCTGAAACACCTCCAGGGACAGAGAATCCAACATGTCTTGATCCAACCCCACTGTGATCACCAGCCCAGGGCACAGAGTGCCAGAGTGATCCCAGTGGGGTTGGATCAAGGGTTGGACTTGATGATCTCAGAGGTCTCTTCCAACCCAAGTGAGAAGAGAAGAGCAACGAGGCTGGAGAAGGGAGTGGAGCACAAGTGCTGTGGGGAGAGGCTGAGGGAGCTGGGGGTGTTCAGCCTGGAGAAGAGGAGGCTCAGAGGTGACCTCAGCACTGTCTGGAACTGCCTGAAGGGAAGTTGTGGCCAGGTGGGGGTTGGTCTCTTCTCCCAGGCACTCAGCAATAGGACAAGGGGGCACGATGGGCTCAAGCTCTGCCAGGGGAAATTGAAGTTGGAGATCAGGAGGAAATTCTTTGCAGAGAGAGTGCTCAGGGATTGGAATGGGCTGCCCAGAGAGGGGGTGGATTCCCCATCCCTGGAGGTTTTTCAGCTGAGCTTGGCCGTGGCACTGAGTGCCATGATCTGGTAAAGGGACTGGAGTTGGACCAAGGGTTGGACTTGATGGTCCTGGAGGTCTTTTCCAACCCAACCCATTCTGTGATTCCCGGTCTCTGAAGGGACCCAGCACCTTTTTAACCTTGACTTCTTGGTGGGGTCAGCTTGATTTGCAGCTCTGACCCTTCTGCATCTTCCTCTGTGCTGTTTTTCCTTAGGAAGAGTTCAGGAATTGGATGGAGCCACCTGGTGCTGCTGCTCTTCAGCAGCTCTCCCCATGCAGGTGGCTCGTGGTGAAGCTGTTGGAGCTCTGTCAGGGGGAGGTTCAGCCTGAACCAGTCACTTGGAGTTAATGAGGAGCTGGAACTCTTTAAACATTGATTTGAGGGTGTGTTTTCCCAGCAGCAGCTGCTGCTCTGGGGGCGCTGGGACTGCAGGTTGGGATGGGATGGGGCTGGCAGAGCTCTGAGCACTCTGCATTTTTAAACACAACTGCCTGGATGGTTTCCTGCCTCAGTGGCTTCTGGGGGATGACACAACACCACCATCATCCTTCCAGATCACAGAATCACAGACAGTTCTGAGTTGGAGGGACCCACAAGGATCATCGAGTCCAACCCTTAAGTCAATGGCCCACAGAGGGGATTGAATCCCTGACCTTGGCATTATTACACCAAGTTTTAACCAACAAACCTCTTGGTGTCCACCCAGACATCTTTTGGGAGGTCACCACTGCCTGTGAGTTCTGGGAGAGCACAGCCCTGTGCAGAGGCCACAGGGTGGGTTCCAGTGGTTATTATTTCTGTCACAGAATCACAGACTGTTCTAAGTTGGAAGGGACCCACAAGGATCATCGAGTTGGCCCAGAGAGGGGATTGAACCCCTGACCTTGGCATTAGTACAACCAGGTTTTAACCAACAAACCTCTTGGTGTCCACCCAGACATCTTTTGGGAGGTCACCCCTGCCTGTGAGTTCTGGGAGAGCACAGAGTGACACCAGCCCTGGGCAGAGGCCACAGGGTGGGTTCCAGTGCCCAGTGGTTTTTATTTCTGTCCCAGAATCCCAGACTATTCTGAGTTGGGAGGGACTCACAAGGACCATCGAGTCCAACTCTTAAGTCAATGGCCCACATAGGGGATTGAACCCCTGACCTTGGCATTGTTACACCAAGTTTGAACCAGCTGAGCTCATCCACATCAGCCCTTGCCCTGGAGAAGCCAGAGAGCTCAAGCCTGTGGTGGTGACACGTCCCCTGTGCTGGCACTTCCTGCAGAGCCAGACCCTCCCTCCTGCCCATTATCTGCTTTCCTTTTGGTGGGAGCAGCTGCTCCCAGCCCAGGGCTCAGCACAGCAGGGGATGGCAGGGCCACAGCTTTCCTCAGGAGGTGACCTAAGCCCAGGAATTCCTGTGGCTTTGCCAGCACACACACTGTGCTCTCCAGGCTGGTCCCAGCTCGCCTTTGGCCACTGTGGAGGGGGGAACAGAAAGCTTGGGCTGATTCCTCCTCTCATCCACTGCCATGGGGAGTGGTGGTTGCTCTTGCCTGGTCTCTGCAGAGCCCAACTCCTCCCCTGGAGCATGGGCATGACTCCCAGGCACTCAGCAATAGGACAGGGGGGCACGATGGGCTCAAGCTCTGCCAGGGGAAATTGAAGTTGGAGAGCAGAAAGAAATTCTTTGCAGAGAGAGTGCTCAGGGATTGGAATGGGCTGCCCAGAGAGGGGGTGGATTCCCCATCCCTGGAGGTTTTTCAACTGAGCTTGGCCGTGGCACTGAGTGCCATGATCTGGTAAAGGGACTGGAGTTGGACCAAGGGTTGGACTTGATGATCTCAGAGGTCTCTTCCAACCCAAGTGAGAAGAGAAGAGCAACGAGGCTGGAGAAGGGACTGGAGCACAAGTGCTGTGGGGAGAGGCTGAGGGAGCTGGGGGTGTTCAGCCTGGAGAAGAGGAGGCTCAGAGGTGACCTCAGCACTGTCTGGAACTGCCTGAAGGGAAGTTCTGGCCAGGTGGGGGTTGGTCTCTTCTCCCAGGCACTCAGCAATAGGACAAGGGGGCACGATGGGCTCAAGCTCTGCCAGGGGAAATTGAAGTTGGAGAGCAGAAAGAAATTCTTTGCAGAGAGAGTGCTCAGGGATTGGAATGGGCTGCCCAGAGAGGGGGTGGATTCCCCATCCCTGGAGGGTTTTCAGCTGAGCTTGGCCGTGGCACTGAGTGCCATGATCTGGTAAAGGGACTGGAGTTGGACCAAGGGTTGGACTTGATGATCTCAGAGGGCTTTTCCAACCCAATCCATTCTATGGATGTGGCACTGAGTGAGAATCCACATCTTGATCCAACCCCACTGTGATCACCAGCCCAGGGCACTCTGTGCCCTGGGCTGGTGATCCCAGTGGGGTTGGATCAAGGGTTGGACTTGCTGATCTCGGAGGTCTTTTCCAAGCCAGATGTTTCTATGATTCTGTGATTCAAAGAGCTGCCATGGTGATGTTGAACCTGTCCCACAGCCCTGGCTGTGTTGGGAGTGGGTTTCAGGGCTTGCTGGAGGGACTGAGATTAGCTCAGTTGGTTCAAACTTGGTGTAATAATGCCAAGGTCAGGGGTTCAATCTCCTGTGTGGGCCATTGACTTAAGGGTTGGACTTGATGATCCTTGTGGGTCCCTCCCAACTCAGAATAGTCTGGGATTTCTGGGATTCTCTGAGCCATTCCCAGTCAGGGCTGTCCTGTGGCTCTGATCCCTTCTGCTGCTGGCCCAGGAGGACCCTGTGGGATGTCACACACTGGGGGGGATCAGGCCCATCTGTGCCAGGTCACGGGAAGAGCTTGTTGCTGAAACTGCTGCTTGGGGGGGGGGGGGGTGTGTCAACTTTAATGAGTAATTAAGAAAAGATTGTAGGATTGCAGAAATCCAAACAATCTCCTAAGGAAAGGTGACAGCACCACCTGAGCCTGTTAGTTTGGTGCTCGTGTCCCTGTCCCTTTGTCCCAGTGCTGGTGTCCCTGGAGCTGTGCAGGTTCCTGGGGACAGCCACAGTGCCTCTGTCCTGTGCAGCCCATCCTGTGCCTCTGGTCACCTTTGCCTCCTTCCCCTTTACCTCTTTCCTGTTGCTGTTGTTTCCTGCAGGATGGGGCCACCAGCCCTGCACGTGATGGGGGAGTTCTGGGTGTGCTGCCAACTGAGCAGTGTCAGAGCAGCCCTTTCCAGCCCAGCTCCCCACGGGCCCCTCAGCCCCTGGGCCAGGAAACCTGCCTGACCTTCACCTCTGTTTGCTGCCTTCCCTCTTGGCTCCTCACTGGAGCTGCTCTTGCCTCTGGAATTGCAATCCATGGCAGCAAGGGATGTTACTGAAGGCATTTGGGGAGTGTGGGAGCAGCCCAGCCTTGCTCTGGAACCTGGGGGTTCCTTCCAGGCTCTCCTGGGAGGTGTGAGGGTCTGCAGGACACTGTGCAGAGCACAGCTGGCACTGGGCACGGGCCACCCCCACCAGCTGTGCCCTCAGATCCAACGGGGAGTGTTAATTCCTTCACCCCTTTGTGTTGGCATCTGCTGGGCAGAGCCCATCCTGTGGCTGCTCCCCCAGGGGTGAGTCCTGCCCTGGTGGCTCCCCAGCCTCCCCCACTTTCCCCCAGGTTCCCCCTCCCTGTGCCCTGCTGTGTTTTATGACCTCAGTACCACGGGGGCTTTGCAGGATTGTTCTCTGTTCTGTTCCCATTTGAGGCAACTCCCATTTGTGAAGGAAATCTCCCTTTGGATGGATTCCTGGGCTCCCTTGGCTTGGCTGCTCCATCTTTGTGTCAGGGCCTCTTGGAGGCTGGTTTTTCATTCCTGCCCTGCATTTACTCCGAGTTCTGATGTGCTCTCATGAAATACACTCCCTGCTGCCTGCAGCACGTTACCTTTTCAGCTGCTGCTGTTTAATTTCCTTTCAGCCCTTTCTCCTTTGTGTGCTCGTGGAGGAAGAATTTGGGGCTTTTTTTGGCTCTTAAGGGATTGCTGAATGTAAGTTCTTTGTTGTTATTATTGCAGTTGAATACATTGAATATTGAACAGATCTTGTCTGTCATCCTGTGTGTTGCTGAGGATTGAATCCGAAGCCCTGAGCCCTTTCTTCCTTCAGGAGGGATCAGCCTTGCTGGGAGAAGCTGCACTGTTTCCTTTCAGGAGTTGCTCCTGAGGCTCTTATTGTTGTGATCAGAGCTTGTAATTGTATGGAAGAAATGACTCCCTGTAACTGCAGACCAGAGTGAGCAACTTGTTCCGAGAGCTGCTCCCACCCTGCCCTCCCCGAGCCCTCGGCGCCTCCCGGGGCTCCTCAGGATCCCTCACGGACCATGGAGTGGGTTGGGGTGGAGGGACCTTAAAGACCATCTTGTCCCACCCCCTGCCATGGGCTGGGACACCTTCCACTATCCCAGGTTGTTCCAACGTGGTCTTGGACACTTTCAGGGATGGGGCAGCCACAGCTTCTCTGGGCATCTGTGCCAGGGCCTGCCCACCCTCACAGGAGAGAATTTCCCTCTAATATCTCATCTAAACTTACTCTCTTTCAGTTTTAAACCATTCTCCTTGTCCTGTCCCTCCAGGCCCTTGGAAATAGTGTCTCTCCATCTTTCCTGAAACTCCCCAATTAGGTCACCCCAAAGCTTCTCTTCTCCAGCTGAACCATCCCAGCTCTTCCATCCTTTCCCCATGGCAGAGCTGCTCCATCTGTGACCACCCTGGTACCCCCTCTGTTGTCCATCCTTTCCTCATGGCAGAGCTGCTCCTTCTCTGACCATCCTGGTACCCCCCCTGTTGTCCATCCTTTCCCCATGGCAGAGCTGCTCCATCTCTGACCATCCTGGTACCCCCTCTGTTGTCCAGCCTTTCCTCCCAGCGTTGCTGCTCCATCTCTGACCACCCTGGTACCCCCTCTGTTGTCCATCCTTTCCCCATGGCAGAGCTGCTCCATCTCTGACCATCCTGGTACCCCCTCTGTTGTCCATCCTTTCCTCCCAGCGTTGCTGCTCCATCTCTGACCACCCTGGTGCCCCCTCTGTTGTCCATCCTTTCCTCCCAGTGTTGCTGCTCCATCCTCTGCCCATCCTGGTGCCTCCTCTATTGTCCAGCCTTTCCTCATGGCAGAGCAGCTCCATCTCTGACCATCCTGGTGCCCCCTCTGTTGTCCAGCCTTTCCTCCCAGTGTTGCTGCTCCATCTCTGCCCATCCTGGTGCCTCCTCTGTTGTCCATCCTTTCCTCATGGCAGAGCAGCTCCATCTCTGACCACCCTGGTACCCCCTCTGTTGTCCAGCCTTTCCTCCCAGTGTTGCTGCTCCATCCTCTGCCCATCCTGGTGCCTCCTCTGGACTCTCCAGCAGCTCCATGTCCTCCCTGTGCTGCCCCCAGGGCTGGGGAGCCCTTCAGGGAGGTCTCACCTGAGGGGTCAGAGGGGCAGAACCCCCACCCCTGTCCTGCTTTTGATTCAGCCCAAGTTCAGCTGCAGGATCTCCACTCAGAGATGTCAGCTGAGGTGATGGTGTTTGGAAAGGCTGAGCCACAAGAGCCATTTGAGCCCCAGATGGTGCCCACGAGGGGCTGGGCAGAGCTTTGCCCCCTCCTGCTGCTGTGTGAGGCAGAAGGAGCCTCGCTGGGGGGTGCACATTATTCCCTCTCTTAAATGTGAAATGTGAACACTCCCCAGGGTGTGACTCTGCAGTACAAAGCTGGGGCTAAAATTCAGTGGGTTTGGGGGCTGGACCTTCCTTCAGGCAGGGCTGGTGCCTGTCCCTGTCCCTGTCCCTGTCCCTGTCCCTGTCCCTGTCCCTGTCCCTGTCCCTGTCCCTGTCCCTGCCAGGGCTGGGTTTCCCACCAGCTGCATATTTTCATCCTCAACAACATAACGTGACAGTGAGGACGAGTCCCAGAGGCTAAACAAGCAAGAAGGGAGGCACAGACACTGCTTATTTCTTATTTATGGGTCCCTGAGAGCAGGAGGCACATTCTGCTTCTCTGGGAGGACTGAAGGAGGACAGAGCTGGTGTTTCTCAGAGGTTTTTTAGCTCATGGTTCCTCACACTGGCTGTGTCTCCCCCTTGGATCCCATGGCAGGGTGAGGATCCTGGTGGTGCCCCCTGGTCAGTGATGGAACAGATAACACTGACCTGTGCTTGCAGTTCAAATGCTGCCAGTGCCAGGGAGCCAGGCTGGAGAAACACGAGCTGTAACATCAGCTGGGGGCCTTTGTGCCTGGGTGGCTCTCCCGGGCAGGTGGCACCACGTGGGGTGACGTGGGTGCTCTGCTGGCACCCGCCCTCTGCCCCAGCAGCCTCAGGTGCTGCTCTCTGGGCAAAGCTCTTTGATCTGTACAAAGCATTTGTGTCTCAGGGGCTGTTAAGGGGACAAGGGGGATGAATTAGGGTGGGAGTGGGGGGATATGTGGGGACTGCTGATGTCCAGCTGAGTGTCCTCCTGGGCCGGTGGGATGGGGTGTGGCTGTGGCTGGAGCTCTGGTGCTGCTGGACACGTGGAGAAGGTGAGATTGGGTCAGTCTGTGTGTCTGTCAGTGCATTGTCTGTGTTCAGCACTCAGCACCTTCATGGGGAAGGTCTGTGGATCCTGTGCCTCTGGTTTCCCATGGACGTGTGAACCAGGGGAATAACGAGGGTGGGAAGGAGTGTGGAGGCAGGAGCAGCACATCATCCATGGGATGGAAGGAGCAGGACTTGGCTTGGGAAGGTCACAGCTGCTGGAGGAGCACAGCAGGGCAGGGGGTGATGGTTGGCTTTGCCTTCCAGGAATGAGGAGCATGAAATGGGGCTGACAGGCTTGAAATGAACCCCTCAGCCAAGACCAAACTGTCTCCTCCTCAAGTGTGGAGAAGTGAGACAGGAGGAAAACGAAGTGATGGGAACAAGGAAAAGCTCAGGGCCAGAATGTGAAACCAGGGACTGGGAGAGGGGACAGTGGCTGCTGTCAGGGACAGGCTGTTGCTGGCTAGCCATCCTCTTGCCCTTTTGCTCTTCACCCTCAAGAGCAGACACTGCCAAGAGCAGCATCTGCTGCTGCCAGGGGGTCACAGACACCAGCACTGTAATCCTGGGAGAGCAGCAGGAGGAGACACAGCCTGAGGGTGGTGGGATAGAAATGTTTGAGGACTTGGGTCCTGAGGAGGGAGGGAAGGGGCTTATGGTGCCAGGAAAACCTACTGTGGCCATGGGGTGAGGTGGGAAGTGTGGCTTTCCATGAGGGAAGCAGAGGGCTCCTCTCCTTCTCCAGCTGGGAGACCTTGCTGGTGCCCCAGGTCCTGGCAGGGTCTCAGTGCTCTGTCATCCCCCTGACTGCACACCTCTGGAATCCTTGGTGGAGAAGGCAACAGACTCTTTCCAGGCTGTTGGAGATCTTTAAGTAAATTTTTGCTGTTATCTGTTATGAGCCATAAAAAATTCTTGGACACTTCTCATATTTTACGAGTTTGGATCCGCCTGAACCCCCCAAAACGTGTTAGGGAAGATCTACCCAATCTCATCCTTCTCCAGCTCCCTTTTCCCCCTTCCTGCAATTCCCTGACATGGAAAAGGCTGTGGCATCTCCATTGTACCCTGCTTGTTGTGGGCCCCCCGTTGTACCCTCCCTGCTGTGGCATCCCTAACATACCCTCCTTGTTGTGACACCCCCATCATACTCTCCCTGTTGTGGCACCCCCCGTCGTACCCTGCTTGTTGGGACACCCCCATCGTACCCTCCTTGTTGGGACACCCCCATCGTACCCTCCTTGTTGTGGCATCCCCATCACACTCTGCTTGTTGTGACACCCCCGTTGTACCCTCTGTGTAGTGCCACTCCCATTGTATCCTGCTTGTTGTGACACCCCCGTTGTACCCTCCTTGTTGTGGCCCCCCCATGGTACCCTGCTTGTTGTGACACCCCTGTGTTCCCCTCCCTGTGGTGGCCCCCCAACCTTACCCCTCCTGTGGTGACACCCCTGTGGTCCCCCCCCGTTGTGGTGCCCCACCCCCCCCCCCCGTTGTGGTGCCCCCCCATCGTGCCCCCCCGTGGTGACACCCCCATTTTACTCTCCCTGTTGTACCCACCCTGTTGTGACACCCCCGTTGTCCCCTCCCTGTTGTGAGACCCCATTGTACCTCCCTGTGGCATCCCCATCATACCCTCCCTGTGGTGTCCCCCTCGTGGTCCACTCCCTGTTGTGTTCCTCCCATGGTTCCCCCACCCCCTCGTTGTGACACCCCTGTGGTCCCCCCCATGGTCCCCTCCCTGTTGTGGCACCCTCGTTGTACTCTCCCTGTTGTGGCACCCCCATCATACCCTGTTGTCCCCTCCCTGTTGTGTCCCCCCTGTGGTCCCCTCCCTGTTGTGTCCTCCCCATGGTACCCTCCCTGTTGTGACACCCCCGTGGTCCCCCCCCCCGTTGTGTCCCCCCCCCCGTTGTGTCCCCCCCCCCGTTGTGTCCCCCCCCCCGTTGTGTCCCCCCCCCGTTGTGTCCCCCCCCGTTGTGTGTCCCCCCCCCCGTTGTGTGTCCCCCCCCCCGTTGTGTGTCCCCCCCCCGTTGTGTGTCCCCCCCCCGTTGTGTGTCCCCCCCCCCGTTGTGTGTCCCCCCCCCGTTGTGTGTCCCCCCCCCCGTTGTGTGTCCCCCCCCCGTTGTGTGTCCCCCCCCCGTTGCGCCCCCCCCGTTGTGTCCCCCCCCCGTTGTGTCCCCCCCCCCGTTGTGTCCCCCCCCCCGTTGTGTCCCCCCCCCGTTGTGTCCCCCCCCCGTTGTGTCTCCCCCGTTGTGCTCCCCCCCGTTGTGTCACCCCTGTTGTGACCCCCCCATGGTCCCCTCCCTGTTGTGACGCCCCCCCTAGTTGTGTCCCCCCCCGTTGTGTCACCCCTGTTGTTCCCCCCCTTGTTGTGACCCCCCCATGGTCCCCTCCCTGTTGTGACGCCCCCCCTAGTTGTGTCCCCCCCCGTTGTGCTCCCCCCCCTTGTCCCCCCCCCCTTGTCCCCCCCGCCCTTGTCCCCCCCCCCCCGTTGTGACACCCCCATGGTCCCCCCCCCGTTGTGTGTCCCCCCCCGTTGTGTGTCCCCCCCCGTTGTGTGTCCCCCCCCCGTTGTGTCCCCCCCCGTTGTCCCCCTCCCCCCGTTGTGTCCCCCCCGTTGTGCCCCCCCCCCATGATTCCCCCCCCCCCCGTTGTGCCCTCCCCGTTGTGACACCCCCATGGTCCCCCCCCCCGTTGTGTGTCCCCCCCCCCGTTGTGTGTCCCCCCCCCGTTGTGTGTCCCCCCCCCCGTTGTGTGTCCCCCCCCGTTGTGTGTCCCCCCCCGTTGTGACACCCCCGTGGTCCCCCCCCGTGGTCCCCCCCCATAGTCCCCCCCCGTTGTGTCCCCCCCCGTTGTGTGTCCCCCCCGTTGTGTGTCCCCCCCCCGTTGTGCCCCCCCAGTTGTGCCCCCCCGGTGACATCGGCGCGTGTCCCCGCAGAAGTGCCTGCGGCTGAACCCCGACGTGCCGGTGTGGGTGTCGAAGCAGCGCGTGCTGTGCACGCTCAACCACAGCCTGAAGGATGTGCTCAACTACGGGCTCTTCCTGCCCGCCTGCAACGGCCGCGCCGGCAAATTCCTGGACGAGGAGCGGCTGCTGCGCGAGTACCCGCTGAACCCCGACACGCCCGTGCCCTACCTGGAGGTACCTGCGCCCGGCCGGCCTTTCAGGGGCTTGTTTCTTTATTTGCTTTGTTTGCTTTAGGTGCTTTAGTCGCTTTATTTTCTTTAGTCGTGTAATTTTCTTTGTTCGTGTAATTTTCTTTATTCGTGTTATTTTCTTTATTCGCTTTATTTTCTTTATTCGTGTTATTTTCTTTATTCACTTTATTTTCTTTATTCGTGTAATTTTCTTTATTTGTGTTATTTTCTTTATTCACGTTAGTTTCTTTATTTACTTTATTTTCTTTATTCACGTTAGTTTCTGTATTTATTTTTTTATTCACTTTATTTTTTTATTCATTTTATTTTTTTATTCACTTTATTTTTTTATTCACTTTATTTTCTTTACTTGCTTTATTTTCTTTCTTCACTTTTTTCTTTCCTCGCTTTATTTTCTTTCCTCACTTTATTTTCTTTAGTCGCTTTATTTTTTTATTCACTTTATTTTCTGTCCTTGTTTTATTTTCTTTATTCGCTTTATTTTCTTTATTCACGTTAGTTTCTTTATTCACTTTATTTTTTTATTCACTTTATTTTCTGTACTCGCTTTATTTTTTTATTCACTTTATTTTTTATTCACTTTATTTTCTTGTTTTATTTTCTTTATTCACTTTATTTTCTTTATTTGGTTTATTTTCTTTATTTCCTTTATTCACTTTATTTTTTATTCACTTTTTAATTCACTTTATTTCCTTTATTCACTTTATTTTCTTTCCTTGCTTTATTTTCTTTATTCACGTTGTTTTCTTTATTTCCTTTATTTTCTTCACTTGTTTCCATTTTCTTCCCTTGCTCTGTGTTCTTTATTTTTTAAGATTCTACTTTTCAATTGTATTTTTTATTTTATTTTTAATTTTAAATTTTAAAGTTTTCTTATTTTTATTCATTTAATTGAATTTTTTTAATCTTTATTTTATTTTTTATTTCTTCTTCTCATCCTATTTTATCTTTATCCCCTCCCTCTTTATTTTTAATTTATTTTCTTTATTTTATCTCATTTCCCTTTCCCTTGATGTTGCGTAATGTTACGGAAATTTTTAAATTTAAAAAAATTTATTTAATTTTTAAATTTAAAAATTTTATTTAATTTCTAAATTTAAAAATTTTATTTAATTTCTAAATTTAAAAATTTTTATTTAATTTCTAAATTTAAAAAAAATTATTGAATTTTTAAATTTAAAAATTTTATTTAATTTTTAAATTTAAAATTTTTATTTAATTTCTAAATTTAAAAAATTTTATTTAATTTCTAAATTTAAAAATTTTATTTAATTTCTAAATTTAAAAATTTTATTTTTCTAAATTTAAAAATTTTTATTTAATTTCTAAATTTAAAAAATTTTATTTAATTTCTAAATTTAAAAAATTTTATTTAATTTCTAAATTTAAAAAATTTTATTTAATTTCTAAATTTAAAAATTTTATTTAATTTCTAAATTTAAAAAATTTTATTTAATTTCTAAATTTAAAAAATTTTATTTAATTTCTAAATTTAAAAAATTTTATTTAATTTCTAAATTATAAAAATTTTATTTTTCAAATTTTAAAAATTTTATTTAATTTTTAAATTTTTAAAATTTTTCAAATTTTATTTTAAAAAAATTTAAAATTTTATCTAATTTTTAAAAAAATTCATTTTATTTCATTTTTTTAAAAAAATTTGTTTAATTTAATTTTTAAAAATTTTGTTTAATTTTCTTTCATTTCATTTTCTTTCATTCTTTTCACTGTGTGTTCCTGTCTGTGCCATGCCTGGCTGTGAACAGCTCTGTGTGTGTGCCCTGACTGCCCCTGATCCCTCCCTGGCACTCCCTGGGGGCACCACAGGCATGGCCACCCCCCTTTTCCTTCCCCTTTCCCCCTTCCTTCCCCTTTCCCCTTTTCCTTTCCTTCCCCTCCCCCTTTTCCTTTCCTTCCCTTCCCCTTTTCCTTCCCTTCCCCTTTTCCTTCCCTTCCCCTTTTCCTTTCCTTCCCCCTTTTCCTTTCCTTCCCCCTTTTCCTTCCCTTCCCCTTTTCCTTCCCTTCCCCCTTTTCCTTCCCTTCCCCTTTTCCTTCCCTTTCCCCTTTTCCTTCCCTTTCCCCTTTTCCTTCCCTTTCCCCTTTTCCTTCCCTTTCCCCTTTTCCTTTCCTTTCCCCTTTTCCTTTCCTTTCCCCTTTTCCTTTCCTTTCCCCTTTTCCTTTCCTTTCCCCTTTTCCTTTCCTTTCCCCTTTTCCTTTCCTTTCCCCTTTTCCTTTCCTTTCCCCTTTTCCTTTCCTTTCCCCTTTTCCTTTCCTTTCCCCTTTTCCCTTTTCCTTTCCTTTCCCCTTTTCCTTTCCTTTCCCCTTTCCCCTTTTCCTTTCCTTTCCCCTTTTCCCTTTTCCTTTCCTTTTCCCTTTTCCTTTCCTTTCCCCTTTTCCTTTCCTTTCCCCTTTCCCCTTCCTTTCCCCTTTCCCCCTTTCCTTTCCCCTTTCCCCCTTTCCTTTCCCCTTTCCCCCTTTCCTTCCCCCTTTCCCCCTTTCCTTCCCCCTTTCCCCCTTTCCTTCCCCCTTTCCCCCTTTCCTTCCCCCTTTCCCCCTTTCCTTCCCCCTTTCCTTCCCCTTTCCTTCCCCGAGTGAGAGCAGAGCCCTTTGTGTGGGGGTGTGTTTGCTCCTGAGAATTCCCTGAGGGAAAGGGGAGGCAAAATCCTTGGATTTGTAGTTTCTGGAGAGCTCCATAACACCTGTCAGAGCCCACGGAGCAGCTTCCCTGCTTTTCACCCTGTTGGTCAAAATTCCTGGATTTTTAGTGGGGCTGGACTGTCCTGGGAAGTGGGGAGAGCAGGAGGAAGGAGGGCTGGTTTAGTGGGAGAACAGGGAGAATCCCAGGGAGATCTTTGGATCTGAGGCTCAGGCACTCTGGGCTGATATTTTATTCCATTTACTGGAGAGACTGGAACACACCCAGGGCTTTGGCAGCACATCCCTGGATGGACCTCACAGGTGTGGTGGCCACGGAGCTTCTGCAGCAGCATCTTCTGCCCCAGAAAGAGCAGAAATTCCCTGGATTGGTGTGTTTGCCCTTCCTGGGATTCAGGAGTTAATTCCAAGTGACCTCAGCATGTCAAACATCACCCAGAACCGGCTGTGGTGGGACCTGCAGGTGGATTTCTCAATTTTGGATTTCTGTGCTGTAATTCCCTCAAATCTGTAGAGGAGACACCACCCCCTGAAGCTGCCCAAGCTCCTACAAATGCAGCAGGAAACGCTGCTCTGATACCCAATCCTGCCTAATTTGGACAGAAAGTGCAGCACAATTTCTTGGCAAACTGGATTTAATGTAGACAAAAGCGTTTGGAAGGGCGTTAGGAATGCTTGTAAATAAAGCTGGGAGGTGGGAAATTCCTCCCTGTTCCTCGGGTTTGTTTGATTTACCATCATGTCCACACTTAAAGGCTTTGCTCACACAGCCCAAGGCAGCCTTGACACGGATATTTGTGGTGTGTCATTTGGATTCCTCAGAACTGGAGGAGTTTGGCAGCTGAGAGCTGGAGAATCCTGCTGGAAAACTCAAAATCCAGACTCTCTTTACAGGACATAAAACCCTGTGCTGATACCAGGCTTGGCCAGGAGAAGTTATGGATTCCCCATCCCTGGGAATGTCCAAGGCCAGGCTGGATGAAACTGGAGCAACCTGGGCTGGTGGAAGGTGGTTCTGCCTGTGGAATGAGATGGTCCTTAATATCCTTCTAGTCCAAACCATTCTGGAATTCTCTGATTTTAAGTTCCTTGGACTCAAATGCTAAATTAGCCCCCAGGTGAGGATTTTGCCTTGCACCTGTGAAGGACCAACATCTGTAAATCCGTGGAAAACACAAGTTTTACCTGGGGATGATGAAGCAAATGGAATTTTCTGTGAGAAAAGATGTGCCCAGCAGAGCCAGGCTTGTGATAGACTGAAATGTGCTAATATTTTGCCAGCACTGAAAAGTAAGTGGGATGAGCTGAGTAACTGCAGTCCAAAGATAACTTGGTGTCAGTTCCAGCTGAAATAATGGAATGTTGATGGAGGATTAAGTTCACAGCAATTCAAAATCTCCGAATACAATTCATGCATTTGAAAGGAGATCCAGTCAAACAAATCCAATTGCATTCCCCAAGGAAATTGTAATTCTGCTTGATAGAGATAACAACACAAAGGCAGCAGCCACTTGGGGGTACTTGATTCTGTTCTACATGATCCTCAGGTTCAGGATTAGCACATGAAACTCCAGCAGCAGGAGTGTCACTGGCTGGGGAGGTGACACAAAGCAGCTGTCCCTGTGATCCTGGCCTTCCCTAGGGAGGGATTTTGGTCCCCCAGGGATGTGGGTGGGAATGCAAAAATGCTGCTGCTAAAGTCACATTGCAACAAGTTTCACAGAGAATATAAAATTTCCAAGTGGGGATCACATCAAAGGATGCTCTGACTCAAATACAAACATTCCTCCTGGGAGAGCCCACCTGGAATACTGTGGATCACCAGTGTAAGAAGGATGTGGAGCTGCTGGAGGAGCCCAGAGGAGGCCCCGGAGCTGCTCCAGGGCTGGATCCCTCTGCTCTGGAGCCAGGCTGGGAGAGCTGGGGGGGTCACCTGGAGAAGAGAAGGGTCCAGGGACACCTGAGAGCCCCTGGCAGGGCCTGAAGGGGCTCCAGGAGAGCTGGGGAGGGACTGGGGACAAGGCCTGGAGGGCCAGGACACAGGGAATGGCTTCCCAGTGCCAGAGGGCAGGGCTGGGGGGGATGTTGGGAAGGGATTGGTGGCTGGGAGGGTGGGCAGGCCCTGGCACAGGTTGGGCAGAGAAGCAGTGGCTGCCCCTGGATCCATCCCTAGGAATGTCCAAGGCCAGGCTGGATGGGACTTGGAGCAACCTGGTCTGGTGGGAGGTGTCCCTGGCCATGGCAGGGGTGGAATGAGATGGTTTTTAAGGTCCCTTCCCACCCAAAGCATTCCAGGATTCTGTGAACATGCAGGATTGGTTGGACTGGAAGGACTCGCTGTGAAAAATGAAGTTTCCAAAGAAAACCTTTAAGCCTTTTGCTCAAGAAAGCCAAGAGCAGTTCCCAGTGGGATGCTGTGACACAGCTGACCCCTGCAGAGAGGGGATTTTGGGGTGGTGGTGGTTGGTCCTGGAGCAGTGGGGGGGTCATCAGTGCACTCCAAAGGATGTTGGGAAGAGGCACAGCACGGGAAAGAGCAGCAGAAATGTCCTGAGAATGGAAGAGGAGATCCCTCAGTGAGGTTCAGAGCTCAGCTGGTGTCCAAGGAAGTCAGGCCCAGGCCACCCTGGGAAAACCATTGTGCTGTTGGAGAGATCCCTAATTAGGTGGGAAGGAGCAGAACAAAGCCCACACCGTCTGGAAGCTGAAGCCAGACAGATTCATCTGAGAAACCGGTCAGAATGTTCTTAATGAGGAAAGCAATTAACTCTGAGCTAACGATGATGGAGGACAGCAGATCCTGTGTCTGCTGTTGTGTCTCCCTTCCAGCTGGAGCTGCTGGGGAGCTCTTGGGTGCTGAGTGGGGTTTGTTGATGTCCTCTCTCCTTCTTCCCCCGCAGTTCCGGTACAAACGGCGCGTGTACACCCAGACCCTGCTGGATGACAAGCAGTTTGCCAAGCTCCACACCAAGGTAGGGTCCACTCTGCCTGCTCAGAACCTTGGTGGCACCTTCAGTGCTGCTGGTGACCTCTCCCAGAGGGGTTTGGGGGTGTTTCCATGTTCCCTGCTTGGCAGGTTGCAAAGAAATGGTGGGACATGGTGGTGTGTGCTGAGCCCTGGGTGGTTTGGGGGGGCTGCACCCATGGGGCAATGGAGGGGGCACACACAGGGGTAAACCTGCCTGGATGGTGTCCCAGCAAGTGGGTGTGGGTGGGATTGGGTGGGGATGGCAGAGGGGCACGTGCTGGGCAGGCTGAAGAGCAGCTTTATTGCCCAGCACGGAGGAGTTGCTGTGCCAGGGGAGCACAATGGGGCACGTTGAGGAGCTCAGTGTCCCTCCCCCAGCCAGAGGCTGCCACATGCCTCTGCCTTCAGCTGCTTTGTCTCCAGCTTTATCCTGTGTGGTTGGGTCAGGATTTCATCCATGTGTGAAGGGGAAAGTGTTCCTGGTCTCCTGCAGCCCCCTGGTGTTGTGGGCAGTGGTTGGAGTGGGTCAAGGTCAACAGCAAAGGGACCACTCAGATGTTTGGAGAGCAGGGACTGTGTGGGTGTCTGCTGGGAGGAGAGAGGGCCCCAAAAGACAGCCCAGTCAGCACAGCTGGAGGGTTGGAGATCCCCATGGGAACCAGTCCTGGAGGGCTGGGTGCCCTCTCACACACTGGCACTGTGGTGGTCACATGTCCCACGATGCCACTTCTTGCCTAAGAAATTAAGGACAGGAATTCTGGAGGGGTCTGGAACCACCAGAAGTTTTTTGCTGCCACGAATAATTGTGCCTTGAGGTGGCACCTGGTCCCGTGGGGACTTTGGTGGTTGCTGGGAGGCTGGAGCCAGGGGTGTGTGGAGACAGGAGGGAGAGGGTGGGCTCTGGCAGCACCTGAGAGGCTGCTGGGGATGGGGCTGTGCTGGGGGGCTGTGCAGAGGCTTTGGGGTTTGTTTCAGAGGGATGTGGAGCCCTTGTTGCTGTGTGTCACCAGCTCTGTGGAAACCCTCTGTGCAAGGGGGTGGCTGTGCCTTCTCCTCGGCCTCGTGGCAACCCTGTGGCTCCTCCTCAGCCTCTTGGCAGCCCATGTCACTGCTGGACATGGGGCACCTGTCCCTGGCTCCTGTGCCAGTCTGAGAGGTGGTCACATCTGCTCTGTGGGAGACAGAAAAATGGGGTCTGTGGGTGTTCACTTAACAGGTAGAACAGCAAGATCTGAGCTTGGTGGAGCCACAGACATAGAGCAGATGGGGAGGAAAACCTTCTGCCAAAGGGCCTGAGCACCCCCAAGGGCTGTGGGAAGGAGCAGGGCCTGTGTTTGTGGGTTTGCAGAAGCTGCAGAGACGGGAAACAAAACGCTGATGTGGTTCAGGTTTGGCTCAGGCAGATTAAAGTCACGAGGCTTCTGTCTGGTGGCATAAGAATATCCAGGCAGCAGATCTGGAAAGCTCTCAGCATCTCCCTGGCGCCAGGAAACGTGAATCATGGTCTTCCTGAGCCTTGCCAGAGGAGCTGGGAGCTCTCCTGCTGGAGGGAGGGCTGGGGGCTCCTGGCACTGGGAGACCCCAGGGGGGCACCCCGGGGTTCCCCCTGTGAGTGTTCAGCACCCCCAAATGTGCTGTGTTAAACATTCACTTCATCTCCCCTTTAATTCCCCCTCCAACCCCCAAACTCCTTCGCTCTGTTTCTTTATTTGCAAACCCCCCTGACCGATCAGCTCCTGCATCTGGGACTCCATCTCTGCTCCTCCATCAGGAGCGTTTCCTTTGGGTGGTGCTTTCCCTGTGGGCACTGCAGAGTTCAGAGGGGCAGAGAGGAGCCCCCCAGGGGTGTGGGGGGTGAGTGGGAAGTGGGGGCATCCAAAGGGGCAGTGCCAGGAGGGGTGGGAATGGGGGACGTGCCCGTGCTCGGCCGCTCGTTGGAGCGATGCCGGAGCGCCAGCGGCGTCGGGACTCAGCGGGCACGGATCGGATCGAGCTGTTTGCTGGCAGAGGGCAGGAGAGCAGCCTGTGTGGGCAGCTCCCAGCAGCTGGCTCCGGGGTGGCAGGGGCACGGAGAGCCATGGGCTCCTCCCTGGCACGGTGGCTGGCCGAGCAGTGGGACAAGAGGGGACGCGGCGCGGGGACCCGGCGAGCCCGAGCGAGGAGCACGGTACTGCCTCTGCCCCCGCTGCTGGAGCGGGCACCCACGGGTGAGGGGGCACAGGGGCATGGGGGGACAGCCCTGGCCTGCCACCGAGCCCACCCACGGGTGAGGGGGCACAGGGGGACAGCCCTGCCCTGCCACCGAGCCCACCCACGGGTGAGGGGGCACAGGGGCATGGGGGACAGCCCTGCCCTGCCACCGAGCCCACCCACGGGTGAGGGGGCACAGGGGGACAGCCCTGCCCTGCCACCGAGCCCACCCATGGGTGAGGGGGTGTGGGGGCACAGGGGGTGCAGCCCTGCCCTGCCACCGAGCCCACCCACGGGTGAGGGGGCACAGGGGGACAGCCCTGCCCTGCCACCGAGCCCACCCACGGGTGAGGGGGCACAGGGGCATTGGGGGCAGCCCTGCCCTGCCACCGAGCCCACCCACGGGTGAGGGGGCACAGGGGCATTGGGGGCAGCCCTGCCCTGCCACCGAGCCCACCCACGGGTGAGGGGGCACAGGGGGACAGCCCTGCCCTGCCACTGAGCCCACCCATGGGTGAGGGGGCACAGGGGCATTGGGGGCAGCCCTGCCCTGCCACTGAGCCCACCCACGGGTGAGGGGGCACAGGGGCATGGGGGGACAGCCCTGTCCTGCCACTGAGCCCACCGGGGGTGCTGCAGACAGGACCTGGCGTGGGGTTTGTTCCCTGAACTGTGTGGGGATGCTCTGGGTGGGTCCAGGGAAGGGCTGGGACCTCCACCCTGGCACCCTGGCTGGGGGTCTCCTACTTGGCCATGTTTAGGGCTGGTGTTTTCATCTGGGAACTCTGTGTTGTGCTGGGGGGGCTGCCCTGTGTGTGTGGCTGGTGAATGTTGTGTGTAAGTGTTTTCTGGGATATGGAGAGGATTGTGTTAGGTCTGACAGGATGGTGGGATGTCCAAATCTTTCTCCCTTTGGCTGATGGTCTCAACCGAGTCAAAGCAAAGCATGAAAACTTTCAGAGTTTGGAGTCTGATTTTTAGTGACAAGACACGACTTGAGTCTTTTGGTGACCTCGGGACACGATTCTTAAGGGCTGTTGAAGCAGAGCCAGAGAATCGTTTAGGCTGGAAAAGATCTCTGAGGTCACAGAGTCCAACCTGTGACTGATCAAACATGAAAGATAAGAATAACTGCTGGGTTTGGGTGCCAGTGGACTTGCTCTGAGTGGGGCAGCTGGTTCTTGCATTGCTCATGGGAACAAAGGGCCTGGGTACAGGAGTGGATCAGCCTCGCCCCTCGTGCCCCTCGGGATCTGCAGGCACTGCCATTCCTCACAGCTGTTTTTCCCAGGGAATTGCAGGAGCCCATTTAGAAATGGTTGGGCACAAAAATACACGTTAGAAAAGGGCAATCCTGTTGTGCTTATGAAGGAAAAGCTGTGCAGAGAAATCTTGGCATTTACTGAAGTGTCCATAAAGTGCTGCCAAGAGACTCGGGGTGTTCCCACCCGGAAAGGGAAAGAAGCATCACACTTAAAACACACTTAAAGGAATGATTGGGAGCAGGGATGGTGTTCCTGCTGTGGGGGCTGCCAGGGGAGGGCCACAGCGCTGGCCAGGGGTGGTGATGCAAACCACAGGAGGAGGAGACAGAAGGGAGGTGGTGCAGGCTGGGAAGGACCCTGGGGAGAGATGGAAGGTGATGGAGGGTGAAGGATTCAGGGCTTGCAAGGGGCACATTAGAGCTCATCAGCTGCTGGGTCAAACTGGGCTGCAAACAGGGCCTGTCCTGCCTCTCTGCATGTCAGGAGGCCTCTGACTTGTCTCCAGCTTCTCCTCTGCCTGGACAAATTAAGGAAGGAAGGGAAGGACAGCAGGATCTCATGGCCCATCCAGCCCACCTGGACCAGCCCCTGGGGCTCTGTGTGTGCCTGGGGAGAAGCAGAAGGCAAAAACTGGTGGGGTGAGACAAAGCAGCTTCACAGGTTCACAAAGGTCAGATGCACATCCCAAGGAAACTCAGGCACTGCTGCCAAGGGCAGGAGTTCAGAATTCCCAGAGTAGGAGGGCTCTGCCCTGTGTGCTGGTGACTTGGCTTTCAGCTGCCAGGGGGGAGTTAGATGGGATATTGGGAAGGAATTCCCGGTGTGAGGGTGGGCAGGCCCTGGCACAGGTTACCCTGGAAGTGTCCAAGGCCAGGTTGGAACAACCTGGGCTATGGAAGGTGTCCCTGCCCATGTCAGGGGGTGAGACTGGATGGGTTTTAAGGTCCCTTCCCACCCAATCCATTCCATGATTCTTTGAAGACAAGTGCTCCAAACACCTCCCCTGTTCCTCCTCCTTCCCAAACTGTCATTGCTGAGCACACCCTGCTTTGCTGTGGGGCACCCCTGGCTCAGCTGTGCCCCCTCCTGGCTCTGTGCCCCCCCAGCCTGCT
Organism: Pithys albifrons albifrons; assembly: GCF_047495875.1. Taxonomy (NCBI): domain Eukaryota; kingdom Metazoa; phylum Chordata; class Aves; order Passeriformes; family Thamnophilidae; genus Pithys; species Pithys albifrons. Next base: position 100,446,397 of record NC_092460.1, on the reverse strand, counting down.
CAGGACCGACCCCCCTGTGCTGCCCCTCCGTGCTCAGCACAAACCCAACCCACAGAGCCAACCTGGCCCCATCCCAGCCCGAGCTGGAGCACCCACAGCATCCTGCAGGGAGAGGTGGCCCTGCTGGGGAGGCACAGCCGGCGGGTGGGGCAGCTGCCCAGGCAGTGGGCAAACATTGGCATGGCAGGAAATCCATAGTTTGATGTTTCCGTGGGGATCGATGTGCCCATTTGCTGCCGCCTGACAGGGGGGCGGACCTGGATCTGCTCCAGCCCCTCCCGCCCCGCCCTGCAAAGCGCTGCTCTGATTGTGCTGCTGCTGCTGCTTGGGGCAAACTGGGCACTGAGAAAAGAGGAGCCTTCCCTTGGCTGCTGGTGAGGGCAGAGGGAAGGGTTTGTGCTGCCTCCCCTCTCGCTGAGAGCCCCAGCCCGTGCCTGCCTTGGTGCCCAGCCTGTGCCTGCCTTGGTGCCAGCCTTGGGGCTCCCCAGCCTGTGCCTGCCTTGGTGCCAGCCTTGGGGCTCCCCAGCCCGTGCCTGCCTTGGTGCCTGCCTTGACTCCCCAGCCCATGCCAGCCTTGGCTCCCCCTTGGTGCCCAGCCCTTGCCCACCTTGGTGCCAGCCTTGGCTTCCCAGCCCATGCCAGCCTTGGTGCCAGCCTTGGCTCCCCAGCCCGTGCCTGCCTTGGTGCCAGCCTTGGGGCTCCCCAGCCTGTGCCTACCTTGGTGCCTGCCTTGACTCCCCAGCCCATACCAGCCTTGGCTCCCCCTTGGTGCCCAGCCCTTGCCCACCTTGGTGCCAGCCTTGGCTTCCCAGCCCATGCCAGCCTTGGTGCCTGCCTTGGCTCCCCAGCCCGTGCCAGCCTTGGCTCCCCCTTGGTGCCCAGCCCTTGCCCACCTTGGTGCCAGCCTTGGCTCCCCAGTCCGTGCCAGCCTTGGGGCTCCCCAGCCTTGGTGCCTGCCTTGGTGCCTGCCTTGACTTCCCAGCCCGTGCCAGCCTTGGCTCCCCCTTGGTGCCCAGCCCTTGCCCACCTTGGTGCCAGCCTTGGCTCCCCAGCCCGTGCCTGCCTTGGGGCTCCCCAGCCTTGGTGCCTGCCTTGGTGCCAGCCTTGGCTCCCCAGCCTTGGTGCCAGCCTTGGCTCCCCAGCCTTGGTGCCTGCCTTGGCTCCCCAGCCTGTGCCAGCCTTGGTGCCTGCGTTGGTGCCAGCCTTGGCTCCCCAGCCTGTGCCAGCCTTGGCTCCCCAGCCCATGCCAGCCTTGACTCCCCAGCCTTGGTGCCTGCCTTGGCTCCCCAGCCCGTGCCAGCCTTGGTGCCAGCCTTGGGGCTCCCCATTCTTGGTGCCATCCTTGGTGCCAGCCTTGGTGCCTGCCCTGGTGCCTGCCTTGGTGCCAGCCTTGGCTCCCCAGGCCATGCCAGCCTTGGTGCTCTCCAGCCTTGGTGCCAGCCTTGGCTCCCCAGCCTTGGTGCCAGCCTTGGCTCCCCAGCCCATGCCAGCCTTGGCTCCCCAGCCCGTGCCAGCCTTGGTGCCCAGCCTGCCCAGCCCACCCTGCCCAGCAGCAGCAGAATAACCTCCCTGCAGGCAGAATATCTCCTTTATTTTCTCTCATTTCCATTCAGAGAGAGGAGCCTGTTCCTCGCTCCAGTTTGCTCTCCATGAGCTCTTCTCCTCTGCAGGGTGTTAGTCTTTGCAGCAGTTGGTGCTGCTGGAGGGTGGTGGGCACTGCCAGCTGGGCAGCTGGAGCTGTGCCAGGTGCTCTCCTGGCATCACCCCCTCCAGCCCCTGCAAAAACAAGAGAAGTGCCCCAGAGTTGCTCAGGAGTCATTATGAGGTGACATTTTGGGTGAGGGTGGGTGGGGTCAGGGCTGTGGTTGGACCCCAAAGGTGAGGGCAGAGCAGGTGCCCGTTCCTGTCTCTCCTGCCAAGGGTCCTGTTCCTGCTGCTCCTCAGGGAAGAGACCCCAAGGAAGGGACCCCAAGGAAGGGACCCCAGGGAAGGGACCCCAAGGACAGGGATCCCTCCCAGAGGGTGCCCAGGTGGGGTGAGCTCAGCCCTGGCCCTGCTGGGCCTGCCACAGGGGGAGGCAGATCCCACTCTCTCCAACCCCTGGGAGGGCACCTGGAGAGAGAAGGCTTGAAACAGCCCTTAAAAAGGCAAAGTGAGGCCTAAATCTGAGCTTTAATCTTATTTACCTGAGGTTTTGGAGGGGTTTTTGAGGTTCTCCTCCCCAGAGGAAGCTCACTTTGTTCTGGTTGCTGCAGTGTCCAAACATTGATTTGTAAATCACTGAATTTGGGGGTTTTGCTCATGGGGAGACCCAGTGAGTGTCTATTGAGGTGGTAAATATATAGAAATATATTTTATGGCTTTCTAGAGTACATTTAGTGTTTAATTTTTGCATATACCAAGTGGGATGCTGTGCCTTTACCAGCTGCCGATTATTTCCCCCTCATTCTGATTAGTATCAAAGGGCATTTGGATAATTCTGAAATTCAGTTAAACTGAAAACAAAACAGCATTTTCAGTTGTGTCTTTATCACTTAAATAAATGTTGCTGGAGTGTGCTGGATGCAGAGGGTGAAAGGTAAATTATCAGGACACATCTTTGGTGTCTGAAGCTGCCTGATCTCTTAAACAAAGGGAGATTTGGGCTCTGTGAGTGGTTCTCATCCCAAATTCTCCAAGGTATTTATTGCCAGGAAATCAGGAAGTACCTGGTGAAATTCCAGAGCTGCCCAAGAGGGTCAGCTCTGCTCAGCTCCTCCAGGTTAGTGACATTTGCTCTTCCTCTCCAGGGCTGGTCACCTTAATACGTTTGAAAACCTGCCCCCAAATCCCTCCAGTTCTCAGGATAATGAGATCTCATTCCTTTCCCACCAGGCTTTTATTCACAGGCTGGGGAAGGGAGAAAAGCTTCCTCACTGTCTGAGATCTCCTTTCAGCTTTGGGGAAACAGTCCAAATAATAAGGACAATATTCTGTGTTTTCAGCTAAATTGGAATGGAAAGTAGTTGGATGGAGAAGCTTTTCTGGGCAGCATAAACTGACAGAGGAGGGGTCGGGCTGTGCCCCAGGGCACAGGGACAGGAGGAGAGGGCACGGCCTCAGGCTGGGCCAGGGCAGGGGCAGGGGGCACAGGAGGAGGGATTTGGTGCTGGCAAGGGTGGTCAGGCCCTGGCAGGGGCTGCCCAGGGAGGGTTGGAGTGCCCAGCCCTGGAGGTGCCCAAGGCAGGACTGGCCGTGGCACTGAGTGCTCTGGGCTGGGGGACAAGGTGGGCATTGGGCACAGGGTGGGCTCTGTGGGCTGGGAGGGCTTTGCCAAGGTGGGCATCGGGCACAGGGTGGGCTCCATGGGCTGGCAGGGCTTTCCCAAGGTGGGCATTGGGCACAGGGTGGGCTCTGTGGGCTCTTCCAAGGTGGGCATCAGGCACAGGGTGGGATCCATGGGGTGGGAGGGCTTTGTCAAGGTGGGCATCGGGCACAGGGTGGGCTCCAGGGGCTGGGAGGGCTTTGCCAAGGTGGGCATCAGGCACAGGGTGGGCTCCATGGGCTGGGAGGGCTTTGGCAAGGTGGGCATTGGGCACAGGGTGGGCTCCATGGGCTGTGAGGGCTTTGGCAAGGTGGGCATCGGGCACAGGGTGGGCTCCATGGGCTGTGAGGGCTTTGCCAAGGTGGGCATCGGGCACAGGGTGGGCTCCAGGGGCTGGCAGGGCTTTGCCAAGGTGGGCATGGGGCACAGGGTGGGCTCCCTGGGCTGGCAGGGCTTTGGCAAGGTGGGCATCGGGCACAGAGTGGGCTCCAGGGGCTGGGAGGGCTTTGGTAAGGTGGGCATGGGGCACAGGGTGGGCTCCATGGGCTGGCAGGGCTTTGGTAAGGTGGGCATCGGGCACAGGGTGGGCTCCAGGGGCTGGCAGGGCTTTGGTAAGGTGGGCATGGGGCACAGGGTGGGCTCCATGGACTGGCAGGGCTTTGGTAAGGTGGGCATCGGGCACAGGGTGGGCTCCAGGGGCTGGGAGGGCTTTGGTAAGGTGGGCATCGGGCACAGGGTGGGCTCCAGGGGCTGGGAGGGCTTTGCCAAGGTGGGCATTGGGCACAGGGTGGGCTCCATGGGCTGGCAGGGCTTTGGTAAGGTGGGCATCGGGCACAGGGTGGGCTCCAGGGGCTGGGAGGGCTTTGCCAAGGTGGGCATTGGGCACAGGGTGGGCTCCATGGGCTGGCAGGGCTTTGGCACTCAGTGCTCTGGGCTGGGGGACAGGTGACTGTGAAGCCAAGAAAGGACGTGCTGTGATGTCTTTGCAGGGTTTGGGGGGTTTGAGGCAGTTTCCTGAGTGCTCAGACATGGAGATGTCACACCAACTGTCCTGCCCCTGTGCTGGTGCCAGGTGGGGTTGCCGGGGGGGGATCCCTTTAGAGCACCCGAAATCTGACCTCAGTGTAAACAGGAGGTTTAGAGAGCTGGGGGGGTCACCTGGAGAAGAGAAGGGTCCAGGGACACCTGAGAGCCCCTGGCAGGGCCTGAAGGGGCTCCAGGAGAGCTGGGGAGGGACTGGGGCCAAGGAATGGAGGGGCAGGACACAGGGAATGGCTTCCCAGTGCCAGAGGGCAGGGCTGGGGGGGCTGTTGGGAAGGGATTGGTGGCTGGGAGGGTGGGCAGGGGCTGGGCTGGATTTCCCAGAGAAGCTGTGGCTGCCCCTGGATCCATCCCTCGCAGTGTCCAAGGCCAGGTTGGACAGGGCTTGGAGCATCCTGGAACAGTGGAAGGTGTCCATTAAACACCTTCATGTGGTTCCAGAACTCCCAAATGGCTTTTCTGTGTCCAACCCTCTCCCAGGAATGTTGGGTTTGTGGGCACAGAGCTGCACATCTGGATCACACTGGAGGGCAAATGGGCAGCTGGAGGGGCATGGAAGGAGAATGTTTTTCTGTGTAGAAATGAGCTGGATGAGTCTGTGGACTCTGTAAATGATTTTGGAATCACTGCTGTGGATTTGGGCCAAGACCTTGGATGGCAGAACCTTCTTTGTTCTTCATCTGGAAGGGCAGGGTGGGCATTGATTGCCCCCAGGGGAGTTTCCATGGAGCCCCATCAATGCCAGTGTGGAGCACAGGGCCTGGGCATGAGCAGAGGGTGGATTTGCTGATCTTGGAGGTGTTTGGCAGCTGGAATGATGCTGTGATTCCAGGCAGATCCCAGGACTGAGGCTGCTCCTCTCCACACCCCTTTTCTGCTCGTGCACTTTCTCCTCAGTTTTGTGTCTAAAAGAACAATAATAAGTTGACTTGGTGCGTCTGATGGTCAAACCAAAACATGTTCTGAATTCCTAAGTATCTGGAAAACAGGAAATACCAACGTGCAGGGGGTTGGGAAGGGTGGATGGATCCCTGGGGGGCTGCTGGAAGGGTCCTGGGAGGGGAGCTTTGGGTCAGTGCTTGGGCTGTGCCTGGAGCAGCACCAGGTCCTGTCACCTGCCCTGAGGTGCCACCTCTGTGGGGCTGGTGGGACACGTGGGGGGTCCTGCCCTGCTCTGCCCTGGGGCTGTCCTCCTACAATATGGAGCAGTTTGTGGAACCACAGAATAAGAAAATGCTGGAATGGGTGGTCAGGCCCTGGCACAGCTGCCCAGGGAGGTTTGGAGTGCCCAGCCCTGGAGGTGCCCAAGGCAGGACTGGCTGTGGCACACACAGACTGAATTTGGGTTACATCAGGCTCCCAGCCCAGCACTGAGGGAAAGTTTCATCCATGGGAAGTTTCACCTTGTTGGTCTGGAAATCTGAGTTGTTCCCATGGTCTGCTCAGCAGCTCAGAGAGGCAGAGCTGATGAACTTGGGGGTCCCAAGTTTTGGCATTTCAGGCTCATCTACAAAATCAGTTCTTAAAGTATGAAGTTTGCCCTTGGAAGATTAATTGCTGACAAAATCAAAATATTCTGGAAAATGTGATGGGATTTTGCTTTGGAAGCCCTGGAGAAGAGGCTTTATTGCCCAGAGGAGCTGTGGCTGCCCCTGGATCCATCCCTGGGAGTGTCCCAGGCCAGGCTGGACAGGGCTTGGAGCCACCTGGGCTATGGGAGGTGTCCCTGCCCATGGCAGGGGTGGCACTGGGTGGCCTTTGAGGTCCCTTCCACCCAAACCATCCTGTGATCCCAATTCTATTCTAAGAACTAAACATATTTCTCATCCTGTTTGGTATTTTCAGGATGGTTTTTTGTGTGTCTCCCAACTGGAAATCTTAGAAGTGAAAATTGAAGTGAAGCATTTTGGAATTCATTTTGCTTCATAAGAGATAATTTCCCCATATCAAATTAGGGGGAAAAATGCTGGAAATTCAGTTTTTTCACTGGGTGCAAACTGTGTGTTGATCAGATCAGTTGGCTGGACCTTTCTCCAAAGCTTTCCCTCAGCATTTCTGCCCTGCCAGACCCTTCCAGAGGCCTTTCCCAAAGGGGCAGCTGCAGGGGTGGGTTGGAAGGAGCTCCCAAAAGCTCCCCAGCCCAGCTGCAATCCAAGCCTGGACTGTGTGAGATGGGTGTTCTCCCACTGCAGCCCAGCCAAGTGTTCCCTCCTGTCTGGCACAGCCACAAGTTCTGGAGTCTGGAAATTTAATAAAATGGTGTTTTCATCAAGCAGAGCTTTCCAAACCACTAAAGGGAACAACAACCCACAAGCAGGTGGAATTAAAGGCAAATCTGGGCACTCTCCAGGAGAGGCAGATTCAGCCTTTGGGGCAGAGCAGGGGCTGGAAACCTGTGACCATTTCCATGGGTTGATCCAGCAATCCCAGTATTGAGGAGAGGGCTGGAAGGACCATGTTCCTTGTGGATTTGTGGATTTGGCTCCTGGTGGGTGCTGCCCTGTTACCCAGATGGTTTCCTTGGGTCTCCTGCTTGGGGATGTTCCTCTGGTGGCCTCTCCTTCCTTCAGGGTGCTCACAGTGTGTGTTGTGTGTTCTGCAGGCAAATCTCAAGAAGTTCATGGAGTATGTGCAGATGCTGAACTCAGAGAAGGTCTGCAGGCTCCTGGAGAAGGGACTGGACCCCAACTTCCATGATCCAGATACTGGAGGTGAGCCTGGCAGCTCCAGAGGGCAGGGGGAGAAGGTGGGAATTCTGGACAAAGGCTGGTTTTGAGGGAGTTTTGTGATCAGGAAAGTTTGGAATAGAGGAGTGTGAGTTGGATCTCTCAGCAGTGACAGGTCTTGTGGGACTTGGGGTCATGAGGTTGCAGAAGGCTCTTGGGGAAGGAAGATGGGGGGGTGTGTGGAAGATCCAGAGGCTGGAATACAACATGGCATGGGAGAGCTGTGGGTCCACCCAGCTCAGTGGGGTTCTGGGCAGGGGGAGGCTCCTTCTGCACTGACAGCTTGGTTGAACTCCTGATCTCTCCATCAAGCAATCAGAAGGTTCCAGAAGTATTTTGGAGGTCAGGAGAACAAAATCTTGGCCTTGGTTTCCTCAGTTTCCTTTTCCTTCATGTCTCTTTTGCTGCCCCTGGGCACAGCTCACCCCAGTGAGGTCTGAGTGTGCCCCAGTCACCCCAGCTGGGCTCTCTGCAGTGCCAGGCTGGGAGGAGCCAGACTCACATTCCAGATGTTTTGGGAATCAAGGGACAGCCAGGAAAGACCTCTGGAGATCTTATTAGGGATCTTGGAGATCCCTAATAAAAATGATTCATCCTCCTCACTTTCCAGAACGTTTTCTTCTCCCTCTCTTGACCTGGAGGAGGAAAATGATCCTGCAGAAATTGTTTGGGGGGGGGGGGGGGCATTATCCAGGATCTTAATCAATGCAGGAAATTAATGGGCTCCTCTGCATCCTGCTGGCTTTGCCAGGAGGGAGAGGCCCCCCCTCGCTCCTGAATTTGTCCTTCTAGAGGAGGGGAGTCCCCCAGCCCTGCCTGAGGTTCATTCCAGTGGTTCCAAGGCAAACTGGGAGCACCCCGAGGCAAACTGGGAGCACCCCGAGGCAAACTGGGAGCACCCTGAGGCAAACTGGGAGCATCCCGAGGCAAACTGGGAGCACCTTAAGGCAAACTGGGATCACCCTGAGGCAAACTGGGATCACCCTGAGGCAAACTGGGAGGACCCCGGGGCAAACTGGCAGCTCCCTGAGGCAAACTGGCAGCTCCCTGAGGCAAACTGGCAGCTCCCCGGGGCAAACTGGGAGCTCCCCAAGGCAAACTGGGAGCTCCCCAGGGCAAGCTGGGAGCTCCCCAAGGCAAACTGGGAGCTCCCCGGGGCAAACTGGGAGCACCCCAAGGCAAACTGAGAGCACCTTGAGGCAAACTGGGACCACCTTGAGGCAAACTGGGAGCACCCTGAGGCAAACTGGGAGCTCCCCGAGGCAAACTGGGCTTCCCTGTTGGAGAAATGGTTTTCTGCAGAGCTGAATCCAGTTCCTGGACTGGGAACAACGTGGCTGCACCATGAAATCCTCTTTGCTTGGTGGTGGCACCGTGACAGCAGAGCCCACGGGGGGTGTGACATTCCAGCCTCTGGGATCTTCATTTAAGCAGCTTTTGAGAGTGGTTTTAAGCTGTGCTGAGCAAAGGGATTTATTCCCCTTCCCGTTTTCCTGCTGGGGTGGGAAGGCAGGAAGAGCCATGTTGGAAAGTGCTGCAGCCCCATTTGCCTTCCTGCACCTTTCGGGGTTGCTGGGCAGATATTCCAGGAAAGATTCACTGCCTTTGAAAAAGATTAAAGGGAAAAACTCACAGTTGCTTCCTGTGGGTACATTTAAAGGGGGTAAAAAAAAGGATACATGAGAAGTTACCATTAGTCTGAAATTAGAACCAAGCCCAGGGGAGGGTTTAACCTGTGAAAGCAGAAAAGCAACCCTGGATATTAAACAAGGGCTGTTTAACAAGGAGGGGACCTGGGGAACAGCAGGAGAGGGAGAGGAGCCCAGGAAACCACTGGGTTGCAAAGGAGGGCTCTGAACTGGGGGCAGCAACAGCAACGTGGCCCCAAAATGATGTGAGGACAAATAGAAGCAGGAATGAGTGAGTGGGGAGGAAAAGAGCCTGGAGCTGCTCCAGGGCTGGATCCCTCTGCTCTGGAGCCAGGCTGGGAGAGCTGGGGGGGTCACCTGGAGAAGAGAAGGGTCCAGGGACACCTGAGAGCCCCTGGCAGGGCCTGAAGGGGCTCCAGGAGAGCTGGGGAGGGACTGGGGCCAAGGCCTGGAGGGCCAGGACACAGGGAATGGCTTCCCAGTGCCAGAGGGCAGGGCTGGGGGGGCTGTTGGGAAGGGATTGGTGGGTGGGAGGGTGGGCAGGGGCTGGGCTGGATTTCCCAGAGAAGCTGTGGCTGCCCCTGGATCCATCCCTGGCAGTGTCCAAGGCCAGGCTGGACAGGGATTGGAGCATCCTGGGCTATGGAAGGTGTCCACTAAACACCTTCATCTGATTCCAGAACTCCAAAATGGCTTTTCTGTGTCCAACCCTCTCCCAGGAATATTGGGTTTGTTGACACGTCTGGATCACACTTGAGGGCATCCCTGGGAGTGTCCAAGGCCAGGTTGGAGCGACCTGGGACAGAGGGAGGTGTCCCTGGGGCACAGCCCGACCCCCTGTCCCGGCTCCCCCCTCCTGGCAGGGATTGCAGAGCCAGAAGGTGCCCCCTGAGCCTCCTTTGCTCCAGGCTCAGCCCCCCCAGCTCCCTCAGCCCCTCCTGCTGCTCCAGCCCCTTCCCAGCTCCGCTCCCTGCCCTGCACACGCTCCAGCCCCTCCGTGGCTCTGCTGCCTGAGGGGCCCAGACCTGCCCCAGCTTTCCAGGGGGGAACTGTGCCCACGATATTCCCGGGATACTCCAACCCACACCCATTAACTGGTCCCTCCCTGTGCAGTGTCTCCTGGGGCTGGTTCTCTGCTGGATCCTGCTCCTTAATTACTTTAAGCATTTATTTGGCTTCACACATCTCCAAGAATTAAGAGGGTGTAATCACTAAAGTCCTGGATTAGTGATTACACTGGATTTAGGGAACAACCTCCTGGCTGCAGCTCCTCAGTGTGTCTTGAAACGCCCAGTTTGGACCTTTCTCAGCCATTGGGGCCCAAAATGATGGGACAGACTTGTCAGTTGAATTTGGTGTGTTAATAACAGGGACTGCTGGAAGGTTTGAGCCTTTCTTGTGACTTTTGCCTCTTTGAAAATCTCATTTAGTCTTGAAAAAGTGGTTTAACTGCACGTGGAAGTGGAAGCAGGTGCCTGCCTGGAGCAGGGGCTGGGGCGGGGGGACAGACCTGAGGTCCTGCACTCTGAGCTCTGGTCACTCCACAAGGGCCAAGTCTGTGCTCTTCAGATAATCCAAATTAACTGGAAACAGCCAAGGGATTTTAGAGCAGTTCCAGTCCCTTGGAGGGGCAGAGGAGGGGAAGGATCTCTGCTCTGTGGGACCAGGGACAGCACCCAGGGAATGGCTGGAGCTGTGCCAGGGCAGGGACAGCACCCAGGGAATGGCTGGAGCTGTGCCAGGGCAGGGACAGGGCACAGGGAATGGCTGGAGCTGTGCCAGGGCAGGGACAGGGCACAGGGAATGGCTGGAGCTGTGCCAGGGCAGAGACAGGGCACAGGGAATGGCTGGAGCTTTGCCACGGCAGGGACAGGGCACAGGGAATGGCTGGAGCTGTGCCAGGGCAGGGACAGGGCACAGGGAATGGCTGGAGCTGTGCCAGGGCAGGGACAGGGCACAGGGAATGGCTGGAGCTGTGCCAGGGCAGGGACAGGGCACAGGGAAGGGCTGGAGCTGTGCCAGGGCAGGGACAGGGCACAGGGAATGGCTGGAGCTGTGCCAGGGCAGGGATAGGGCACAGGGAAGGGCTGGAGGTGTGCCAGGGCAGGGACAGGGCACAGGGAATGGCTGGATCCAATGGTTGGATCTCAGGGAAAGATTCTTCCCCCAGAGGGTGGTGGGCACTGACCAGGCTCCCCAGGGCAGTGGGCACAGCCCCGAGGCTGCCAGAGCTCCAGGAGTGTTTGGATGATGCTCTGGGGCACAGGGTGGGATTGTTGGGGTGTCTGTGCAGGGCTGAGGTTGGACTGGATGACCCTTGTGGGTCCCTTCCAGCTCAGCCCATTCTGTGACTCTGTGATAACTTTCCCTCCTGTTCCATCCCTTCAGCAGCTCCCGGGACGGGCTGGGCGGGCACACCTCGCTGGGTGGGCACACCTCGCTGGGTGGGGGCTGCTAATGAAGCTCATGGCCCATTGGAGGTGGGCACGTCCTGCTGGCCCTCTGGCACCCCGTGGTGCTCAGCCGTGCCCCTGTGTCCCCGCAGAGTGTCCCCTGACGGCGGCGGCGCAGCTGGAGCTCAGCGCGGAGATGCTGAAGGCGCTGCGGAACGGGGGAGCGCACCTGGATTTCCGCACGCGGGAGGGGATGACGGCCCTGCACAAGGCGGTGCGGTGCCGAAACCACGCGGCGCTGCTGGTGGGTGCGGGGGGCGGGAGGGGGTGCGAGAGTGAGTGAGTGGGTGCGGGAGTGAGTGCGTGTGTGGGTGTGTGAGTGGGTGGGTGCGGGAGTGAGTGCGTGCGGGAGTGGGTGTGTGAGTGGGTGGGTGCGTGAGTGAGTGTGTGGGTGCGTGAGTGAGTGGAAGTGTGAGTGGGTGCGGGAGTGAGTGCGTGGGTGGGTGTGTGAGTGAGTGGAAGTGTGAGTGGGTGCGGGAGTGAGTGCGTGGGTGGGTGTGTGAGTGAGTGGGTGGGTGCAGGAGTGAGTGGGAGTGTGAGTGGGTGCGTGAGTGAGTGGGTGCGAGGGAGTGAGTGCAGGAGTGGGTGAGTGCGGGAGTGGGTGGGTGTGGGACTGAGTGAGTGAGTGTGTGTGTGGGTGGGTGCGGGAGTGAGTGCATGGATGCGGGAGTGAGTGGGTGGGTGAGTGGGTGGGTGCGAGGGAGTAAGTACAATAGTGGGTGGGTGTGGGAGGGAGTGAGTACAAGATGGGTGAGTGAGTGCGGGAGTGGGTGGGTGTGTGAGTGAGTGGGTGGGTGCGGGAGTGAATGGGTGTGGGAGTGGAGGCTGGAGTGTGTGGATGCGGGAGTGAGTGGGTGGGTGCATGAGTGGGTGGGTGAGTGGGAGGGAGTGAGTACAAGAGTGGGTGGGTGCATGAGCGGGTGAGTGTGTGAGTGGGTGTGTGAGTGAGTGTGTGTGTGTGTGGGTGGGTGGGTGCAGGAGTGGATGGGTGCATGAGTAGAGGCTGGAGTGCGTGGATGTGGGAGTGAGTGGGTGGGTGCGGGAGTGAGTGGGTGGGTGTGTGAGTGAGTGGGTGGGTGCGGGAGTGGAGGCTGGAGTGCATGGATGCAGGAGTGAGTGGGTGCGGGACTGAGTGGGTGTGGGAGTGGGTGGGTGCGGGAGGGAGTGAGTACAGGAGTGGGTGGGTGTGTGAGTGGGTGAGTGAGTGGGTGCGGGACTGAGTGGGTGTGGGAGTGGGTGGGTGCGGGAGGGAGTGAGTACAGGAGTGGGTGAGTGTATGGGTGGATGAGTGAGTGAGTGCGGGAGTGAGTGTGGAATTGGGTGGGTGGGTGAGTGGGTGGGTGTGGGAGTGGGTGGGTGCGGGAGGGAGTGAGTACAAGAGTGGGTGGGTGTGTGGGTGGATGAGTGAGTGAGTGCGGGAGTGAGTGTGGAAGTGGGTGGGTGGGTGAGTGGGTGGGTGTGGAAGTGAGTGAGTGGGTGGGTTTGGGAGTGAGTGAGGGCTCTCCCTGAGCTGCCCCTTCCCCACAGCTGCCCCGCCTGCCCCCCCTGCCCCACAGCGGCTCTGGGGCCGCCCAGCAGGGCATGGCACTGGTGCCACGAGCATTGTGGCACTGCGGGGTGGCCGGAGCATCCCCGGGTCATCCTCAGGGCGGGTTTTCCTGCTGAAGCCGCAGAGCGAGGTGGGCTCTTCCCTTGCAGACGCTGCTGGACCTGGGGGCGTCCCCGGACTACAAGGACAGCCGGGGGCTGACGCCGCTGTACCACAGTGCCATGGTGGGCGGGGACCCCTATTGCTGCGAGCTCCTGCTGCACGACTACGCCCGGCTCGGCTGCGTGGACGAGAACGGCTGGCAGGAGATCCACCAGGTGGGCTGGGACCTGCCCGGGGGATCCTGGGGCTGCTGGATGGGGTCAGCCCATTCCCTGGGCACTGCTTGGAGGGGGTGGCAAAGGCTCAGTGTGGTGTGGCAGCTCTGGCTCCATCCTTGGTCAGTGCTCCAGCTGTTTTGTTCTGACCTCAGTCAGGATTGTCTGGGATCCTTCCCAGTCATGTCTGGGCTGCTCCCCAGATATGACTGGCTCAAAGGATAACGCTCTGGGATCCTGGTCCAACACCTGAGGCATCCTGGTTCCAAATCCAGCTGTGTCTGTCACTGTTTCACACACTGACAAGGGGATTTGGCACAGGGAGAATGTGGATTGAGGGATCTCAGCCAGCTTTGTGCTTCTCCTTTTGGGAGAAGGGGGATGAGTCTGTTGGGGGACAGGTTGTCATTGGGCCTGTGGCCTCCCAGAACACCCAGGTGTCCACCTGCTCCCAGAGGGATGAGTCCTGGCACAGCTGTGAATGAGAATGAGAAACAGGGAGTGTTTGTGGTGTCAGTTTATGGAGATGATTGTTCCTGCTGCCTCCATCTTCCCAGGCTGATCCAAAGTGCTGCTGGGATGGGCCACATGAAGGGGAAAATACACCAGTTTACCAGAGATGTGGGGCCTTGTCCTCTGCTTGCTCAGGGCTCCTTCTCACCTGTAGTGACCCTGAGCCAGTCAGCACTCTGGAGGAGGCTCTGGTGCCAGTGTGGTGCTAATCCAGAATTTCCCATTGCTAATTTATCCAATAAGTGTCCATGTGTGTGTTGCTGTGAGGAGCAGCAGCATGTCCAGGTCCATGTCCACAGTGCTGGGTACAGCCCCAGCCTGACTGCACTCCTGGGGGGTGGCTGAGTCCAGCAGGGGCTGTTGGGGGGTTTGTCACCTCCCTGAGTGCACTCTTGGGGGGTGGCTGAGTCCAGCAGGGGCTGTTGGGGGTCTGTCACCTCCCTGAGTGCACTCCTGGGGGGTGGCTGAATCCAGCAGGGGCTGTTGGGGGGTCTGGGGCAGCTGGGAGGGTCTGTCATCTCCCTGACTGCACTCTGGTGGGGGTGGCTGAGTCCAGCAGGGGCTCCTGGGGGGTCTGTCACCTCCCTTGGAGGGTGGCTGCTGGGGGTTTGTCACCCCTGCTGCTCCCTGAGTGCACTCTTGGGGTGTGGCTGAATCCAGCAGGGGCTGTTGGGGTGTTTGTCACCTCCCTTCTGCTCCCTGACTACACTCTTGGGGGTTGGCTGAGTCCAGCAGGGGCTGCTGAGGGGTCTGGGACTGTTGGGGGGTCTGTCACCTCCCTGACTGCACTCTTGGGGTGTGGCTGAATCCAGCAGGGACTGCTGGGGGTTTGTCATCCCCGGCCGCTCTCTGAGTGCACTCTTGGAGCATGACTGAATCCAGCAGGGGCTGTTGGGGGCTCTGGGGCTGTTGGGGGGTCTTGTCACCTCCCTGAATACACTCTTGGGGGGTGACTGAGTCCAGCAGGGGCTGCTGGGAGGTCTGTCACCCCCTGTTGCTCCCTGACTACTCTTGGGGTGTGGCTGAATCCAGCAGGGCCTTTTGGGGTTCTGGGGATGTTGGGGGGTCTGGGATGTTGGGGGGAGTGTCTGTCACCTCCCTGACTGCACTCTTGGAGTGTGGCTGAGTCCAGCAGGGGCTGTTGGGGGGTCTGAGGCTGTTGGGGGGATCTGGGGCTGTTGGGGGGTCTGTCACCTCCCTGACTACACTCTTGGGGGGTGGCTGAATCCAGCAAGGGCTGTTGGGGGAGTCTGTCACTGTTGGGGGGTCTGTCACCTCCCTGACTACACTCCTGGGGGATGGCTGAATCCAGCAGGGGCTGTTGGGGGGTCTGGGGCTGTTGGGGGGTCTGTCACCTCCCTGACTGCACTCTTGGGGGGTGGCTGAGTCCAGCAGGGGCTGTTGGGGGAGTCTGAGGCTGTTGGGGGGATCTGGGGCTGTTGGGGGGGTCTGTCACCTCCCTGACTGCCCTTCTTGGCGTGTGGCTGAATCCAGCAGGGTCTGTTGGGGGGTCTGTCGCTGTTGGGGGGTCTGGGGCTGTTGGGGGGTCTGTCACCTCCCTGACTACACTCTTGGGGGGTGGGTGAATCCAGCAAGGGCTGTTGGGGGAGTCTGTCGCTGTTGGGGGGTCTGTCACCTCCCTGACTACACTCCTGGGGGGTGGCTGAATCCAGCAGGGGCTGTTGGGGGCCTGGGGCTGTTGGGGGGCCTGGGGCTGTTGGGGGGCCTGGGACTGTTGGGGGGTCTGGGGCTGTTGGGGGGATCTGGGGCTGTTGGGGGGCCTGTCACCTCCCTGACTGCACTCTTGGGGTGTGGCTGAATCCAGCAGGGGCTGTTGGGGGTTTGTCACCCCCTGCTGCTCCCTGACATCCCTGTGTCCCTTTCCCCCCATCTCTGGAGCAGGCGTGTCGCTACGGCCACGTGCAGCACCTGGAGCACCTCCTGTTCTATGGGGCCGACATGACTGCCCAGAATGCCTCAGGAAACACTGCCCTGCACATCTGTGCCCTCTACAACCAGGTATGGGGCGCTGGGCATGGGCACCAGAGAGGGTGGGGGAGCACCAGAGAGGGTGGGGGAGCACCAGAGAGAGTGGGGGAGCACCAGAGAGGGTGGGAGGGCACCAGAGAGGGTGGGAGGGCACCAGAGAGGGTGGGAGGGCACCAGAGAGGATGGGGGAGCACCAGAGAGGGTGGGGGAGCACCAGAGAGGGTGGGAGAGCACCAGAGAGGGTGGGAGAGCACCAGAGAGGGTGGGAGAGCACCAGAGAGGGTGGGGGGCACCAGAGAGGGTGGGGGGCACCAGCCTGGCTGAAACAGCGACAGCACAACTCAGCTGGAGCCCCTCTCGTTGCTCCTGCCATTCCCAGATCCAGAGGGTTCTTCTGAGTGGAATCCACGAGCCTTTGCTGTTTGTAGCACCAGCCTGATTTTGGATGTCTCAGCAGTCAAGTGGCCATGGTTTAATCTGTCTCATTCCTCAGATGTTTTGCTGCTTTGCTTCCAAACCTGCTCTGTAGTTTTTCCTCCAGTCCCTGTTCCTGTTGCACAGCAGGTCCCTGGGACTGGCTGGGAGGGAGGAGGTTGATGGGAAGAGGCTTCTAATTTGGGTCACATTGATTTTGAGGTGGGCACCTCAGACAAGGCGAGGTGGGCACATCCTGTGGCTTCCAGCCCCCTCCAGAGCAGACACATGGCCTGGGGTCCTGTCCTGTCCTCCTCACAAATGGCCCTCAATTCTTCCTCCTAATCTCAGAATTTTGGAGAAGATTGTGCAGGCAGGGCAGGGCCCACCTCTGCTCCATCTCCTGGGTGGGCTCTCAGCTCAGGGGGGTGGAAGAGCCCTCTCTGATCTGACACCCCCACTGCTCTCTGAGCAATGCAGGGCACAAACTGAGGGTTCCTCCTGGAGGTTTGGCTCCTTCCTGGAGACTTTTATCCACTGTGTTGTGTCAGGTTTGATTATAAAAGGGAACTCTCAGTTTCTGAGGTGTCCAGAGTTGAAGCCTCTTATGGTTTGTCAGTGGTAGGTGGGGCTGGTTTGAGGTGTGCTGGGTTTGTTCTGCACGTTGAGGACTCTTGGCCCCTCGTCCCTGCCCCCTGGAGTGGGTGGGAGGGGGCACTGCAGGGCTCAGGGGCTCAGAAACACCTTGAACCAACCCCATGGAGAAGCACAGAGAGTTCAAAGCCAAGAAAAGGCTTTGGGAAACAGCAGCCCCTGGGAATGTGTGGTGGGCACGGTGCCAGTGCCCCAAGGATGGACTTGTCTAGTGGAAGGTGTCCCTGCCCATGGCAGGAGGTTGGAAATGGATGATCTGTAAGGTCTTTCCAAGCCATTCTGTAATTCCATGATCCCATGGCTTGGGGTTGGGGATGCCCAGCTCAGGAGGGATGATCAGCATTCCTTGCTCTTGCCAGAGGAGCTCCCCAAGCTCAGTGACTGGAAGGTGTCCCTGCCCATGGCAGGAGGTTGGAAATGGATGATCTGTAAGGTCTTTCCAAGCCATTCTGTAATTCCATGATCCCATGGCTTGGGGTTGGGGATGCCCAGCTCAGGAGGGATGATCAGCATTCCTTGCTCTTGCCAGAGGAGCTCCCCAAGCTCAGTGACTGGAAGGTGTCCCTGCCCATGGCAGGAGGTTGGAAATGGATGATCTGTAAGGTCTTTCCAAGCCATTCTGTAATTCCATGATCCCATGGCTTGGGGTTGGGGATGCCCAGCTCAGGAGGGATGATCAGCATTCCTTGCTCTTGCCAGGGGAGCTCCCTGAGCTCAGTGCCCCCCGTGGTTGGCTGTGGTGGTGCCCCCAGTCTGAAGTGCTGATGGTGTCTCTCCCCTTTGCCCTTCCCAGGAGAGCTGTGCCCGGGTTCTTCTCTTCCGTGGTGCCAGCAAGGAGATCCGGAACTACAACAGCCAGACGGCGTTCCAGGTGAGCAGGGACAGCCCACGGAGCTCCAGCAGGGACAGCTCTGACATGGGCCTGGGGCTCCATTCCTGGGGCAAGCCCCCTGGCTGGGGCTGCCTCTTCTGTCACCACCTGAGTGGTTGGGTGGGAGGGAGGGAGGGAGGAGGGAATGTGGGGCCTGTGGAAGGGCTGGGAAGGTGGTTCCTCATGGTGGGACACTGAGCTTGGCTTGTCAGTGTGTGTGTCATGGAGGTGGAAAGGAGAAGTTGCTGCTGGCTCTGGGAATGCAAATATTAGAGGAGGAGGAGGAGAATCCTTAGGGAGCAGAATCCTTGGAGGAGGAGCAGATTCCTTAGAAATAAAGGGCAGTGTTGGCACAGAAATGAATGCACCTCAATATCTAACATAAACTCTGAAGGTAAAGGACTCTGGTGAGGCTCTGGAGTAGCTTTCTGGGAACTGTGCTGTGTACACAGGGGGCAAAGGGAAGCTGGGTCCCTTTCCAGTGGAACTGCTTCCCTGAGCTTACAAATTGTGGGAAGGGAGTTCCTGCTGGGGGACAGGCAGGAGGTCTCTGCCCAGCCCAGCCTGTGCTGCTCTGCTCTGCTGGGGTGGGACAGTCCCTGCCTGTGCTCCTGCCAAAGCACAGTGAGCTGCCTGAGCACTCAGCAGGAGTGCTGTGTCCCAGTGTCCTGCTGATCTGCTCCTCAGGTGTCCCTGGAGAGCAGAGAGTGTCCATCAGCATCTTCTTCCCAACCCAGGTCTGAGGCTGCAGATGAGCTCATTAATTATTGGCCCTTTAGAAATGCCTTAGAAATGCTTTTTCTTGCATCTTCAGTGTTGGTTGCAGAGGCTTCAGGCCACAGAGTCCCAGGTGTGACCAGGGTGGTGTCACAGTCCTTGTGTCTGGGGCAAGGTGTCCCTGCCCGTGCAGGGGGTGGGACTGGAGGTGCTTTGAGGTCCCTTCCCACTCAATCCATTCTGGGATTCCATCACATGTGTGACAAAATCCTTATCACAGACACAACTGCTCTTCTTGCAGGGGAGGTGGGCAGGGAATTCCTGGGCAGGTGCTCCTCAGGGGCAGGGAATTCCTGGGCAGGTGCTCCTCCTGTGGGCAGGGAATTCCTGGGCAGGTGCTCCTCAGGGGCAGGGAATTCCTGGGCAGGTGCTCCTCAGGGGCAGGGAATTCCTGGGCAGGTGCTCCTCCTGTGGGCAGGGAATTCCTGGGCAGGTGCTCCTCAGGGACAGGGAATTCCTGGGCAGGTGCTCCTGCTGTGGGCAGGGAATTCCTGGGCAGGTGCTCCTCCTGTGGGCAGGGAATTCCTGGGCAGGTGCTCCTCCTGTGGGCAGGGAATTCCTGGGCAGGTGCTCCTGCTGTGGACAGGGAATTCCTGAGCAGGTGCTCCTCAGGGGCAGGGAATTCCTGGGCAGGTGCTCCTCAGGGGATGGAAATTGTCCAACCCAACCATGTGGAGCTGGGTATGTCCAGGGAGTCTCTTGTGTCTTGAGGGACCAACTTATCAATATTAGAAAAAAACTCTTCCCTCTGGGAGGGTGGGGAGGCCCTGGCACAGGTTGGTCAGAGAAGCTGTGGGGTGTCTCTTCCCTCCTGCCCAGTCCTTTAGCTCTCTCATTGTCATGGAACTTCTTGGCTTGGAAGGGACCTCAAAGATCATCTCCCACATGCCTTGAGGTGTTCACTGACTGGACTTGTGGTGTCCAGACACTGGAGGACACTGTGGGTCTGGACACCATGAGCAGTGTCTGAGTCAGTGCAAGGTGTCCTCCCTCCCACCAGTGCTTTGTGTTGGATCCCAGGGAGCTGAAATCCTTGTGTTCCCAAATTTAATTCAGGATGACAACATTGGGGATGTTTTGACTCTTAGGAAGGTGAAGACTTGTCTCTAAGTCTTGTTCTTCAAGAGGTGCTTGTCCATGTGGTGCTGAGGTTCCCCACCCTCACCACTTCAGCCTTTTTCTTGTGTGGGACTTCTGCTGACTCCAAGTTCTCCAGGTCAGCCTGTCTGTGATTTTTGTGGAATTGTGAAGTGCCAGTGGCTGTTCAGCTGCAGTTTTGGGTTTCTCTTTCCCCTTCCCTTAATGCCATCACACAGAGGGATTGCAGAGGAGAAAACCTTTCACATTCAGGCTCAGGGTCCTTCCCTGAGCATCCAAATCCCACCCTTTGACTTGGAAATGAAATCATTTACCTCTGCAAGCTGAACTTCATGAGAAGGACAATGCACCCCTGGTGCTGGAGACAGACCACATGAAACAACATCCCAGGGTGGCATCTCAGGGGTGTGACATCCCAGTGGTTTGACAGGGTCTTTCCCAGACACAGAACTTCCCATTTGCACTTTTTCAGTGTCCTTTGGCTCCTGTTGTCCTCTTCCTTCAGCCTGTGCATGTCCCTACCTGGTGGGCACTGCCCATTGCCCCCAGTTTGGTGTTGCCTTCAAACCCAACCTCTGTGATGTCCCACCTTGCTGTTGGGTGGGGAATGACCCTCTGACAACTCTCTGAGCTGAACCATCCAACCACCCTTCCCCATCTGTCCACCCATCCCCTCTGTGACATCCTGATTTCTGTATGGACAACGTGGACCCCTGGAAGGCTCCATCTGTCCTCCCTCCCCGTGTCCTCTGAAGCAGCTGCTGCTTTGCCTGCCTTGGACCATCTGTGCCACTCCTGTCTCTCAGCAGCATCTGCCTCGTGCTGAGGGGCTGGAGATCTGTTGCCACCACAGGAATTGTGTTCTGCACACCCAGAATTCCCTGTAAACAGCAGGAGGAGCCCAAACTGCTGCTGTTCAGGAGCTGGTCCAGTGGCTCATTCCTGCTGCCCATCCTCTTTTCCTTCCCATCCATCCCAGCTGCTCTGGGTGGTTGGTGTGAGAGGGGGGTAAGACCCTTCCCAAGCTTTGGTTTCTCCTCATGTGGCTCCTCTTTGCCAAGTCCTGCTTTCCTTTTTTCTCCTGGTTTTTCTGAGGTCTTGAAGGCCCATTCAGTGTTTCCTTCCTCAGGATCACATGGGGTGGGATCAATCCCATTTCTGATGGGATTAAATGAGGTGTCACATGTTGACATCTTGGAGCCTCTGGGTCATTTGGTCACCTTCTATATAATAAAAGTGGCCTTTCCACGGGGAAAGTCCAACTCCTCCTGGTCAGGTCACCCCCTGCCTTGCCCTGTGTTTTCCAGTGGCCTCTCAGAGGTGGCAGCAGTTTCCTGCTAAGCATCATCCCAATTTTCTCTTGTTCATGGTGCTAAATTCCCAGTTTTCTTTCCCAAACCTCACATTTCCAACATGGAGTCTGAACTTTGTGTTCTCAGTGTTGAGACAGAACCACTGAGGTTGGAAAAGACCATCAAGTCCAACCATCATCTCACCTCCACACTGACACTAAACCACATCCTCAGGTGCCACATCCGGATGGTTTTTTGGCATTTCCAGGGGTGGGGACTCCACCACCTCTCTGGAAAAACGGATCTTTCTTGTCTGGAAAGGTTTTGGAGGTTCTTCACTCTGTCTCTGAGTGTTCCTGGAAGGTCTGTGGGTCACCCCCAGAGGATAAACTTAAGAATCATGGAATGGTTTGGGTTGGAAGGGACCTTAAAGACCATCTGGTTCTGGGTTGGAACCTTCTCCCCTGGGTTTCCACAAGTCCTGTTGCTCACCCAAAATCAGAGGTGGCTTTTTCTGTGTCTCCTCAGCAGCATTTTTGGTGCCTTGTGTCCCTCAGGGGAATTTACTTACCCTGGGAAATACAAATATATATAAATATACAGAGAGATAAATGTGTGAGCTCATTATTTGGGGGTTTAATTAATTTTCCAGCTAATAAAGATGCCTATGAGGACCCATCAAAACGTGACCCCAGTGCTGGAAGCTTTAAATACCATCAGCCAATAATTCAGTGGGATCCATTTGGAAAAATCCACCCCAAAGCTTCATTCTTTTTTTCCCTTTGCTCTGAGGGTTTGTTGTTCCTGTGAGCAGGTGACTCAGGCACTGAGGCCCTGATTTCCTCCCTGCCTGATCCATGTGCCAGAGGAGCTGTGGGATCAGAGCTGTTGGCTCAGCCCAAACGTACCTGCTGCAGGTTTTAGAGGAGCAGACGAGGTTCTTAATGAGCAGCAAATGTCAATTTTGTGCAAGTTCCTTTGTCCTCGTGACTCTCCTGCTTGAACTTTCCTGTTTCTACACATGCAGCTCTATCAGATGCAGGATTTAAAAATAGTGTGCAAGTAGTGCCTTCACATTTCCTGCAGTTTCACAGCAATTTAACAGTCAGAGCTGCTGCTCTTCTCTCCAAAAGTTGGATGTGCTTTAATTGCTGCATTTTTTTGGGGGTTCACCCCAGGCTAAATCCTCCCCAACAGGTTTTTGTGGTGGTTTTTTGGGGGTTGGTTGGGGTAGGTCATGGTGACATAATGAACAAGGTTTCTTAGTTCAGGCTTTGCTGCTGTGGAGCTGCTCTGGGTGTGGTGCCCTCTGTCCCTTGGCCTGGCAAAGGTGCCCTTGGCACCTCCTGGAATGCTGGGGCAGGTCTGGGCCCCTCAGGCAGCAGAGCCACGGAGGGGCTGGAGCGTGTGCAGGGCAGGGAGAGGAGCTGGGAAGGGGCTGGAGCAGCAGGAGGGGCTGAGGGAGCTGGAGGGGCTGAGCCTGGAGCAAAGGAGGCTCAGGGGGCACCTTCTGGCTCTGCAATCCCTGCCAGGAGGGGGGAGCCGGGACAGGGGGTCGGGCTGTGCCCCAGGGCACAGGGACAGGAGGAGAGGGCACGGCCTCAGGCTGGGCCAGGGCAGGGGCAGGGGGCACAGGAGGAGGAATTTGGTGCTGGCAAGGGTGGTCAGGCCCTGGCAGGGGCTGCCCAGGGAGGGTTGGAGTGCCCAGCCCTGGAGGTGCCCAAGGCAGGACTGGCCGTGGCACTGAGTGCTCTGGGCTGGGGGCCAAGGTGGGCATTGGGCACAGGGTGGGCTACCTGGGCTGGGAGGGCTCTGCCAAGGTAGGCATCAGGCACAGGGTGGGCTCCATGGGCTGGCAGGGCTTTGCCAAGGTGGGCATTTGGCACAGGGTGGGCTCCATGGGCTGGGAGGGCTTTGCCAAGGTGGGCATTGGGCACAGGGTGGGCTCCATGGGCTGGGAGGGCTTTGCCAAGGTGGGCATCGGGCACAGGGTGGGCTCCATGGGCTGGGAGGGCTTTGCCAAGGTGGGCATCGGGCACAGGGTGGGCTCCAGGGGCTGGCAGGGCTTTGCCAGCCTCAGGGGTGCTGTGCCCTCCTGCTGCTTCCCACCCTCCTGTGGAACTCATGTTGCCACCCAGACTGGGAGACTTGGGGACATCTCAGCCCTGCTCAGTGCCCACTCTTACCACTCTGGAAGGTTCTCAGGGCAGGTTCCTGGGCAGGCCTGGGCAGCCCCACCCCTGGAGTGTCCCCTCCTTGGCCTCATTCCCATCCTCAGCCCCTTTCCTGGTGAAAGCCTTTCCCTTTAGCCCGGGCAGAATCTCCCCAGCTGAGCTGACCCGTGTTCTCCCAACCCCTCGGAGCAGAGCCAGGCTCCATCTCCTGCAATCCCTGCCCACAAAGTGCCATTTCCTTTGTCTCTATTGATTAAATCCCCCCCCTCCCACCCCCTTGTTCTTGAGTTTGCAACAATCCTTTCAATTCTAATCCTTTAATGACTTTGCATCCCCTCCCAGCTCGGGCTCGTCGAGGAATTTAATAAGCATATTCTGCACTCCATCATCGAGGCTGTTAATGACCTAATTGAATCCTAACCCGGGGTAGGGGCCTGTGAAATCCATTTGGCAGACACTTCTGGGCTGACACTCACTCAGGAATTGGCTTTCTGATCAGTTTTTCATCTCTTGGCAGGAGTTTTGCCTCGATTTAATTTCTGTTGTTTCTGGGGATGTCACATAAGGCTGTCAGAGCTCCTGCAGGAGACAGCAGGGTGAGCCCTCCTGTTCCTTTGCTCTCCACAAAGCCTGGCCTGCTCCCCTCTCCTGGGAGCAGCCTGGAGTCCTTCAGCTCCATGTGCTGCTTCCAAACTGCTCCTGTCAGCCCCTCTGCTCAGCCCAGCGTTTGTGTGGGCAGCAAAATGAGGTTCCCTGGTGTGATGTTCCCCTCACAGCATCCCATGGGTAAAGCTGGTTCAGCCTCCCTCCTTCTCCAGGTGTCTGAGAACCACCAGGGATGCTCAGGGTTCACTGCTCATGCTCCTGGTACCTCCCTCCTTCTCCAGGTGTCTGAGAACCACCAGGGATGCTCAGGGTTCACTGTTGGTGCTCCTGGTACCTCCCTCCTTCTCCAGGTGTCTGAGAACCACCAGGGATGCTCAGGGTTCACTGCTCATGCTCCTGGTACCTCCCTCCTTCTCCAGGTGTCTGAGGACAATCAGGGATGCTCAGGGTTCACTGTTGGTGCTCCTGGTACCTCCCTCCTTCTCCAGGTGTCTGAGAACCATCAGGGATGCTCAGGGTTCACTGCTCATGCTCCTGGTACTTTCCTGCTTCTCCAGGTGTCTGAGAACCACCAGGGATGCTCAGGGTTCACTGTTGGTGCTCCTGGTACCTCCCTCCTTCTCCAGGTGTCTGAGAACCATCAGGGGTGCTCAGGGTTCACTGTTAATTCTCCTGGTACTTCCCTCCTTCTCCAGGTGTCTGAGAACCACCAGGGATGCTCAGGGTTCACTGATAATGCTCCTGGTACCTCTCTCCTTCTCCAGGTGTCTGAGAACCACCAGGATTGCTCAGGGTTCACTGCTCATGCTCCTGGTACTTTCCTGCTTCTCCAGGTGTCTGAGAACCACCAGGGGTGCTCAGGGTTCACTGCTGATGCCTCAGGTTGCTCCTGGAAGGTTTTGGCCTGGTGACTCAGTTCTGGCTCTGCAGGTCCCTGTGGAGCTTCCTTGAATAGCAAAGGTGATTCATGAGGTGGTTGTGGAACCCAAGGCAAAGGTGGTGCCCCAAATCCTGGGTCCTACTTTGGGAGGCCAAAGAGACCTGTTGACCTGTGGTGATATTTGCTGTGTGTGGAGTAAAATGTTCAAGGGGAATGGAGCAAACCCTGAGGTGTCTCAGGGACAGGGGGAGCAAACCCTCAGGTGGCTCAAGGACAAAGGGAACAAACCCTCAGGTGGCTCAGGGACAGAAGGAACAAACCCTCAGGTGTCTCAAGGAAAATGGAACAAACCCTGAGGTGTCTCAGGGACAAAGGGAGCAAATCCTCAGACCAAGGGTTGGACTTGATGATCTCAGAGGTCTTTTCCAACCCAATCCATTCTATGATTCTGTGATTCTGTAATTCTCAGGCACAAAGGGAGCAAACCCTGAGGTGTCTCAAGGAAAATGGAGCAAACCCTGAGGTGTGTCAGGGACAAAGGGAACAAACCCTCAGGTAGCTCAAGGACAAAGGGAACAAACCCTGAGGTGTCTCAGGGATAAAGGGAGCAAACCCTCAGGTGTCTCAGGGACAAAGGGAACAAACCTTCAGGTGTCTCAAGGACAGAGGGAGCAAACCCTCAGACCAAGGGTTGGACTTGATGATCTCAGAGGTCTTTTCCAACCCAATCCATTCTATGATTCTGTGATTCTGTAATTCTCAGGGACAAAGGGAACAAACCCTGAGGTGTCTCAGGGACAAAGGGAACAAACCCTGGGGTGTCTCAAAGTCAAACAGAGCAAACCTTGAGGTGTCTCAAGGAAAATGGAGCAAACCCTGAGGTGTCTCAGGGACAAATGGGGCAAACCCTGAGGTGTGTCAGGGACAAAGGGAACAAACCCTCAGGTAGCTCAAGGACAAAGGGAGCAAACCCTGAGGTGTCTCAGGGACAAAGGGAGCAAACCCTCAGGTGTCTCAGGGTCAAATGGGGCAAACCCTTTAGGTGGCTCAAGGACAAAGGGAGCAAATCCTCAGACCAAGGGTTGGACTTGATGGTCTTGGAGGTCTTTTCCAGCCCAATCCATTCTATGATTCTGTGATTCTGTAATTCTCAGGGACAAAGGGAGCAAACCCTCAGGTGTCTCAAGGACAAAGGGAGCAAACCCTGACGTGTCTCAAGGACAAAGGGAGCAAACCCTCAGGTGTCCATGGTGCTGGAGCTCTCCTTCTCCACCAGTGCTCCAGGGGTCTGCACTGAGCCCTGCCTGGAGTGTGTGGGAATGTTCTCCCCTTCTTTCCACCCCTCTCTGACCTTTCTCAGCCTCCTTTGCATCTCTCACAGATATAACTGGGCCTTCAAACCCTCCAACCCCGAGAGCTTCACCCTCTGCTGTTCTCTGACTGCCCATTTCCATCAGCAGTTGGTACAATGCAAGCAGGTCCTCAGTTAGTTGTGTTTCCTTCCAAGGTTTGTCTCTGGTTGCTTTGAAGCAGCCCTGGTGCTCCCAGCTCTGCTCTCAGTTGTGTTGCCCCGGCAACGGAATATCCTCAAATGGACTCATTTGGTTCGAGAACGTCTTGGGCAAGTGGTGATTTTTCTAATTGAGGTGAAATTTCTGCTGGCAGTCGTTGGGTTTCTGGCTTGTTAATGACATCATGTCTTGTGATGTCATAGAAACCCAGAGCCTTAATTCTGCACATGTGGATGATGCTCCAGAAACAGGACTCCGAGCCAAGTTAATCCCAGAATCCCAGACTGTTCTGAGTTGGAGGGACCCACAAGGATCAGAATCCAACTCTTCAGTCAATGGCCCACAGAGGGGATTGAACCCCTGACCTTGTTACAACCAAGTTTGAACCAGCTGAGCTGATCTCAGGGTCAGATAAGATAAGATAAGATAAAAGGTACATTCTTTAATGGCCAGGCTTGGGGCTTTTAGGAATTCATGAGGACATCTCTGGAAAAACCCCTCCCTTGAACACTGATTTCCATGGTTTTTATAATACTGCCCACCCAACCTCCAGTTTAGTTTCCACATCTCTCAGTCCAGCCCCAGTCCCACCCCTGTGCCATCCCCCAGGATTTGGGGACTGGGGTCACTGGGACCCTCTGTCTCCATCAGTTCCTTTCCCTCAGGCTTTGGGGTTCTTCCAGTGTTCTTAGACTCAAGGTTGTTGGTTTATGTTTGGTCTTGTCCTGCAGGGCTTTCTGATGGTCTTCAGCTCCTGTACCTTGAAAAGAGTCTGAATAACTAAAAGAATTTGAGCTCCTGATCTGTGGTAGGGGTTGGGATGTACAAACATTGAACTAAAAGCTGTTACAAATATGAGCACCACATTTGCTACAGTTACAAATACTTCTAAAATCTATAAAAATGAAAAATCAGAAACCCCTTTGGCATCACAGATGAGAAATGTTTGGGGTTAAGAGCCCTTGGGAGGGGATGGGAAAGCTGGTGGGTGTTTCATCATTCAGTTTAGCCCCAAACTCTTGCTCTTCACCTGCCACGTGTGTCAAACACAGAACCAAAATCTGCTGCTTGGCACGTCTTAAAATCTTGCTCCAAAGCAGCACCAAGATCTTTGGCTGATGTGGGGCCATCTATGACTTGTTTTCACTCCAAAGCTCCCTGGTTTTCTTGTCCCCACCACGCCAGCCTCGTCCTGCCCATCTGTCCCCCCCATCCTGCCCTTGTCTCTGGGGGTTGTGCTGCTGGAGGGTGTGCAGAGCCTCCTGATGGGCCTGTCCAGCTCTGCTGGAGTAGAAATTAAAATGATTTATGGCAGGGTTGAGTTCCTGTTGGCACTTGGAGGGTTATCCCACCTCTTGTGGACTGCAAATGAAGCACATCCCCCCCAGCCTCGCTGCATTCGCTGCCTGAGAGGGAAAACATGTTGGGTTGAGCCTTTCAAAGTGTGTTTGTTACCTTTGAACAGGGGAATTGATTAAAGCCTGGGAGCTCTGAGGAATCTGTGATCAGGCTCAGGCTCTTGGTTGTGCTTAATGATCAGGTAATGGAACAACCCAGCACTTCTGGCCTTGCTGCTGCTTCACATTAATTAAAAGCTGCTCATAATCCACGTTTGAAAAGCAGAACTTGCCACGAAAACAAACTCTTGGTGGCTGTGGGGCCTTTTTGTTCCCTTCAGAGTGGCAGTGGCTGCCCCAGGTGGGCTCAGCACCTTTGGGTCACTGTCCCCAACACCTTTGGGTCACTGTCCCCCCCCAGCACCTTTGGGGTCACTGTCCCAGCACCTTTGGGTCACTGTCCCGGCACCTTTGGGGTCACTGTCTGTCCCAGCACCTTTGGGGTCACTGTCCCCCCCCAGCACCTTTGGGGTCACTGTCCCAGCACCTTTGGGTCACTGACCCAGCACCTTTGGGGCCACTGTCCCCCCCCCAGCACCTTTGGGGTCACTGTCCCCCTCCAGCACCTTTGGGGTCACTGTCCCAGGTGGGCTCAGCACCTTTGGGTCACTGTCCCCCTCCAGCACCTTTGGGTCACTGTCCCCCCCCCCCCAGCACCTTTGAGGTCACTGTCCCAGCACCTTTGGGTCACTGACCCAGCACCTTTGAGGTCACTGTCCCAGCACCTTTGGGGTCACTGTCCCCCTCCAGCACCTTTGGGGTCACTGTCCCAGGTGGGCTCAGCACCTTTGGGTCACTGTCCCCCTCCAGCACCTTTGGGGTCACTGTTCCCCCCCAACACCTTTGGGTCACTGACCCAGCACCTTTGGGTCACTGTCCCCCTCCAGCACCTTTGGGGTCACTGTCCCAACACCTTTGGGTCACTGTCCCCCCCCAGCACCTTTGGGGTCACTGTGCCAGCACCTTTGGGGTCACTGTCCCAGCACCTTTGGGTCACTGTCCCCCCCAACACCTTTGGGTCACTGTCCCCCCCAGCACCTTTGGGGTCACTGTCCCCCCCCAACACCTTTGGGTCACTGTCCCAGCACCTTTGGGTCCCTGTCCCAGCACCTTTGGGTCACTGTCCCCTCCCAGCACCTTTGGGGTCACTGTCCCAGCACCTTTGGGGTCACTATCCCCCCCCCAGCACCTTTGGGGTCACTGTCCCCCCCCAGCACCTTTGGGTCCCTGTCCCAGCACCTTTAGGGTCACTGTCCCCCTCCAGCACCTTTGGGTCCCTGTCCCAGCACCTTTAGGGTCACTGTCCCCCTCCAGCACCTTTGGGTCCCTGTCCCAGCACCTTTAGGGTCACTGTCCCCCCCCAGCACCTTTGGGTCACTGTCCCAGCACCTTTGGGGTCACTGTCCCCATCCAGCACCTTTGGGTCACTGTCCCAGCACCTTTGGGTCACTGTCCCCCCCCCAGCACCTTTGGGGTCACTGTCCCCCCCCCCAGCACCTTTGGGTCACTGTCCCCCCCCCCAGCACCTTTGGGTCACTGTCCCCCCCCCAGCACCTTTGGGTCACTGTCCCCCCCAGCACCTCTGGGTCACTGTGCCAGCACCTTTGGGGTCATTGTCCCCCCTCCCCCAGCACCTTTGGGGTCACTGTCCCCCCCCAGCACCTTTGGGGTCACTGTCCCCAACACCTTTGGGTCACTGTCCCCCCCAGCACCTTTGAGGTCACTGTCCCAGCACCTTTGGGGTCACTGTCCCAGCACCTTTGGGTCACTGACCCAGCACCTTTGAGGTCACTGTCCCCCCCCAGCACCTTTGGGTCACTGTCCCCAACACCTTTGGGTCACTGTTCCCCCCAGCACCTTTGGGGTCACTGACCCAGCACCTTTGGGGTCTCTGTCCCCCCCAGCACCTTTGGAGTCACTGTCCCAGCACCTTTGGGTCACTGTCCCAGCACCTTTGGGTCCCTGTCCCAGCACCTTTAGGGTCACTGTCCCAGCACCTTTGGGTCACTGACCCAGCACCTTTGGGGTCACTGTCCCCCTCAGCACCTTTGAGGTCACTGTCCCAGGTGGGCTCAGCGCCTTTGGGTCACTGTCCCCCCCCAGCACCTTTGGGTCACTGTCCCCCTCCAGCACCTTTGGGGTCACTGTCCCAGGTGGGCTCAGCACCTTTGGGTCACTGTTCCCTCCAGCACCTTGAACTTCTCCAGGCCCTGCTGAGCTGTTGCCTCTGCAGAGCTCAGAAATCCAAACCAGTCTATCTCAGGGTACAATAATGCACAGATCTTATAAAATCATGTGCCAATCATACCAAATCATTTATATCAATATTAAACAAGCTTTGCTTGTGTGGTTGGGACTTCTCTTGTTTTTCACTTGTGGCTGTTCAGGCCTGTTGGGAATTACAGGTAAAGGAACCTCCTCCTTCTGAAAATAATAATCCATTAACCCTCCAGAATTCAGATTTGGTCTTAATTCAGGGCTTGAAATCTCAGTGGGGTGAAGGCAGGTGATCACCTCGTCTCTAGTTAAAGTAGAATAGTTTGATCTTCCTTAATTTTCACATTTTAAAGGTTTTCACAACTACTGGATCACCTTTGTGTCCATCCTGTGAATCCTCCTCTGTTCTCACCTTCCCCTTGGCTTTGGCTCCAGGAGTGGCCCCGGGTGCTCACAAAGGTCCAGCTCTTGGCTGGGACCAAGAACTTGAAGTAAAATCCTTGAGTTATGTCATGACATCCCAGGCATGGAATGGTTTGGGTGGGAAGGACCTTAAAGCCCACCCAGTGCCACCCCTGGGACACCTGGGACACCTCCCATAGCCCAGGGTGCTCCAAGCCCTGTCCAGCCTGGCCTTGGACACTCCCAGGGATGGATCCAGGGGCAGCCACAACTTCTCTGGGAAATCCAGCCCAGCCCCTGCCCACCCTCCCAGCCACCAATCCCTTCCCAACAGCCCCCCCAGCCCTGCCCTCTGGCACTGGGAAGCCATTCCCTGTGTCCTGCCCCTCCAGGCCTTGGCCCCAGTCCCTCCCCAGCTCTCCTGGAGCCCCTTCAGGCCCTGCCAGGGGCTCTCAGCACTCTGGGGCCCCACTGGACACAGCAATTGGGCACTGCCTGTGCCAGGAGCATCCTCAGCTCTGCTTGCCCTCCTGGATGCAGCAATTCCCTTGGCTGGGAATGGTTCAGCTGCAGAGAGACCTGGAAGCACCAAGGGTGGAGCCAAAATCTCCTGATTGATGGGAATGCTGGAATGGGTTGGGTTGGAAGGGACTTAAAGCCCATCCAGTTCCAACCCCAACCCCTCCCACTGTCCCAGGAGCTCCAGCCTGGCCTTGGACACTGCCAGGGATGGATCCAGGGGCAGCCACAGCTTCTCTGGGCAATCCAGCCCACCTTGGACACTGCCAGGGATGGATCCAGGGGCAGCCACAGCTTCTCTGGGAAATCCAGCCCACCTTGGACACTGCCAGGGATGGATCCAGGGGCAGCCACAGCTGCTCTGGACAGTTTGTCCCTGTGTCCTGCTCAGGGATCTCTCCATGTTCACAAGTAAATTTCCAGCAGGATGAATTATATGGAACAAATTAAACACCAACTTCTCTTGTGGGCAAAATCCAGGTGTCCTACTGGGGGAAGGTCAGTGTGTCATGTTGTCCATTTCTGGGCACAAACACCTGGGAAAGGGTCAAGGCAGTTCTTCTGCCTGCTCTGAGTCAGCCCTGGAGCTGTTTGGCAAAGCCAACATTTCATCCAAGGGGATTTTTCCCTGTGCTGAGAAAATCGAAGTTTGTTCTTTGGTTTTAATCCCTTTTTTGGCAAAGGGAGCAGGTTCCTTTGTCCTTCCAGCCTTGGACTGGGGGGATAATTGATCACCAGCCTTTTGCAATGCAATTCTAAGATCTGAGCTGAGCAAACCTTCTGTCAGTCTGTCCTTGGCAGTCAAATCTTCCAAGTCTCTTTTCCATCTCCCTCTTTCTGCAAGGGGGTGAAAACCCCTTTTGGTTTGTCCCCAGAGCAGACATTTCAGTGCAGGTGGATCCCAAAGTCTTGGAAACACCTCCCAATATTCCACTTTTATTCATGCAGGGTCACCCTTTGCTTGACTTGGCTTTTGTTTGGGGCAGCTGCTGCTCCCACAGGTTGATTTCTGCTCCCTGATGGTTTTTCTCCACCCTGGACTTGGGGACTTGATTTCTCCTTCCCAAGTGTGGCAGTTTGTCCTGGGCTGGATTTGTCCCTTCTGATTCCAGACCTGGTTGTTTCTGTCAGTCACACTCAGGAACGGGTCAGGCAAACTCTGTGTGTTCTGCTTTTAACAAGTTTTACTTTACCCAAATTAGGGAAATTAACAGTGGAATTATCTCTGGGCAACCTGGGCCAGGGCCTGTCCAACCTCCCAGCCAGGAATTCCATCCCAATATTCCATCCAGCCCTGCCCTCTGGCACTGGGAAACCATTCCCTGTGTCCTGGCACTGCAGGCCTGGGTGGGGAGCAAGGAGGAGGAAATGGGGAGAAAAGAGGAGGAATTGGATGAGGAAAGAGGAGGAAATGGGGGAGGAAAGAGGAGGAAATGGGGGAGCAAAGAGGAGGAATTGGATGAGGAAAGAGGAGGAAATGGGGAGCAAAGAGGAGGAAATGGGGAGAAAAGAGGAGGAAATGGGGGAGCAAAGAGGAGGAAAGGGGGGAGCAAAGAGGAGGAAATGGGGGAGCAAAGAGGAGGAATTGGATGAGCAAAGAGGAGGAAATGGGGGAGCAAAGAGGAGGAAATGGGGGAGAAAAGAGGAGGAAAGGGAGAGAAAAGAGAAGGAAATGGGGGAGCAAAGAGAAGGAAAGGGGGGGGCAAAGAGAAGGAAATGGGGGAGCAAAGAGAAGGAATTGGATGAGCAAAGAGGAGGAAATGGGGGAGCAAAGAGGAGGAAATGGGGGAGCAAAGAGAAGGAAAAAAGGTGAATAACTATAACTGAAAATATGAAGACAAGTTCTGGCTTCTTGGTAGGGAAAGGACCAGGAAGAAAAACAGGAAAGGCAGAAAATGTGGTTAATTTTGAACAGGTCCCTCTGTTAGAGCTTTGCCCCTTGTCCAGAGAGTGATTCCACATCCCTGGGAGTGTCCCAGGCCAGGCTGGACAGGGCTTGGAGCACCCTGGCCTGTGGGAGGTGTCCCTGCCCATGGCAGGGGTGGCACTGGGTGGGCTTTGAGGTCCCTTCCAACCCAAACCATCCCATGATTTTGGCAGAGCTGGGAGATTCCCACTCCTCACACCCTGTTGTTTGGGAAGGGAACATTCCCAGCTCCTGTGGAGCTCCTGCCTCCTTCCCCCTTCTGCCCCTCTGTCTGCACTGGTGTCACTGTCCCCACTCTGTGCCAGGGCTGTGCCCTCTGGGCTCTGTGCCAGCACTGGAGGTGTCCCCTGGTTTGCTGAGCCCCTCTGACCCCCGTGGTGTGTTGGCCCCTGTGCTGGTCAGGCTGGAGGGAGGGAATGTGGCCCAGGAGACTCTGTGGCCAGGGAGGATTTTCTGTGACAGGCTGGGAGTTGGCTCAGGGATGGATTGTGGGTCCCAAAGGGCACACATGTCCCTGCTGCCACAGCCACCCCTGTGTGCCCCAGGTGCCCCCCCAGGGAGCAGCTTTCCCTTCCCTGAGGGCCTCCTCTTTTCAGTCTTTCTTTGGAGACTCCCTCAGAGCTTCCTTCGAATCGTCTGATTTGATTTGTTTGCTCTCTCTTTTCATTTGGAGTTTGTCTTGTAAGGATTGATTTGGTTTGTGGCCTCCTGGCTCCCTCCCACTCCTCCTCCAGTGCTCAGTGTGAGACTGAGCTAATTCTGAGTCAGATGCCACCTCAGCTTCCCTTCTCCAGAGGATGGGGCTGCCTTGGAACCCTCCCTGACCCGCAGCCGTCGCACTCCAGGTGCAGGTGGTCCCTGGAAGCCTCTGCTTGGCACAGCCCTGCACTCCCCACCCTTCAGGCTGAGCCCAGGAGTTCTTGGAAGGTCTGTCAGACCCATCTCAGACTGTGGTGTTAAGGGCACACAGGTCTAGAATGAGAGAATCTCAGGATGGTTTGTGTTGGAAGGAACCTCAAAGCCCATCCAGTGCCACCCCTGCCATGGGCAGGGACACCTCCCACTGTTCCAGGTTGCTCCAAGCCCTGTCCAGCCTGGCCTGGGACACTCCCAGGGATGAGGCATAACCTCTCTCTCTGTGGGATTCTTTTGTGATGCTTCTCATCAGGAGAGTCTTTGTGTTTTCCCAGCAGCTCCATGAGCCTTGTATGAAAATATGAATAAACTTCCTGTCTCTCTCAGTCTGGAGCTGCTGAGGGGCAGCTCCAATCTCTGCTCTGCTGACCAGGGACAGTACCCAGGAAAGGGCTGGAGCTGTGCCAGGGCAGGGACAGGGCACAGGGAATGGCTGGAGCTGTGCCAGGGCAGGGACAGCACCCAGGGAATGGCTGGAGCTGTGCCAGGGCAGGGATAGGGCACAGGGAATGGCTGGAGCTGTGCCAGGGCAGGGACAGGGCACAGGGAATGGCTGGAGCTGTGCCAGGGCAGGGTCAGGGCACAGGGAATGGCTGGAGCTGTGCCAGGGCAGGGACAGGGCACAGGGAATGGCTGGAGCTGTGCCAGGGTAGGGACAGCACCCAGGGAATGGCTGGAGCTGTGCCAGGGCAGGGACAGGGCACAGGGAATGGCTGGAGCTGTGCCAGGGCAGGGTCAGGTTGGATCTCAGGGAAAGGTCCTTCCCCCAGAGGGTGGTGGGCACTGCCCAGGCTCCCCAGGGCAGTGGGCACAGCCCCAAGGCTGCCAGAGCTCCAGGAGGGTTTGGACAAAGGGACAGGGACAGGGTGGGATTGTTGGGGTGTCTGTGCAGGGCCAGGGCAAGGATTGATGGTCCCTGTGGGTCCCTCCCAGCTCAGCACATTCCATGGTCTTTACATGCACCCGTTGTCTGACTCAGACCATTCAGATGCTCCTTGTGGAATTCCAGGCAGGTGTTGTGGCTGCCTCATTAAAGGGCCTCCTCTAAAACACCCCCAGTGTGTGGTCCATAGTTAGAGATCACAGAGTGATTTGGGATGGAAAGACCTTACAGATCATCCATTTCCAACCTCCTGCCATGGGCAGGGACACCTTCCAGTCACTGAGCTCGGGGAGCTCCCCTGGCAAGAGCAAGGAATGCTGATCATCCCTCCTGAGCTGGGCATCCCCAACCCCAAGCCATGGGATCATGGAATTACAGAATGGCTTGGAAAGACCTTACAGATCATCCATTTCCAACCTCCTGCCATGGGCAGGGACACCTTCCACTAGACAAGTCCATCCTTGGGGCACTGGCACCGTGCCCACCACACATTCCCAGGGGCTGCTGTTTCCCAAAGCCTTTTCTTGGCTTTGAACTCTCTGTGCTTCTCCACGGGGTTGGTTCAAGGTGTTTCTGAGCCCCTGAGCCCTGCAGTGCCCCCTCCCACCCACCCCAGGGGGCAGGGACGAGGGGCCAAGAGTCCTCAACGTGCAGAACAAACCCAGCACACCTCAAACCAGCCCCACCTACCACTGACAAACCATAAGAGGCTTCAACTCTGGACACCTCAGAAACTGAGAGTTCCCTTTTATAATCAAACCTGACACAACACAGTGGATAAAAGTCTCCAGGAAGGAGCCAAACCTCCAGGAGGAACCCTCAGCTTGTGCCCTGCATTGCTCAGAGAGCAGTGGGGGTGTCAGATCAGAGAGGGCTCTTCCACCCCCCTGAGCTGAGAGCCCACCCAGGAGATGGAGCAGAGGTGGGCCCTGCCCTGCCTGCCCAGCACAGACCATGGTTGGGAGGAGTTGGGTGTCCCCAGGGCTGTGGGATCTGCTCCGTGCACGTGGCGTGTCTGACAGGGCCACCCCAGGGTGACACCTCCACAGGTGGCACTGCCACCATCCCAGGGTGACACCTCCACAGGTGGCAGTGCCACCATCCCAAGGGGACACCTCCACAGGTGTCAGTGCTCTTTGTCACCATCCCAAGGTGACATCTCCACAGGTGGCAGTGCTCTTTGTCACCATCCCAAGGTGACACCTGCACAGGTGGCAGTGCCACCACCCCAGGGTGACACCTCCACAGGTGTCAGTGCTCTTTGTCACCATCCCAAGGTGACACCTGCACAGGTGGCAGTGCCACCACCCCAGGGTGACACCTCCACAGGTGTCAGTGCTCTTTGTCACCATCCCAAGGTGACACCTGCACAGGTGGCAGTGCCACCATCCCAAGGGGACACCTCCACAGGTGTCAGTGCTCTTTGTCACCATCCCAAGGTGACACCTTCACAGCTGGCAGTGCTCTTTGTCACCCTCTCAAGGTGACACCTCCACAGGTGACAGTGCTCTTTGGGACCATCCCAAGGTGACACCTCCAGTGGTGTCAGTGCTCTTTGTCACCCTCTCAAGGTGACACCTCCACCAGTGGCGGCCTCTCTGTGAGCTTGACCTGCCAGGGGACCTGGCCCTTCCTCATCCCAGGGGAATGGTGCTTTCCCAGGGGTGTTTTTAAGGATCAGAGAGCAGATAATGGTGGAACTCCACCTTGGATGTAGCAGAGAAGAAGTTCATGGTGCCTGAACTGTCTTGTTGTTGTTGCACCAGAAGAGTGACTCCTTTTTTTCAGTCTTCAGCTGTTCCTGTGTAAAAATAGCACATTCCAGCTTGGCCAGGACTCTTATCCTTGGAAATATCCCTACCTGAGCCCTCCACAGGAGCACTGAGACCTTGGCTGTGGCATCAGGATCACCATCAGGACAGACTTCACATCCCTCTGTGCTGTGGGTCTTCCTTTCTCCTGGAAGCTGCAGGGCTGGGACCTGGAGCTCCTGTTGTGTCCTGTTGTGTCCCATCCTGTCCCATCCTGTCCCATCGTGTCCCATCGTGTCCCATCCTGTCCCATCCTGTCCCATCGTGTCCCATCCTGTCCCATCATGTCCCATCCTGTCCCATCATGTCCCATCATGTCCCATCCTGTCCCATCGTGTCCCATCCTGTCCCATCCTGTCCCATCATGTCCCATCATGTCCCATCCTGTCCCATCATGTCCCGTCCTGTCCCGTCATGTCCCGTCCTGTCCCATCGTGTCCCATCCCGTCCCATCATGTCCCATCCTGTCCCATCATGTCCCATCCTGTCCCATCATGTCCCGTCCTGTCCCATCCTGTCCCATCCTGTCCCATCGTGTCCCATCGTGTCCCATCCTGTCCCATCGTGTCCCATCATGTCCCATCGTGTCCCATCCTGTCCCATCCTGTCCCATCGTGTCCCATCGTGTCCCATCCTGTCCCATCGTGTCCCATCGTGTCCCATCGTGTCCCATCGTGTCCCATCCTGTCCCATCCTGTCCCATCATGTCCCATCGTGTCCCATCATGTCCCATCATGTCCCATCGTATCCCATCCTGTCCCATCGTGTCCCATTGTGTCCCATTGTGTCCCATCCTGTCCCATCATGTCCCATCCTGTCCCATCGTGTCTCATCATGTTCCATCGTGTCCCGTTGTGTCCCATTCTGTCCCATCCTGTCCCATCCTGTCCCATCGTGTCCCATCATGTCCCATCCTGTCCCATCATGTCCCATCATATCCCATCCTGTCCCATCGTGTCCCATCATGTCCCATCCTGTCCCATCATGTCCCATCGTGTCCCATCATGTCCCATCATGTCCTATCATGTCCCATCCTGTCCCATCCTGTCCCATCGTGTCCCATCCTGTCCCATCCTGTCCCATCGTGTCCCATCCTGTCCCATCGTGTCCCATCGTGTCCCATCGTGTCCCATCCTGTCCCATCCTGTCCCATCGTGTCCCATCATGTCCCATCCTGTCCCATCGTGTCCCATCATGTCCCATCCTGTCCCATCCTGTCCCATCGTGTCCCATCATGTCCCATCATGTCCCATCGTGTCCCATCGTGTCCCATCATGTCCCATCCTGTCCCATCGTGTCCCATCGTGTCCCATCATGTCCCATCCTGTCCCATTGTGTCCCATCATGTCCCATCGTGTCCCATCGTGTCCCATCATGTCCCATCGTGTCCCATCATGTCCCATCCTGTCCCATCCTGTCCCATCATGTCCCATCCTGTCCCATCCTGTCCCAGGTCCTCTGTGTGGTGGCCTGGGCTGTCAGCAGGCACCGAGGGGCTGCAGGGCCCTGTCTGGCCCCCACAGGTGCCACGTCTGTGCTCCTGCTCTTGCTGGATCAGCTCTTGGTGTGTCTCAGCTTGTCTTCTTCCTCCACCAAGCTTTGAGGTCCCTTTTGGGGCTGAAAAGCAGAGTCTTCCTGTAGGAAACTCCACCCATCTTCCCCCTCCATCGTGCCCAAACTTGGTGAAAGGAGACAACAGTTGCTCTGATGAGAAGAGACAGTGATGGCTCAGAACAGGAAAGATTAAACATTGTCATCAAAGCAGGCCCAGAGGAACCCCAGTCCAGTGGTTTGAAGTTGTTTAACCAGTCCTTGGGCATCTCTGCCTTAGCTTTGGTGGCATCTCCTTCTGCTTTCTTCTAGAGATGACTGAGTTTGCCTGAGAAGATGAAAATAGGCAGGTTGCTGGGGCTGTCCAAGTGCTGTCACTTTGATCTGCTGGGCAGTGACTGAAGGTGTTGCAGCACTTCAGAAAATAACCCTGGGCCAGAGCCAGGAGGTGGAGTGGCCTCTCCATCCCTGGAATGTCCAAGGCCAGGCTGGACAGGGCTTGGAGCACCCTGGGCTATGGGAGGTGTCCCTGCCCACGGCAGGGGTGGCACTGGGTGGGCTTTGAGGTCCTTCCAACCCAAACCATCCCTTCATTCCATGATCCCTGTGCAGCCTGGACATGGGTTGTTGCTGTTCAGCCTGGGACAAGCCATGGTGAGGAACCCCCTGTGCACCATTGTCTGCTCTTCCCATGGCATCACCAGGAGAAGCAGCTTGGCTGGGATGTCAGGACAACATTCCTGTATGGAACATCCGACTCATTGCTTGGAATTCCATCTTTGATCTTCTGTGTGGAAATCAGGCTGGTTTTCCTGATAGGCACCAATTCCTCCCACAATTGCTCACTGAATTTTTAAAAACTGAAGAAGTTTTGTTTTCTGGAGTTTTCTGGAGTTTCCACCCTCGAGACTTCCTTTTCTGGTCCACCTGTCCCCAAAAAGCTGTTCCTGTTAACTTAGAGCAGCTCATGGTCATGGAATCATTTGGGTTGGAAAGGCCCTCTAAGGACAGCAAGTCTGACCAGCACGGCCAAGGCCACCACTGACCATGTCCCCAAGTGCCACATGCAGGGATGGGCACTCCACCCCTGCCCTGGGCAGCTGTGCCAGGGCTGGACAGCCCTTTGCAGGATGGAATTTTCCCAATATCCACCTAAACGTCCCTGGAGCATCTTGAAGGTGTTTCCTTTTCTTCTGTTGTTCATCACCTGCCATGTCTCAGGTGGCTTCACCAGTGGTTGGGGACAGCAAAGTGGTGCTGGGGCAGGAGTGACCTGCTGGCACAGGGACCTTCTCTCTTCCTGGGGGTTTGGTGAGGTTGGATTCCAACAGGCTGCTTGTCCAGCAGGTTTTCCTTCCAGCCCTTCCTGAAGTTGTAAAAGTTCCAAGGCAGGGACAGGAGCAGCTTCTGATGTCACAGTGCCAAGAGCTCTACAGGGCAGTGGGTGCAGCAATGGGGACCCTCCACCTGCCCCAGCCAGAGCAGGAGGGACCACCCAGGGCTGAGGAACAGCAGGAACTGCTCCTTTCTGTGTCCAGCTCTGGGCCCCTCAGGCAGCAGAGCCACGGAGGGGCTGGAGCGTGTGCAGGGCAGGGAGCGGAGCTGGGAAGGGGCTGGAGCAGCAGGAGGGGCTGAGGGAGCTGGGGGGGCTGAGCCTGGAGCAAAGGAGGCTCAGGGGGCACCTTCTGGCTCTGCAATCCCTGCCAGGAGGGGGGAGCCGGGACAGGGGGTCGGGCTGTGCCCCAGGGCACAGGGACAGGAGGAGAGGGCACGGCCTCAGGCTGGGCCAGGGCAGGGGCAGGGGGGGCAGGAGGAGGAATTTGGTGCTGGCAAGGGTGGTCAGGGCCTGGCAGGGGCTGCCCAGGGAGGGTTGGAGTGCCCAGCCCTGGAGGTGCCCAAGGCAGGACTGGCCGTGGCACTGAGTGCTCTGGGCTGGGGGCCAAGGTGGGCATCGGGCACAGGGTGGGCTCCATGGGCTGGCAGGGCTTTGCCAAGGTGGGCATCGGGCACAGGGTGGGCTCCATGGGCTGGCAGGGCTGTGCCAAGGTGGGCATCGGGCACAGGGTGGGCTCCAGGGGCTGGCAGGGCTGTGCCAGCCTCAGGGATCCCGGGATTGTGGGATTCTCCAGGACAGGCATCTACTGAGACTCGTAATTCCGAGTTCAGATTTGGAGTTTTGGTGGAAAGCACCTTTAGATGGTTTTGAATTAAATGTTAATTGTTCCTCTGAGGAACTTCCAAGTTCAGATGCTCCTTTCCAGTCTTTTTCAGTTTGGTTATTTTTGCTTCCAGATTCCCCAAATTCAGGTCATTTGCCCATCTATACAAAAACTGTCTGTGGCTGTGACCTCTGAGAGAGCAGATCTTATAAATATATTTGTATATACACAAGGAGAGACAGAAAGGTTGGAATTTGGAGCAGGCTGGGGGAAAACAGAGATTCTCACTGAACTGTCTCTTGTTGTGACCCAGTTTGCCCAGGGCAGAGGGAAGGTTTCCTTTCCTCCAGCCATCCCTGATCACTCCCAGCTCCAGCTGAGGAGGAGGAGCACCAATGCTGGGCCCCAGAGTGCCCCAGAGCTGCCCTGGGCACTGCTGGGCCGAGGGCAGGAGGGCTGTGAGTGCTGATGGGAGAGGGGAGTGGGTGCTCTGAGCCCTGCCCAGGCTGGCACTGCCATGCAAATGAGCCTTGTACTGCCCAAAGCTCTTCCTGCAGGAGGGCAGGGAGATGTTCCACAGCTGCAGCTGCCAGGACTGCCCTGCCTTTTGTGTCTGGGGTGGTTTGGGTTCTGCTCCTGGCCTGGACTTAGGGGGTGTGATGGTCCCAGTGTGGGCAGCTCCATCCTGGGGTGTGCCCACCCACCACTTTGCTCTCACCCAGAGTCACCTTCATAGAATCATAGAATGGATTGGGTTGGAAGAGACCTCTGAGATCAGCAAGTCCAACCCTTGATCCAACCCCACTGTGATCACCAGTAGGGTTGGATCAAGATGTGGTGGATTCTCACTCAGTGCCACATCCATAGAATGGATTGAGTTGGAAAAGACCTCTGAGATCATCAAGTCCAACCCTTGGGCCAACTCCAGTCCCTTTACCAGATCATGGCACTCAGTGCCACGGCCAAGCTCAGCTGAAAACCCTCCAGGGATGGGGAATCCACCCCCTCTCTGGGCAGCCCATTCCAATCCCTGAGCACTCTCTCTGCAAAGAAGTTTTTTCTCATCTCCAACTTCAATTTCCCCTGGCAGAGCTTGAACCCATCGTGCCCCCTTGTCCTATTGCTGAGTGCCTGGGAGAAGAGACCAACCCCCACCTGGCCAGAACTTCCCTTCAGGCAGTTCCAGACAGTGCTGAGGTCACCTCTGAGCCTCGTCTTCTCCAGGCTGAACACCCCCAGCTCCCTCAGCCTCTCCCCACAGCACTTGTGCTCCAGTCCCTTCTCCAGCCTCGTTGCTCTTCTCTTCTCAGTTGGGTTGGAAGAGACCTCTGAGATCAGCAAGTCCAACCCTTGATCCAACCCCACTGGGATCACTCTGGCACTCTGTGCCCTGGGCTGGTGATCACAGTGAGGTTGGATCAAGACATGTTGGATTCTCTGTCCCTGGAGGTGTTTCAGAGGACACTCAGTGCCACATCCAGTCCCTTCTCTGGCCCCGCTCCAGCCCCTCAATCTCTTTCCTCAACTGAGGGGCCCAGAACTGAACACAACACTCAAGGGTTCCTCTGGTTTCTTCTCATTCCCAAATAATCTGTGTGTGCTGCTCAGTGAGGGCACCATCCTGAGGGGCTCAGGTGGGACTGGTTGTGCTGGGAAGGGTGGGTAGGGCCAAGGTGGCCACGGTTTGTGGGGTCATCAAAGGCACAATTCACCCAGTTCAGCCCAGTTCTTTTAGGTCATCTCCCAGTTTATTTTCCTGAGGGTCAGGGATGGATTTCCTGTGCTCTGACCCATCTCACTGGGGTTGTTTCACATGTTACAAGAGTGTTTTTGCACCTTGTTCTGAGCCATTGGCTCGTTCTGTGTCACTGCTGGGGATGTGACACTGGTTGGGGATCCTTTTCCCAACTATGTAAGAAATCAGCCAGGAGGTTCAGTGATGTCTCAAGTCCATTGGTGGAAGTGTCACTTCTGGAGATGGTACTTCAGTCCCTCCTCTTAATTCCATGTTAACCTTCCTTTGGAGAATCCCAGAATCTTGGATTCATTATGATTGGAAAAGCCCTGCCAGCCCCTGGAGCCCACCCTGTGCCCGATGCCCACCTTGGCAAAGCCCTGCCAGCCCATGGAGCCCACCCTGTACCCAATGCCCACCTTGGAAAAGCCCTCCCAGCCCATGGAGCCCACCCTGTACCCGATGCCCACCTTGGCAAAGCCCTCCCAGCCCATGGAGCCCACCCTGTGCCCGATGCCCACCTTGGAAAAGCCCTCCCAGCCCCTGGAGCCCATCCTGTGCCTGATGCCCACCTTGGCAAAGCCCTGCCAGCCCATGGAGCCCACCCTGTGCCCGATGCCCACCTTGGCAAAGCCCTGCCAGCCCCTGAAGCCCACCCTGTGCCCGATGCCCACCTTGTCCCCCAGCCCAGAGCACTCAGTGCCACGGCCAGTCCTGCCTTGGGCACCTCCAGGGCTGGGCACTCCAAACCCTCCCTGGGCAGCCCCTGCCAGGGCCTGCCCACCCTTTCAGTGAAGGTTGCTGGTGTCCTGCAGCTCCCCAGGGCAGGAATGCTGTGGGTGCCCTTCCCAGGGCAGGATGGATCAACTCTGCCAGTCTTTCCAGCAGAC
The DNA here is from genome assembly GCF_047495875.1 of Pithys albifrons albifrons. NCBI lineage: Eukaryota > Metazoa > Chordata > Aves > Passeriformes > Thamnophilidae > Pithys > Pithys albifrons. Next base: position 100,404,173 of record NC_092460.1, on the reverse strand, counting down.
CCACATTCATGTTCCTCTCCTTGTTCCTTTGGGTTCTCCTTCCCAGGGAGTGCTGGGCAAAGCAATGTTTGATGCCAGTCTAGAATGCCTTGGTTTTACTGGGGGGAGCTGCTGCTGCTGCCAAGGTCCAAGTGGAAGCAGCTTCTCCACCAGGAGAAGGTGCACGTTGGTCCTGTGGACCCTCCAAGTGAGGTGTGCAGGGGCTTTGGTGAGTCCCCTTTCAGCAGGGACAGGCTGCCCAGGGCAGGGGTGGCCTCCCCATCCCTGGAAGGGCTCAAACCCCCCTGTCTGTGGCACTTGGGGACATGAATAAGTGATGAACGTGGTGGTGGTGCCGTGTTGATGGTGGGACTGGATGATCTTAAAGATCCTTCCCAACCTTAACAATCATGTGATTCCAAGCAGGAGCCTCAGGCTGGGGAACATCTTGTCAGGACCTGCAGGATGAATTCCTGGCTGGTGGCTGGTGTGTCCCCACCAGAGCCCAAGGAGAGGGCGGTTGGTGCCCGAGCCATTGGCCACCCTCTGGCTGCACAGGCCCTGCCAGACTCCCTGCCCTTGGTGCCAGGGGCTGCCACCTCGGGGTCCCTCCTGGGCCAGCTGAGGCAGAACAATTGCTGGCTCCTTCCCCAGGGGCAGCAGCAGCTGTTGCCAGTCCATATGGCAGGGGCTGTGGCACTGGGGCCACTCATGTCCCTCCCTCCCTCTCCTTGCAGGTGGCCATCATTGCAGGAAACTTTGAACTGGCTGAAATCATCAAAACCCACAAAGAGTCCGATGTTGGTGAGTTGGATCTCTCTTCCTGCCCCTTCCCTCCCTCTGTGCCACCCAGGGCTGTGTCTGGGGGGTGGGTAAGGGGTTTGCCCGGTGCTGCCGGTGGGCACCGGGGCCACTTTGGGTGTTGGGAGTGGCAGAGCCCAGTTCTCCTGCCAGGGCTGTTGGAATCCAGGCTGGTGATCCAGAGGGGGTCAGGCTGCCAAGAGAAGGCATTAACCAGACTGTCAGTCTGGAGCAGCTCTGCAAAGCTCTGCTGTGAAATCCTCACCTTTTCCTCTCCCTTCACATCCTTGAGGAATTTCATCCCAGAGATCCTTCCCTGCCGAGGCCACTGGCTGGGCTGAGTGCAGGGAGGGGACGTCTCTGCCTCACAGTGGTCACAGAGCTGCCCCACACTGGGACTCCTGTAAGCACCAGCAGAGCTGTGCTGGTTGTATTTGCTTTCTGAGGGACTATTTGGGCATTTCTGGTCAGCCTTTTCCCTTGTGTCCCCTGCTCTGTCCTTCTCCAGAGGAGGCATCACCACGTGACAAGTGCCACGTGAAAGGGAGTTTGAGGTCAGGCTTAAAATCGACACTTGTTGAGTTTTCTTGGGTTGTTCTGAGCAGTTCATTGATCCAGAGCTGTCGATGGAGTGAAGAGTTAACTCTCAGTGTTTGTCCCTCCCAGAGGGTGAACAAAGACCTCAGGGAGAGAATCTTGGCTGGGGGAACTGGCCCAGGTTGGGCAGAGAAGCTGTGGCTGCCTCTGCATCCCTGGAAGGCTCCAAGGCCAGGTTGGACAGGGCTTGGAGCATCCTGGGATGGTGGAAGGTGTTGGGCTTGGAACTGGATGGGCTTTAAGGTCCCTTCCAACCCAAACCTTTCCAGGATTCCATGAAAACACTGAAATGAATGAAAGAAAATGGGAATCAGTTCTTATGGAATTTGAAGCAGGTAGAAAGCACCGAGGTTGGTTCTTGGAAGTGGCTGTAAATCCAGAAACTTGTGCCCCAAACATCTTCTATCCCTCCTGTTCTCAGCTACTGCTGATAGTTGGGAACAGCCCCTGAGAATCTGGGGAAGGTTGAGTCAGGAAGGACGTGGGGAAAAGCCTGAAAATTCCTTATATGATCACAAGAAAGTGAATTAATTCAAGAGCAAAGTGACAGTCTTTGCTGCAAGAGGGAGTTTGGACTGGGTGACCTCCAAAGGTCCCTGGCAGCCCAAATTCCTCTCTGTTGGACTCTCAACCTGGGACTGACCAGCTCAATTATTTTCAGTGGAAAAGTGTAAGGAAAAAAAGGGCAGGCAAACGTGTCAGGTGCAATGAAACGTTCGTGTCTCAGCCACGGCTGTGGATCTAAAGTAGGTCAGGGAACAGTTGCAAACCAATCACACGCCAAGCAGCGGGTCCAGATGGCACCTGCCCGCGGGCAGGGACTGGCACTGGCCTTCCCAGGGCACAGAAACTGGGTTGGGAAGTTCAGTAAGGATTGAGGAATGCGTGTGTGGGAGCTGGGGAAGGCTGATGGTGTTCTGAGGATCAGGAGGGGCATTTGGAGGAGAAGAGATGATGTTGGTGAGGATCAGGAGGGTCATTTGGAGAACAGATGATGGTCCTGAGGATGAGAAGGGGCATTTGGAGGAGAACAGATGATGTTGGTGAGGATCAGGAGGGGTATTTGGAGAACAGATGATGGTCCTGAGGATGAGAAGGGGCATTTGGAGGAGAACAGATGATGTTGGTGAGGATCAGGAGGGGCATTTGGAGAACAGATGATGTTGGTGAGGATCAGGAGGGGCATTTGGAGGATTGAAGCTGATGGTCCTGAGAATGAGGAGGGGCATTTGGAGGAGAACAGATGATGGTCCTGAGAATGAGGAGGGGCATTTGGAGGAGAGCAGATGATGTTGGTGAGGATCAGGAGGGGCATTTGGAGAACAGATGATGGTCTTGAGGATGAGAAGGGGCATTTGGAGGAGAACAGATGATGTTCTGAGGATGAGGGGGGGCATTTGGAGGAGAACAGATGATGTTGGTGAGGATCAGGAGGGGCATTTGGAGAACAGATGATGGTCTTGAGGATGAGAAGGGGCATTTGGAGGAGAACAGATGATGTTCCTGAAGAGGATAAGGAGGGGTATTTGGAGGAGAACAGATGATGGTACTGAGGATCAGGGGGGGCATTTGGAGAACAGATGATGTTGCTGAAGATGTGGAGGGACCTTTGGAGGAGAGAAACTGATGTTGCTGAGGATGAGGAGGGTCATTTGGAGAACAGATGATGTTGCTGAGGATGAGGAGGGGCATTGAAGGAGAGCTGCTGATGTTCTGAGGATGAGGAGGGACATTTGGAGGAGAGCAGATGATGGTCCTGAGGATGAGAAGGGACATTTGGAGAAGAGCAGATGATGGTCCTGAGGATGAGAAGGGGCATTTGGAGGAGAACAGATGATGATGATGCTGAGGATGAGGAGGGACATTTGGAGGATTGAAGCTGATGTTCCTCAGGATGAGGAGGGGCATTTGGAGAACAGATGATGTTCCTGAAGATGAGGAGGGGCATTTGAAGGAGAGCTGCTGATGTTCCTCAGGAGGATGAGGAGGGGCATTGAAGGAGAGCTGCTGATGTTGCTGAGAATGAGGAGGGACATTTGGAGGAGAAGAGATGATGTTCCTGAGGGGCATTTCTTGGTGTGCCCTTCCCTCTGTTAGTTCTATGAGAACAATTAAGGGATGTTGGAACCAAGAATCTGGCAGGATTTGGGAAAATTGGAAGTGATGCTCCTGGAGAAATCTTCCTCTTGAGTTGCCCACATGAGGCTGGGGTTGCTCGAGATGAGGTTTGATGGCCCTACCACCAGTCAGAGCCACAGAGGCCCCAGCAGGTGATGCTGGGGGAGGAAGGGTGGTTGGCAGGACTCCAGGGGTTTCCATCCATGTTTCCATCTGGGTCTGGAGGGCTCAGCAGAGCTGGAGCCGACCCCTCTGGCTGTGCTTTGCCTCTCAGTGCAGAGCCAACCCCAAGGGGGAGAGCTGGACCTCCTGGAGGGGAAACAGCCCAGAAACTGTCCCAGGAAAGGCCCCAATGGGCTCTGTCTGTGGTGGGTCAGGCCAGGGGCCGTGGTTGGGAGTCAGGTGCCCAGTGTGGGCACTGGGTGGTCAATGATGGCTGTTAAAAGCCCACTGGTCTGAAGGACTCCTCGTGTGGCTCTGCTGGGTTCCCAGTCCCCAGGTTTCCATCCCAGAGTCCAAGCACTGCTTGCCCATCACAGTCACCAGCACTGGGCCAAAGAAGGTCAGAGTGGAAGGCTGGAAATCCAGGGATGAAGGACATTCTTACAGTGTTTGTGGAGATCTGTGGTGTTGGGCTGTTCCATCATTTCTTCCATATCCTCAAGTTCCACAGACCTGCAGACAGAGGATGCCATGGATGGCGAGGGCTGCGCTCTGGTGTCTTGGCTGGACTTGGGAGGTTGGATCCTGAGGGGTTGGCAGTGCCCCCACACACCCCCTGTGGCACCTCCTGGTCCCTGGTGGTCAGTGCAGCTCCAGCTCTGGAGCAGAGCCTTGTCTCCCACCATTCCAGGAGGGTTTGGAGCCTTTCTCTGTTCCCTGATGCCTTGGAGGGATCCCTGGGTCTCCTTTTCTGTCAGCCTTGGGTGGTGGTGCAGGAGCTGCACAAGGAGAGCTCACTCCAAGGTGATCCCAAGTGGGGTGTCCAGTTCCCACACCCCCCCTGCAACTGCCAGTGGGAAAAGGGAACAGGAGCACCAGGAGCCAGTCAGGGTGGACAGTGGAAATGGGGTGGTGTCTGGACCTCCCTGAGATGCTTCTGTGTCCATTTGCTTGCCCTGTTGGTGTTCAAGTCTCAACTCCACATCAACAGTTGCCAGTGAAATGTGTCACTCCAGTCAGGAAGGTCGGGTGTGCACCACGTCACCTGCTTTAATTAAAGCTTGGGCAGTGTGTTAATTGCTCACTGGAATCCTGTCAGTTGGATCCTGTGCCAGATGCTCCATAATTGTCATGGTCCATCTCCTTGGGAAGTTTTCTTGGCCTGCAAGTTTTCAAGTCTTTGTTTCAGCTGATCAGCAGCTGCCTCTGCTTTGACCTTGTGGTGGGTGACACAGGAGCCTCTTCCTGCTTCGTTTGGAATAACCCTGGCACAGGTTCCCAGAGAAGCTGTGGCTGCCCCTGGATCCCTGGAAGTGTCCAAGGCCAGGCTGGAGCACCCTGGGCTATGGGAGGTGTCCCTGCCCATGGCAGGGGTGGCACTGGATGGACTTTACGGTCCCTTCCCACCCAAACCATCCTGGGATTCTGTGACTCTCTGACACGATGTGGACTCAGCTCTGCAGCTGTTGGGATCCTCCCACTGCCCTTCCCAAAGTGCCTCCCACCCTCTGGAGCTTTTGGAGGGCTGGTACAAATCCAGGGACTCGCTGAGCTGTGGTGGAAGTTCTTCTGAGCTTTGCTGCAGAAGCTTTGGCTGTTCTGCTGGGGGTGTCCAGAACTGAAGGAGCTGCTGGGCCCAGGACTGGGGGAAGTTCTGAAGCTCCACTTTGGTCTTCACTGCACTTCTTTGCCAGTACAGAACTGTGGATGGGAATTATCTTCCAGGACAGAGCAGAAACACTCCTCAGCTTTCTCTGCTTTCCTGCATCATCCTTGCTAATGGGATTGGGTGGCACCAGCCACAGGTCTGGCAGTGCCAGGATTTCCTCCAGGGATTGATCCTCAGAGTCCAGGCAGGACCCTCCATGTGCTGAGTGTAACAAGGTGAAACAGAAGAATGAAAAATGCCCCAAAGTCTTGCAGGGAAAAGTTTGAGCTGCTTCAGGCTGGTGGATTTTCTCTGGAGGGAGGAGCTGAAACCTCCTCTCCCAGTGCCACGTCTGGGAATTGCTTGGAGAGGAGAAGCTGCAAGTTTAATTAACATGCACTTGCAGCAGTTCAGCTGCAGCTTCCCAAGTGCAGAGAGAGCTCTGGGTGCAGCTGGGAGGGGCTGGCACCGAGCAGGGCCAGGGCAGGGAGTGGGGAGGGGCAGCAGTGCAGGGGCTGGGCTGCCCCCTCAGCCTGTCCATTCCCTTCGGCTTTCATTCCTGGAAAAAAGTACCTGGAAGAGGTCTTGGAGTGCCTGTTGGATGGGAGAGAATCCTGGGCATAATCTGGCACGTGTGAGGACATGCTGTGTGTCCTCTGCAGTCTGGGAGCTGATCTGTGCCTCCTCCAGTTTGGGAGATGCTGCATCTTCTCCACTTTGGGAAATGCCATGTGCCCTTTCCAGTTTGGAAATGCCATCTGTCTGCTCCAGTTGGGGATATTCCCTGTGCTCTTTCCAGTTTGGAAATCCATGTGTCTGCTCCAGTTCAAGACATTCCCTGTGCCCTTTCCAGTTTGGCCATGCCCTGTGTCTGCTCCAGTTCAGGATATTCCCTGTGCCCTTTCCAGTTTGGAAATGCCCTGTGTCTCCTCCAGTTTGGGAATATTCCATGTGTGGAAACGCCCTGTGTCTGCTCCAGTTCGGGATATTCCCTATGCCCTTTCCAGTTTGGAAATCCATCTGTCTCCTCCAGTTTGGGATACTCCATGTGCCCTTTCCAGTTTGGCAATGCCCTGTGCCTCCTCCAGTTGGGGATATTCCCTGTGCCCTTTCCACATTGGCAATGCCCTGTGTCTGCTCCAGTTCAGGATATTCCCTGTGCCCTTTCCAGTTGGGAAATGCCCTGTGCCTCCTCCAGTTCAGGATATTCCCTGTGCCCTTTCCAGTTTGGCAATGCCCTCTGTCTCTTCCACTTTGGGATATTCCCTGTGCCCTTTCCACATTGGCAATGCCCTGTGTCTCCTCCAGTGTGGGATATTCCCTGTGCCCTTTCCAGTTGGGAAATGCCCTGTGCCTCCTCCAGTTCAGGACATTCCCTGTGCCCTTTCCAGTTTGGCAATGCCCTGTGTCTGCTCCAGTTCAGGATATTCCCTGTGCCCTTTCCAGTTTGGCCATGCCCTGTGTCTGCTCCAGTTCGGGATACTCCCTGTGCCTGTTCCACTTCGGTAAACTCCGAGTCCCTTCTCCAGTTTCGGGAGGTGCTTTGAGCTTTCGCTGCTTTGCTGTGTAATTTTCCACTATTAAAATGGAAATGTGGCCGCTCAGCTCGGGACTGCGCAGACATTTGCACTCCTCGTGCTCTGCTCTTGCCATGAATATTCAGCGTGGAAGCAGCGAATCCAAACAGCGCTGATTGCGCTGGGGCTCGTCGGGCTGCGGTGCCAATCCAGGTGCCCGCGGAGCATCCCGGGGCTGGGGGCACCCAGTGGCTCCCAGTGGCACCCAGTGCCCCCGTGCCAGTGCACCGGCCCCCCGTGGGTCCCTCCTGGAGGGCAGAGCTGCCCCTGGGAGGGTCGGATGTTGCCTGCGGAGCATCCCTGGACTGGGAGCTGCTTGGGGAGCGCTGGTGGCACCCAGTGGCACCCAGTGGCACCCAGTGGCACCCAGTGCCCCCGTGCCAGGGCACCGGCCCCCCGTGAATCCCTCCTGGAGGGCAGAGCTGCCCCTGGGAGGGTCGGATGCTGCCTGTGGAGCATCCCTGGGCTGGGGGCTGCTCAGGGAGCGCTGGTGGCACCCAGTGGCACCCAGTGGCACCCAGTAGCACCCAGTGGCTCCCAGTGGCACCCAGTGCCAGGGCACCGGCCCCCCGTGGATCCCTCCTGGAGGGCAGAGCTGCCCCTGGGAGGGTCGGATGCTGCCTGTGGAGCATCCCTGGGCTGGGGGCTGCTTGGGGAGCGCTGGGGGTACCCAGTGGCTCCCAGTGGCACCCAATGGCACCCAGTGGCACCCAGTGCCAGGGCACCAGCCCCCCGTGCGTCCCTCCTGGAGGGCAGAGCTGCCCCTGGGAGTGTCGGATGTTGCCTGCGGAGCATCTCGGGGCTGGGGGCTGCTTGGGGAGCGCTGATCGCACCCAGTGGCTCCCAGTGGCACCCAGTGGCACCCAGTGCCCCCGTGCCAGGGCACCAGCCCCCCGTGGGTCCTTCCTGGAGGGCAGAGCTGCCCCTGGGAGGGTCGGATGTTGCCTGCGGAGCATCCCTGGGCTGGGGGCTGCTTGGGGAGCGCTGGTCGCACTCAGTGGCTCCCAGTGGCACCCAGTGCCCCCGTGCCAGGGCACCAGCCCCCCGTGGGTCCCTCCTGGAGGGCAGAGCTGCCCGTGGGAGGGTCGGAGGCAGCGGGGCTGGCGCGGGCACGGCTCGGCTCGGAGCGGCGCTGTCATGGAAACGGAGCGCGTTCGTTTTGCTGCAGGAACGCAGTAAACAGACTTTGATTAAACTCCTGAGAAGGTGGAGAAAAGAATCTTCAAAGCTGATTGTGTGAACAGGGCGAAGTTGTTTTGCTTTATTGCTCTCCCTTCCCCACCGGGGATGGTGCTTTTTGGGGGATGGAATGAGGAAACCTCCCTCAGAACGGGAGATCTGGCAGGGGATGGAATGTGTCCTGCTTCTTTCTGGCTCCTGGAGTTCAGGCTCAGTGGTTTATCCTCCTCCTCCTCATCATTATTCTTGTTCCTGGCTTCAGGCAGGCTGAGGAGTGCTGGTTTATCCTCATTATTCTTATTCTTGTTCCTGGTTTCAGGCAGGTTGAGGAGTGGTGGAAGTGGCCAAAGTGCATCCTGGGTCTCAACCAGCATTTTGGGACATCCTGGCACGTCCCACCACCCCTGAGTCTCCTGGGCAGGACTTCACCTGCCACACCACAGCAGACCAGCTCTTCCCAGTATAAACTGGGGTCAGGAGCAAACTGCCAATGTGGAACCAGGGGCTCCATGCCAAGGTTTGGCACTTCAGCTGCTGGCTGGGGAGCAGCTCCTCAGAGCTCATGCCAGGTCTCCTCCTGCTTCCCTGTCCCTGCTCTGAGGCCTGGGGACAAGGAGCCTTCTCTGAGCAGTGTGTCCTTGTGGCCAAGAAGGTCACTGGGGGCCTGGGGGGCATTGGGAATGGCACTGCCAGCAGGTTGAGGGAAGTGATGGGTGTCCTGCTGAACAGAGATAGACCAAACTCTCTGTAGAGCTGAGAGTGACCTAATTTTTGACTGAATGAAGCCACTTGCTGTGCTGGAGAGGCCTTAAGAGTGTGGAGTAGGTGGGATTGTGGCACCTTCTCTGTCCCTGTGCTGGGGCTGAGCTCTGGCTGTCCCAGAGCCAGGCATTGGTTGACCCAGTAAGACAAATGAGGGAGCTGGGGGGGCTGAGCCTGGAGCAAAGGAGGCTCAGGGGGCACCTTCTGGCTCTGCAATCCCTGCCAGGAGGGGGGAGCCGGGACAGGGGGTCGGGCTGTGCCCCAGGGCACAGGGACAGGAGGAGAGGGCACGGCCTCAGGCTGGGCCAGGGCAGGGGCAGGGGGCACAGGAGGAGGAATTTGGTGCTGGAAAGGGTGGTCAGGGCCTGGCAGGGGCTGCCCAGGGAGGTTTGGAGTGCCCAGCCCTGGAGGTGCCCAAGGCAGGACTGGCCATGGCACTGAGTGCTCTGGGCTGGGGGCCAAGGTGGGCATCGGGCACAGGGTGGGCTGCATGGGCTGGCAGGGCTGTGCCAAGGTGGGCATCGGGCACAGGGTGGGCTCCATGGGCTGGCAGGGCTGTGCCAAGGTGGGCATCGGGCACAGGGTGGGCTCCATGGGCTGGGAGGGCTTTGCCAAGGTGGGCATCAGGCACAGGGTGGGCTCCATGGGCTGAGAGGGCTTTTCCAAGGTGGGCATCAGGCACAAGGTGGGCTCCATGGGCTGGGAGGGCTGTGCCAGCCTCAGAGATCCTGGGATTAAAGCAAAGAGTTCTGGTTGGTTTGGTGCTCCCACCCTGGGCTCCCCCAGAGCACCAGGTGTGTCCCTGAGGTGTCCCTTGGAGCACACGGTGCTCCCCCAGGAGCAAACCCCATGCTGGGTCCCTTACTTGCCTCTCCTAGGAAAGGCCACATGCAGTATGGGCATCTCTCCTGTCCCTTTGCCACCTGGCTGTGGCACAGACAACCTTCTCTCCCACGCTGGTGCCACATCCAGCAGATTTCCCCTCCCCTGCTGTCTCCATCGCGTTGCATGTCTCGGCCAAGAACATTCTTGTACCTCCCTGATTACATCCAATTTGTGCCCAGAAAGGCCTGGGGCTGGGCTGTGTCTGCCTGGCAGAGCCCTGGCAGAGCCTCCAGCCTGGCTGGGGGTGAGGCTGGGCTTTGATGAGGGCTTTGGAACAGCTCTGGAGTGTCTGGGGATCGAATCCTCCGTCACTCGGGCGAGAGCAGTTCTGCTCCTGCAGCTTCTCTGCCCTGTCAAGCTGCCTGGATCTCTTCTCCTCAGAGGCTTTCCCAGGCACGTCCTGTCATTTCTGGCTCTCCAGTCTCTGAGAAGGAGCATCTGGTCTTGCTCCAGTTGCCTCCCTGGCAGCGCAGTGGCCCTGACATGGCAGTCCTGTGGCAAAGCTCAGCCCTGCAGTCAGCGCAGGTGAGATGTCCCTCACCTCAGGCTCTGCTCCGACATTCCCCAGGACTTTGCTGGTCCAGGGGGCACCTGGATCCTTGGGATGGGACACCTGAGAGCCTCTGAAATCCTCACATGTATCAGCTGAAGGTCCGTGCTGCTGGGAGGGGGCTGGAAAGTGGCTTTGTCCCTCATTTTTGGGGAGTCTCTTGCCTGTAGATCCCCCTTTGGCAGGAGAGCCAGGCTGGGCCAATCCCACCCCTCCTGTGGCTTTGGGGCATGGGGGGCAATTCAGTGCCACAGACAGGGCAGGTACATCCTGTGTTTGAGGAGACTGCAGTGGTGACTCTGTCCTCTTAATCTGCCTCTGGAATTACATATTTGGGAATCTTTGGCTTTCCAGCCTGTCCTGTGACCTGGATCTCTTTTCCTCCTGTCCATTTTATGTTCCCTCCTGCCCTTGTTGTGGTAAATGGGTTGGTGCCTGGAGGGCATCCCTGGCTACTCCTCCAGCCTCCCTGTGCTCCCTCTGGGTGGGAATCCCAGGCAGAGGTTGAGTTTCCCGTGGTTTCCAGCTGGATCCTGCCCTGCTGCAGGGAGGGAGCACTGGGGGGTGGAAGGTGGTGGCTGGGTGGGATTTATCTGACAGGCTGAGTTAAGGCACTTGCCCTCCATCCGTTGGCCCCAGTCCCGCCCCAGCTCTCCTGGAGCCCTTGCAGGCCCTGCAGGCTCGGGTGGGCTCTGCTGTGCTGAGCTCAGGGCTGGGGAACTGGGACTGGGAGGTCACAGAGTTTCTCAGGCCCCCACCCCACAACTGCTCCATTCCCCGGTGCTGTCGGTCCCTGGGAGCCCATCATGGGTGTGCCCACATGGCCACTTTGGAATCCCAGAATTCCTGAGGTTGGCAAAGTTCTGTGAGCCCATGGAGCCCACCCTGTGCCCGATGCCCACCTTGGCACAGCCCTCCCAGCCCATGGAGCCCACCCTGCGCCCAATGCCCACCTTGGCAAAGCCCTCCCAGCCCATGGAGCCCACCCTGCGCCCAATGCCCACCTTGGCAAAGCCCTCCCAGCCCATGGAGCCCACCCTGTGCTCGATGCCCACCTTGGCAAAGCCCTGCCAGCCCATGGAGCCCACCCTGTGCTCGATGCCCACCTTGGCAAAGCCCTTGCAGCCCATGGAGCCCACCCTGTGCTCGATGCCCACCTTGGCAAAGCCCTCCCAGCCCCTGGAGCCCACCCTGTGCCCGATGCCCACCTTGTCCCCCAGCCCAGAGCACTCAGTGCCACGGCCAGTCCTGCCTTGGGCACCTCCAGGACTGGGCACTCCACCACACCAAGAAAGTTCCTTGTGTTTCCAGGGGCTGTTTCCAATTTCTGATAACTTTCACTCCTCCAGCCCCTTGCTTGGCATCCATTTCATGTTCACTCCTCTGATTTTTCCACAGTTGTTTTCTCCAAGTGATTTAGTCCAGAATTAAATGTCTCCTGGAGCTCTGCCACATGTCTGGGTGACACATGGATCTGACTTGGCAAACCTTGTCCAGCCTTGGTGGGACATCCCTCCCTGCTGGTGGAGGCCACGTGTGGATGTGGCACTTGGGTTTAGTGGGTGACCTTTGCTGTGCTGGGTGACAGCTGGACTGGATGGTCTCAGAGAGGTTTTCCAGCACTGATGGCTCTGTGGTTCCAGAATTCTGGCCTGCTTTTCCTGCTGGCTGTGGGTGCTGTGGGCAGGAGGGGATGGCAGGAGGTTGGGGGTGGCAGGAGGTCAGCAGAAATCCCCCCATGCAGGGTTGGGACTCACCAAAGAGCAAACACATCATGTTGCTGTGGCAACAGCAGGACTTATGGGAGCCGGAAATTCTGGTGCTTCCAACCAAAAATATTCCTCAGAAAAATCTTCCAATTGCAGCCACACAGCCAGGAAGGGCCTTCGGGGTGTCCAGCTGAGGGTGGCACAGGGTGGGGGCCTCGGGCAGGTCCTGCTCCATCCTCTGCAGCCCATCCGTGTGCCCTTGGAGCACGTTTGGGCATCACCTGTGGAGGATGCCCCGGGAGAGGTGGCCTTGGAAGGGCTGGGTTGAATGCAGAGGGGGTGGGAGGTCCCTGTTAGGGGGTTGCACCATTCCTGAGCCTGCTGGGAGTGGGAACACCTGTGACTGAGTGTGATGTACCTGTCCCTTGCTTTGGCCACTGTGGGGGCACCAGGAATGGGCTGGATGTGCCCAGCTCTGGGTGGTCCCACACCCAGCAGACAAACTTTGAGCCTGTTAAACTTCAGGATGGAATTGGACTCATTAAACCAAACACAGGAAAATGTGTCTTTGCTGACCCCACAGCGGAGCCTCTTCTGCTGCCACCACGTCTCGTTCCATTTCAGAGTTCACAGAGTCACTGATGTTGGAAAACACCTCTAAGACCATCGAGTCCAACTGTCCCCCAGCACTGCCAGGGCCACCACTGACCGTGTCCCAACATGCCACATCCACAGGGCTTTGAAATCCCTGCAGGGCTGGTGGTTTCCCTCTGTCCCTCAGCAGAGGTGCAGGCAGGGAGAGGCAGGAGTTTGTACCTTCAGGTGGATTAGGGAGATCCATTTCTTCCAAAAATGAGAGGAGTGTCTGGCCAGGGAGTAGCTTTTTCTGATCTTGATTTTGGGACGTTCCTGGAGCTGTGGATTAGGCTTCAAGACAAGGCTCTTGTGCCTCCAAAATGGAAGAGTACCCAGTGGCCAGGGTTAGTGCCACTGTCAGTGTCCTGTGCGTGTGTCACCAGCTCTGACCCGGGTGGTGGCTGGGGATGGGATCCTGGGGGTCCTGCTGCCCCTGGGTGTCAGTGCTGGCACTGCCTCCCCCTCCATCAGCGCTCCTTGATGCTTCCTGAGATGCCACCTCCCAGTCCTTCCTGCGTGGTGGTCCATGGTTGGGCCCACTTGTCCCTTGTGCTCCCAGGGCACAGCAGGGGGTGGAACACGATGGTCTTTAATGTCCCTTCCAACCCAAAGCGTTCTGTGATTCCATGAGTCCAAGAGAGGCCTCCAAAAGCAGAAAACCCGGGGCAGTTACCTGGGGTGGTTTCTCAGGGTGCCGCAGGGAGAAGAGCTGGAGCAGATGGAGCTGTGTCCTCCTCTGTCCTGGCAGTTCTTCCTCTCCCAACCAACTCCATGTGCATTCCAACCTGGAGAAGAGGACACAGAGGGGAGACCTCATTGCAGTTCCAGCTTCCTTGGGAAGGGCAGAGGAGGGGCAGGCACCGATCTCTGCTCTGTGGGTCCAGGCACAGCACCCAGGGAATGGCTGGAGCTGTGCCAGGGCAGGATCAGGGCACAGGGAATGGCTGGAGCTGTGCCAGGGCAGGGACAGGGCACAGGGAAGGGCTGGAGCTGTGCCAGGGCAGGGACAGGGCACAGGGAATGGCTGGAGCTGTGCCAGGGCAGGATCAGGGCACAGGGAATGGCTGGAGCTGTGCCAGGGCAGGGACAGGGCACAGGGAATGGCTGGAGCTGTGCCAGGGCAGGGACAGGGCACAGGGAATGGCTGGCGCTGTGCCAGGGCAGGGACAGGGCACAGGGAATGGCTGGAGCTGTGCCAGGACAGGGACAGGGCACAGGGAATGGCTGGAGCTGTGCCAGGGCAGGGTCAGGGCACAGGGAATGGCTGGAGCTGTGCCAGGGCAGGGTCAGGTTGGATCTCAGGGAAAGGTCCTTCCCCCAGAGGGTGGTGGGCACTGCCCAGGCTCCCCAGGGCTGTGGGCACAGCCCCGAGGCTGCCAGAGCTCCAGGAGGGTTTGGATGATGCTCTGGGGCACAGGGTGTGACTCCTGGGGATGGGTCTGTGCAGGGCTGAGGGTTGAACTGGATGACCCTTGTGGGTCCCTTCCAACCCAGCACATTCTGCCATTCTGTGACCCTCCTGTGACCCACCACCACCCAACCCAAGCATGGCCACCCAACCCAAGCACAGCCACCCAACCCAAGCATGGCCAGCCAACTCAAGCATGGCCTCCCAACCTGAGTATGGCCTCCCAACCCAAGCATGGCCACCCAACCCAACACATTCTGTGACTCCGTGACCCCCCTGTGACCCACCACCACCCAACCCAAGCATGGCCACCCAACTCGAGCACAGACATCCAACCCAAACACGGCCACCCACCCCAAGCACGGCCACCCAACCTAAGCATGGCCACCCAACCCGAGCATGGCCACCAAACCCAAGCACGGCCACCCAACCCAAGCACGGCCACCCAACCCGAGCACAGCCACCCAACCCAAGCACGGCCACCCAACCCAAGCACGGCCACCCAACCCGAGCATGGCCACCCAACCCGAGCATAGCCACCCAACCCAAGCACGGCCACCCAACCCAAGCATGGCCACCCAACCCAAGCACGGCCACCCAACCCGAGCACGGCCACCCAACCCAAGCATGGCCACCCAACCCAAGCACAGCCACCCAACCCAAGCATGGCCTCCCAACCCAAGCACAGCCACCCAACCCAAGCATGGCCACCCAACTCAACACATTCTCTGACTCCGTGACCCCCCTGTGACCCACCACCATCCAACCCAAGCATGGCCACCCAACCCAACACATTCTGTGACTCTGTGACCGCCCTATGAACCACCACCACCCAACCCAAGCACGGCCACCCAACCCAAGCACGGCCACCCAACCCAAGCACAGCCACCTACCCCAAGCACAGCCACCCAACCTGAGCACAGCCACCCAACCCAACACATTCTGTGACTCTGTGACCGCCCTATGAACCACCACCAACCAACCCAAGCACAGCCACCCAACCCAAGCACAGCCACCCAACCCAAGCACGGCCAGCCAACCTAAGCACAGCCACCTACCCCAAGCACAGCCACCCAACCCAAGCATGGCCACCCAACTCAACACATTCTCTGACTCCATGATCCCCCTGTGACCCACCACCATCCAACCCAAGCATGGCCACCCAACCCAAGCACAACCACCCACCCCAAGCACGGCCACCCACCCCCAGCCGCTCTCCCCACTCCCTAACGCTCTCTCCCCGTGTCTCCGCAGTGCCTTTCCGGGAGACCCCGAGCTACACGAGGCGGCGGCGGGTCCTGGGCAGTGGTGGCCTCGCGTCCCCGCGGCTGCTCCAGCGCTCGGCCAGCGACAACAACCTGAAGGCCGAGAGCCGCGCGTCCTACTCGCCGGTGCCGTCGCTGCGCAGCCTCCCGCCCCAGCTGCTGGTGCAGATGCAGGAGGCGGCGGGGCTGGTGGCAGGGGATGGCAGCCTGGCCAGCTCGGGCAGTGCCCGCAGCGCCCACAGCCGCTCCCCGTCCCTGCAGCGCGTGCAGGAGGAGAAGGAGGCGGATCTGCCCACGCTCCGGAGGAGCAGCCGCGGCAAGGCCAGGTATGGGCACGGCGGGAGCGGTGAGAGGGTGTCCTGTGGCATGGCTGGTGTGGGAGGTCACATCTCTGTGGGGTTGGACACCATGGGATGCCAAGAGGGAAGTGGGAAACCTGGTGGAGCCTGGTGAAGCTCCTGTGAGGAGCAGGGCTGGCCAGGAGCCTGAATGAGGGTGTGCCATGGATGGCAAGTGTCCTCACACCTGTAGGGATTGGGGACCATGGGATGCCAAGTGGGAAATGGGAAGGCCAGCGGAGCCTGATGAAGCTCCTGTGAGGAGCAGGATTGGCTGAGGGGGAGCAGAGCGAGGGTGTCCTGTGCCATGGCCAATGTATGACGTCACACCTGTATGGGATGGGGCACCACAGGATCCTGGATGGGGAGCAGGAAGGGTGGTGGAGCCCAGGGAAGCTCCTGTGAGGAGCAGGACTGGCCAAGAGCCAGAGGGAGGGTGTGCCATGACTGGCACATGTCCTCACACCTACATGGGATTGGGGACCATGGGATCCCATGTATGGAGTGGGAAGGCTGGTGGAGCCCAGTGAAGCTCCTGTGAGGAGCAGGGCTGGCCAAGAGCCAGAGCAAAGGTGTCCTGTGCCATGGTCAGCATGTGCTCCTACACCTGTATGGGATGGGGCACCACGGGATGGGGCACCACAGGATCCCAAGTGGGAAGCAGGAAGGGCAATGGATCGTGGTGAAGCTCCTGTGAGGAGCAGGGCTGGCCAAGAGCAAGAGCGAGGGTGTCCTGTGCCATGGTCAGCGAGGGTGTCCTGTGCTTCCACACCTGTATGTGATGGGGCACCACAGGATGGGGTGCCACAGGATGGGGCACCACAGGATGGGGCACCACGGGATGGGGCACCACAGGATGGGGCACCACGGGATGGGGCATCATGGGATGGAGCACCACAGGATGGGGCACCACGGGATGGGGCACCACAGGATGGGGCACCACGGGATGGGGCACCACGGGATGGGGTGCCACAGGATGGGGCACCACAGGATCCCAAGTGGGAAGCAGGAAGGGCAATGGATCGTGGTGAAGCTCCTGTGAGGAGCAGGGCTGGCCAAGAGCAAGAGCGAGGGTGTCCTGTGCCATGGTCAGCATGTGCTTCCACACCTGTGTGTGATGGGGCACCACGGGATGGGGCACCGCGGGATGGGGTGCCACAGGATGGGGCACCACAGGATGGAGCACCACAGGATGGGGCACCACGGGATGGGGCACCACAGCATCCCGGGTGGGAAGCAGGAAGGCTGGCAGAGCCCAATGAAGCTCCCAGACCCACAGCAGGCACTGGGGGTCCCCCCAGCCATGCCAGCCCCCCGGTGTGCCCGTGGCTCCGGGGAGGGCGCGGAGCCCACGGTCGCGCTGGCGTTGCCATGACAATGAATATGCGTCTTGAAAACTAATCCTTGGAGGTGGCACATTGCAGAGAAGGCACCACCCAGCATGTCCCCACCCACCTGTGGCTGTCGTGGTTGTTGTGGCTGTCGTGGTTATTGTGGTTGCTGATGTTCCACCTACAGATCCAGTGCCCTTGGGGTGGCTCAGCCAAACCCATCAGCCTGGCAGTGCCCATGGCTGCCCTTGTCCCGTCTGGGTGGTGTTGGAAGGTGTCCCTGTGGTGCTGGAAGGTGTCCTTGTGGTGCTGGAAGGTGCCCTTGTGGTGTTGGAAGGTGTCCTTGTGGTGCTGGAAGGTGTCCTTGTGGTGCTGGAAGGTGTCCCTGTGGTACTGGAAGGTGTCTTTGTGGTGCTGGAAGGTGTCCTTGTGGTGCTGGAAGGTGTCCCTGTGGTGTTGGAAGGTGCCCTTGTGGTGCTGGAAGGTGTCCTTGTGGTGCTGGAAGGTGTCCCTGTGGTGTTGGAAGGTGTCCTTGTGGTACTGGAAGGTGTCCTTGGGGTGCTGGAAGGTGTCCCTGTGGTGTTGGAAGGTGTCCTTGGGGTGCTGGAAGGTGTCCTTGGGGTGCTGGAAGGTGTCCTTGTGGTGCTGGTGGTCTGGAGGTGTGGCAGTGACCTGGACCTTGTGTTATCCTGTGCCTGCCCATCACTTACTGGCCACTCCAGTGGGAATGTTGGCCCTGCTGCTGCTCACAGCTTCGGGTGGGAGCTGGGCATGGGCACCCATCCTGGCACAAGGGCTCTGTGCCACTTGTGTTGTGGGGCTGTGGGAGAGCAGGAGGTTCCTTTTGGTGATTGTGGGGTCAGGCTTTGAATTTGGAGTCCTCTGTCACAATCATGGAATCCCAGAGTGGTTTGGGTTGGGAGGGACCTTAAAGCCCACCCAGTGTCACCCCTGCCATGGGCAGGGACACCTCCCATAGCCCAGGGTGCTCCAAGCCCTGTCCAGCCTGGCATGGGACACTCCCAGGGATGGATCCAGGGGCAGCCACAGCTTCTCTAGGAAATCCATCCTGCCCACCCTCCCAGCCACCAATCCCTTCCCAATATCCCACCTATCCCTGCCCTCTGGCACTGGGAAGCCATTCCCTGTGTCCTGGCCCTCCATCCCTTGTCCCCAGTCCCTCCCCAGCTCTCCTGGAGCCCCTTCAGGCCCTGCCAGGGGCTCTCAGCTGTCCCTGGACCCTTCTCTTCTCCAGGTGACCCCCCAGCTCTCCCAGCCTGGCTCCAGAGCAGAGGGATCCAGCCCTGGAGCAGCTCCGGGGCCTCCTCTGGGCTCCTCCAGCAGCTCCAGCAGCTCCTGCTGTTGTTCCCAGGGCTGGGGCAGCTCTGCAGGGGGGTCTGACATGAACAGGGAATTTGGGGAAAAAGAAACACATCAATGAATGAAAAATAATGTAACTAAATGTAAAATAGCTGCTCCAGGGGAAAAAATGGAACTAGTCAAGTACCTGCCAGGATTCCTAATTAATAGTTTAACTCAGGAAAAGTTGCAGGATGGTTTCCAGACAGCTCAAAGGAGGCATCTGCTCCATGTGCAACTCCAGAAGAAAACAGTGTTGTTGGAGGAGCTAATGATGGATGAGGGGCTGGAGAACAGCCTTGCTCAGAGTCAGGGGTGGCACCTCCGAGTGCTGCCCATGGCAAGGACAGGGGAGGTGAAGGGTTTCCTGAAAACCATCAGGGATGAGGAATGAAAAAGCCTCTGCTTTGAAGAGAGATGTAGAAGAGCAGGATTGTTACCTTAGAAACGAGATGAGCAGGAGGAAATATGGGAAGAATATTGAAAATCCCAAGTGGCTGATGGGGGGAATGGGGAACCTCTGCCTGTTCTGTGGCATGAGGGGAAAGAGAATGCCAAGGAATGACTGGGAAGCCACACAAGCCCAGTCTGACACAGTGGGGCTTTCCCAGGCTTGGTTATTTCAGGAATTTGGGATGTTGCTGGAGCCATGCAGAGTGAGATTATAAAGGCATGAGGAGGTTGGTGTGGGTAAAAGATCCTGGTGGCTTTTATAATTGATAAGGGTTAGGAAGTATTCCCAAAATAACCCGGAGCAGCTGGTGGCCAGGAAGGAGGGAAGAGGAGCTGTGCCCAGTCCTGGCAAGGGGAGGGCAGGAACATGGCTGGGCAGGGCCATGCCAGGGATTTGGGCTCTGCCATGAGCTCATTTTATCCAATATACCTATAGAAGGGCATTTTGCTGCATTATTTTCAGGCACCTGTGTATGATTGCAGGGATTGGAGGATCGTGGGATTCATTGCAGAGTCTGGGGGAGGTGAAGGTCCCGTGTGTGAAACCTGAGTGTGCAGGGAATGAGTCACTGAGGCTGGAGGGGACCTTGGACACCATCAGGTCCCACTGTCAGCCCAGCACTGCCACACGTCCCCAAGTGCCACCTCCAGGGCTGGGCACTCCAACCCTCCCTGGGCAGCCCCTGCCAGGGCCTGACCACCCTTGCCAGCACCAAATTCCTCCTCCTCTGCCCCCTGCCCCTGCCCTGGCCCAGCCTGAGGCCGTGCCCTCTCCTCCTGTCCCTGTGCCCTGGGGCACAGCCCGACCCCCTGTCCCGGCTCCCCCCTCCTGGCAGGGATTGCAGAGCCAGAAGGTGCCCCCTGAGCCTCCTTTGCTCCAGGCTCAGCCCCCCCAGCTCCCTCAGCCCCTCCTGCTGCTCCAGCCCCTTCCCAGCTCTGCTCCCTGCCCTGCACACGCTCCAGCCCCTCAATGCCTTTCTAATCATGTGAGACCCAAAACTGGTGTCCAAGGCAGAACTGGCCGTGGCACTCAGTGCTCTGGGCTGGGTGACAAGGTGGGCATCGGGCACAGGGGGGGCTGGATGGCCCAGGGAGTCTCTTCCACCCTCAGGGATCCCGTGGTTCCACCGCTGTGTGTGCAGAAACTGCTCCCACAGAGTTCCGTGCTAACAAGTGCTTAGAGCAGCTAATTAATAGTGGGCTTTTGTTTGACTCAGAGTATTCCTTTCACTTGTGATTGGCCTTATTGCTCTGCCAGTCGGTGCCCAGCGTGTCTGTGGTGCTTTGACAGAGCTTTTATTCACTGCAGGGCTGGCAGAGCAGTGCAGAGATCCCCAGCTCAGCCCACTTTGCACTTCCCAGGGATGTTTCGTTGCCAAACAAAAAAGCCTTCACTTTGTGCTGAGTGACAGGGCATCATCCATAAACATGCAGAGTCCTCTCACATCTTCCTTGGAGAGTCTTGCAGAGAAATTGGTTCTGGGTCAGGTTTTTGTTAGAGAAAATATCCAGAAAATTTGGCATCTGCAGCGTTGCCCCAATTCCTGATTCTGGGGGCGAAAACTCGCAGCAAAATTCTGATTGTTTTGCAAATATATTCAGGATGGCAAAGAGAATTTAAATGTAAACTGGTTTAGCATCAGGGTGTCATTTTTTCCAGAAATGATGTTTGGAAGCACCTTGTGCCATGATGGCCTGAGGAGCAAAGGACTTGGGTGATAATCCATAGAATGATGGAGTCTTTGGGGTGGGAATGGCCCTTAAAGCCCATCCAGTGCCACCCCCTGCCATGGGCAGGGACACCTCCTGTTAGACCAGGTTGCTCCAAGCCTTGTCCAACCTGGCCCAGAAATCCTTGGATGAGCCTTGCATGGTGTGTCCCCAAAGGCCATTTGGTGTTTGTCTCCTTTGTGCCATAACCTGGTCCTGGGAGGGCCCTCGGGGTGGGTGTTGTTGGCACAGTTGGCTCTGAACCCCCCAGTTGTGTGATGTGTCCTCAGGGCTCCAGGGCAGCCCAGGAAGGGTCTAACCCAGAGACCTCTGTCTGTGCTCATCCTGTTCTTGGGAAGCCTCAGTGATGGACATTCCTGGTGTTTTCCTTTCTCCTGCCTCTCCCTGTCCCACCACTGGGAACTTTTCTAATGTCTGCTCTGAATGTTGTTCCCTGTAGTTGTTACACCACGTTTGCTCTGCTGTCCCTCCCCTTCACCCCATCCCAGCATCCCTGAGGCTGGCACAGCCCTGCCAGCCCCTGGAGCCCACCCTGTGCCCAATGCCCACCTTGGCACAGCCCTCCCAGCCCCTGGAGCCCACCCTGTGCCCAATGCCCACCTTGGAAAAGCCCTGCCAGCCCCTGGAGCCCACCCTGTGCCCAATGCCCACCTTGGCACAGCCCTCCCAGCCCCTGGAGCCCACCCTGTGCCCAATGCCCACCTTGGAAAAGCCCTGCCAGCCCATGGAGCCCACCCTGTGCCCAATGCCCACCTTGGAAAAGCCCTCCCAGCCCCTGGAGCCCACCCTGTGCCCAATGCCCACCTTGGAAAAGCCCTCCCAGCCCATGGAGCCCACCCTGTGCCCTATGCCCACCTTGGAAAAGCCCTGCCAGCCCCTGGAGCCCACCCTGTGCCCGATGCCCACCTTGGCACAGCCCTGCCAGCCCATGGAACCCACCCTGTGCCCGATGCCCACCTTGGCAAAGCCCTGCCAGCCCATGGAGCCCACCCTGTGCCCAATGCCCACCTTGGCAAAGCCCTGCCAGCCCATGGAGCCCACCCTGTGCCCGATGCCCACCCTGGCAAAGCCCTGCCAGCCCATGGAACCCACCCTGTGCTCAGTGCCCACCTTGGCAAATCCCTCCCAGCCCATGGAGCCCACCCTGTGCCCGATGCCCACCTTGGCCCCCAGCCCAGAGCACTCAGTGCCACGGCCAGTCCTGCCTTGGGCACCTCCAGGGCTGGGCACTCCAACCCTCCCTGGGCAGCCCCTGCCAGGGCCTGACCACCCTTGCCAGCACCAAATTCCTCCTCCTGTGCCCCCTGCCCCTGCCCTGGCCCAGCCTGAGGCCGTGCCCTCTCCTCCTGTCCCTGTGCCCTGGGGCACAGCCCGACCCCCTGTCCTGGCTCCCCCCTCCTGGCAGGGATTGCAGAGCCAGAAGGTGCCCCCTGAGCCTCCTTTGCTCCAGGCTCAGCCCCCCCAGCTCCCTCAGCCCCTCCTGCTGCTCCA
Organism: Pithys albifrons albifrons; assembly: GCF_047495875.1. Lineage (NCBI taxonomy): Eukaryota > Metazoa > Chordata > Aves > Passeriformes > Thamnophilidae > Pithys > Pithys albifrons. The sequence continues at coordinate 100,382,194 of NC_092460.1, read as the reverse complement.
GCCCCTTTCCAGCTCCGCTCCCTGCCCTGCACACGCTCCAGCCCCTCCGTGGCTCTGCTGCCTGAGGGGCCCAGACCTGCCCCAGCATTCCAGGAGGAGCCTCCCCAGGGGCTTGTACTGGCAGAACTGCCCTTGCAGCTCCCAGGGCCACCTTTTCCTTTCCAAATCCACGCTGATGTCTGGAGAAGTGACCCCCTCGTGTCTCTGTGTCAGCACTGCCTGTCTCTTCTCTCAGTTTTGGCCTTCCTTGATGCTCCATCCCATCTCTGTCCCCAGTTCTTTAGGATGGAATTGTGGAACCACAGGAAGCTCTGGGTTAGGAGGGACCTTAAAGCCCACCCAGTTCCAACTCCCAGGATTTGAGGTGGGGCCTCACCAGCCCCTCTGCTACCCCCAGACCACCCAAACACAGGGCAGGAGGAGGATTCCCTGCTCCAACACCCCCCACCCAAGGGTGGGGTCACCAGAGGTGTGTGAGGGGCTGAGCTGGCCCAGCACCTCCTTCACCAAGAGATGGAGGGATTGTAAAGATCCCTGTAAAAACACAGGAACTCCAGAGGGGCTGCAGAGAACAGCCCTGGGGCTTGTGTGGGTCCTGCTGAACTGACAGAGTTAAAACTACGCAGGAATCATCAACACACACGGACTGGGATGGGAAACACGTGGTTGTGTAGTGGGTTTGGTGGGGGGAGACCATGATGGTTCTCACACGTGGGGTGTGAGTCAGACATCACACACACCCAGCGGGGAGGGGGCCAGAGCAGTCACCAAACACAGCCCAGAACACAGCCCAGCTCTGCTGCCCCACTCCTGCTGCCCCGGGCACCACGTGGGCACAGCAATGCCCTGAGCTGGGACCTGGGAATGCCCCTCCTGGAGTGCTGGGGCAGGTCTGGGCCCCTCAGGCAGCAGAGCCACGGAGGGGCTGGAGCGTGTGCAGGGCAGGGAGCGGAGCTGGGAAGGGGCTGGAGCAGCAGGAGGGGCTGAGGGAGCTGGGGGGGCTGAGCCTGGAGCAAAGGAGGCTCAGGGGGCACCTTCTGGCTCTGCAATCCCTGCCAGGAGGGGGGAGCCGGGACAGGGGGTCGGGCTGTGCCCCAGGGCACAGGGACAGGAGGAGAGGGCACGGCCTCAGGCTGGGCCAGGGCAGGGGGCACAGGAGGAGGGATTTGGTGCTGGCAAGGGTGGTCAGGCCCTGGCAGGGGCTGCCCAGGGAGGTTTGGAGTGCCCAGCCAGAGGGGCTGAGCTTTCAGAAGTGCCAAGACTGAGGTGAGGGGTGGGCACTGCCATCCGTGACAAACCCCCTGCCTGTGCCAGCCCAGCACAAACACCTTGCCTTGTGTTTGCTCCAGTTTTTTCCCAAAGAATTGAAGTGCTGCCATATCTGTAGCTTTTCTCTTTCCCCCTTTCTGACCATTTGCTATTTTCCACTCTTTTGGACACACAACATGAGCCTTCAGAGACGACCTTGGCCACTCTTTGATTGCTTTAATCTCCTCTCAGCCTCCCTTCCAGGTGTGTAGTCAGGCACATCCAAATATCCCTAATTAATTCCTTCTTGTGGCTTCCAGGTAGGATCTCGCCTCTCTGCCTCTGAAATGTCACTGCTGATCCCCGATTTCAGCACATTGGTCTTTCTGGTTTCATCCATAGGAAGCTTTTCCTCTTTGTGATTAAGCAAAGGAGCCCCAGCAATTCCCAGCAATTCCTGGGATTTTGTCCTTTTGTCCAGTGTGTTTGGAGAATCAGTACCTGCTTCTCTCCACGGGGCATTTCCTCTCATCCTCAGGGCTCCAGGTGTGTTTGGCTGTTGGTTTCTGCTCTTTCTTTTCCTCTGGCCACTCCTGGGCTCCAGTTTCTGTAGGGTGTGTGGACTCAATGCCCCTGGATCCCTGGGAGAGTCCCAGGCCAGGTTGGATGGGGCTTGGAGCACCCTGGGACAGTGGGAGGTGTCCCTGCCCATGGCAGGGGTGGCACTGGGTGGGCTTTAAACTTCCAGCCCCAACTGTGCTGTGAATCCATGACAGTGTGACTGTCCTGGGTTAAGAGGGATCTCTGGGCTCCGTGTGTCCCCCCCTTCCATGAGGTCCTGCCTCCTGGCACAGCTTGGCCTCACTCAGTGCTGCTCCTTCTCACTTTCTTCCTAAGAAATGCCCAACATTTATCACTTCCTGCTCATTCCTGGAGTGTCACCTCTGCCTTCACATGTTCAGACACTTGGAATCAAAGTGCTAAAAGAGCTTCTGGGGCTGTCTCTGCACCTCTTTATGAAAATAAATTGTCTTGAAGGCAGCCCAAGAGCTCTGTGGGCAGTCAGTGCCCAGATCCTGGTGCAGATCCCTGATCAATCCAATCTCTGTTATCCCTAATCCCCTAAGCTGCCGTCAGAGGGGCACAGAGGAAGCCACGGGATCAGAGGGAACATCCCCCAAGCCCCAGATCTCCTCCTGGCATGTGCCTGAAGAGCAGGACACGTGCTGAGGAACCCAGGGATTAACCCCCAGTCCCTGCACTGCCTCCTGAGCCAAAGGAATGTGGCCACGGGTGCGTGGCTGACTCGGGCACAGTCTCTCCATAACAACTGCTCCGAGCTCCTCAGCAGGAGGAAACACAGAGAACATCCTTCCCCAGCTCCTCCCTCAAGATTCCTGGCTCTTTGCCACCTTGAACAAACATCCTTCTTCTGAAATTGCCAAAACTGCAGTTATTGCATCAACCCCAACCTGGGGACTTTATTTCTAATATTCCTGACCTCTCCTTGGGGGTGTTTAATAAAATAAATGCCTTGTCCCAGTCGCTTTTCCCCCCATATTGTTGCTTTTAACCATGTTAACAGACCCACTATTCCCAAGCCCTTTATTCCTCAGCAGTGGGAATGAGATCTTTGCCCTGAGTACCAAGCCAGGGGTTCATTTATTTATTTATTAATCACCTGAGATGATTTGTTTTCCCTTCCTGCTCCTGGAAGGGCTGGAGCTGTTGGATTTGCTCTTCCTGCAGCAGAGACTGGAGAAGAAATTGCCCCAATTTGTTTCATTCTCTGCTCAGTGCTGTGGTTTGCAGCTCAGCAACAGCTGCTGATTGGAGTTGGTTCTGCAGCTCAGCTGTTCCCCATGGCTGCTTTTCCCAGATAAATCCCTGCAGGGGGTGGTGGGGAGCCTGGAGTTGGGTGGTCACCCATCTCCAAGGGCCACCCACTTCCCTGGGGTCACCTGGAGTCCCTCTGAAGGTGCTGCCTGGGGGGATGTTGTGTGGCAGAGTGGGATGGTCAGCAGTGTGGGGAGGGATGTCATAGAATCATAGAATGGATTGGGTTGGAAAAGACCTCTGAGATCACCAAGTCCAACCCTTGATCCAACCCCACTGTGATCACCACTCTGTGCCCACTCTGTGCCCTGGGGTGGTGATCCCAGTGGGGTTGGATCAAGGTGTGGTGGATTCTCACTCAGTGTCACATCCATAGAATGGATTGGGTTGGAAAAGACCTCCAAGATCATCAAGTCCAACCCTTGGTCCAACTCCAGTCCCTTTACCAGATCATGGCACTCAGTGCCACGGCCAAGCTCAGCTGAAAACCCTCCAGGGATGGGGAATCCACCCCCTCTCTGGGCAGCCCATTCCAATCCCTGAGCACTCTCTCTGTGAAGAATTTCCTTCTGCTCTCCAACTTCAATTTCCCCTGGCAGAGCTTGAGCCCATCGTGCCCCCTTGTCCTATTGCTGAGTGCCTGGGAGAAGAGACCAACCCCCACCTGGCCACAACTTCCCTTCAGGCAGTTCCAGACAGTGCTGAGGTCACCTCTGAGCCTCCTCTTCTCCAGGCTGAACACCCCCAGCTCCCTCAGCCTCTCCCCACAGCACTTGTGCTCCAGTCCCTTCTCCAGCCTCGTTGCTCTTCTCAGTTGGGTTGGAAGAGACCTCTGAGATCAGCAAGTCCAACCCTTGATCCAACCTCACTGTGATCACCAGCCCAGGGCACTCTGTGCCCTGGGCTGGTGATCACAGTGAGGTTGGATCAAGACATGTTGGATTCTCTGTCCCTGGAGGTGTTTAAAAGGACACTCAGAGCCACATCCAGTCCCTTCTCCAGCCTCGTTGCTCTTCTCTGGACTCACTCCAGCACCTCAATGTCCTTTCTGAACTGAGGGGCCCAGAACTGAACACAACACTCAAGGGTGTGGCCTTCCCAAGGCAGAGTCCAGAGTCTGGCTCCATCTTCCCAGAGAATTCCACCACCAAACAATTAGATGGAGAGGGTGTTGTGGAGAAACACCTGGAGAGGAGAGAGGTCCCCTCTGCCAGACCAGAATGGGAGGGGTTTGCTCAGGGATTGTAGGGGATGTTCAGAGGCAGCTGGTCAGAGGACATTGGGAGCATCTCTGAGCCTCCTCCTGCCCTGAAGGAATCTGGGTGGGGTGGAGACAGAGAGGGCTTTGGGGCTGGAGCTTCTCTCCTCTCTGCAGAGGGGTTGGAAAGGTTGGGATTGAGGAGGAGGGTGAGGTTTGCTGGAAAGGTTGGGCTGGAGGAGCAGCACCACAGGTGTGAGCAGGGAGGGGCACCACTCCCTTCTCTGGGGTCACTCTGAGCGTGGCTGTGCCTGGAGGGAGCAGATCCAGGGATTTGGAGGCTCCTGGATGGGCAGGGGAGAAGGGACTGGTCAGGATGGAGTGGTGGCTGTGCCATGAGGGAGCAGATCCAGGGATTTGGAGGCTCCTGGATGGGCAGGGGAGAAGGGGCTGGGCAGGATGGGGAGGTGGCTGTGCCTCGAGGGAGCAGATCCAGGGTTTTTGGGACTCAGGGATGAGAGGGGGAGAAGGGGCTGGTCAATATGGTGAGGTGGCTGTGCCATGAGGGAGCAGATCCAGAGCTCTGGGGGCTCCTGGATGGGCAGGGAAGAAGGGACTGGGCAGGATGGAGAGGTGGCTGTGCCATGAGGCAGCTGATCCAGGGTTTTCTGTGGCTCCTGGATGGGCAGGGGGAGAAGGGACTGGTCAGGATGGGGAGTTGGCTGTGCCTGTAGGGAGCAGATCCAGGGATTTTTGTGGCTCATGGATGAGAGAAGGAACTGGTCAATATGGGGAGATGGCTGTGCCATGAGGGAGCAGATCCAGGTTTTTCGTGGCTCAGGGATGGGCAGGGGGAAAAGAGCCCGGACAGGATGGAGAGGTGGCTGTGCCTGGAGGGAGCTGATCCAGGTTTTTTGTGGCTCCTGGATGGGCAGGGGGAGAAGGGGCTGCTCAGCCCAGGGAGGGGACTCATCTCAGAGGTGCCATGGAGCCAGGGCTGTTCTTTGCCATGGCACAGGGAATCTGGGATGATCTCACTTGTGCCAGTGCAGAATGTTTAAATGGAACCTGGTGCAGGGCTGAGTCACAGCCAGGAGTGGCAGGGACTGAGCAATGGATTGCTGGGGCTGTGGAGGAGGTCATTGCTCAGGGAATTCTTTACTGAGGAATTTCATTCATTACTGAAGAATCTCTGACTAAAGGAATTCCTTCCTGTGAGGGTGGTGAGGCCTGGAAAGGAGAAGGCTCCACTTAGAGCTCCTTCCAGTGCCTGAAGGGGCTCCAGGAGAGCTGGGGAGGCCTGGAGGGCCAGGACACAGGGAATGGCTTCCCAGTGCCAGAGGGCAGGGCTGGGGGGAATATTGGGAAGGGATTGGTGGCTGGGAAGGGATTGGTGGCTGGGAGGGTGGGCAGGGGCTGGCACAGGTTGGGCAGAGCAGCTGTGGCTGCCCCTGGATCCCTGGGAGTGTCCAAGGTCAGGTTGGACAGGGCTTGGAGCATCCTGGAACAGTGGAAGGTGTCCCTGCCCATGGCAGGGGTGGCACTGGATGGGCTTTAATGCCCTTTCCCACCCAAACCATCCGTGATTGTGCCCATCAGACAACAAACCTGGGGAATTCCCTGCATGCCCAGCAGGCTGGAGCCATGCTCAGGACACCCTGATCCCTGGCATTTGGGCTCCAGGACAGCTTGTAATATTATTGAAAGGTGCCAACTTGGAAGCACCCTCTGCACCTGGCTGGCTGCTCCCTAATCCCACCCTTACCTGCTGCTCCTCCTTTGCAGGCCCATCCTGGCACCCCAACTCTTGCCTCCCTGCCTCAGGAGTGGTCCTAGTTTGGCAGGAGTCTGGTCCTGGTTTGGACAGTGCCAGCTCTGGGATGAGCTGGGATTTGGAAGGGTCTTTAGGCTGCACCCCTGGGACATGAGGTTGCAGTTCCATGAAGTTCCTGCTGCTCCATGGCCCTTCCATCCCAGCAAGGGCCTGGCCCCAAGGCTGCCAGACCTCTGGGGCACCTCTGCTGCCTCCATGGGGTGCTGAGCCAGGGCAGTTCCCAGCAGGGACCACCCATGGGACACCTCTGCTGCCTCCATGGGGTGTGGGGCCAGGGCAGTTCCCAGCAGGGAGCACCCATGGGACACCTCTGCTGCCTCCATGGGGTGCTGAGCCAGACGAGTTCCCAATAGGGAGCACCCATGGGACACCTCTGCTGCCTCACTGGGTGCTGAGCCAGGGCAGTTCCCATCAGGGAGCACCCATGGGACACCTCTGCTGCCTCCATGGGGTGCTGAGCCAGTGAGTTCCCATCAGGGAGCACCCATGGGACACCTCTGCTGCCTCCATGGGGTGCTGAGCCAGGGCAGTTCCCATCAGGGAGCACCCATGGGACACCTCTGCTGCCTCCATGGGGTGTGGGGCCAGGGCAGTTCCCATCAGGGAGCACCCATGGGACACCTCTGCTGCCTCCATGGGGTGCTGAGCCAGGGCAGTTCCCAGCAGGGAGCACCCATGGGACACCTCTGCTGCCTCCATGGGGTGTGGGGCCAGGGCAGTTCCCAGCAGGGAGCACCCATGGGACACCTCTGCTGCCTCCATGGGTGCTGAGCCAGGGCAGTTCCCATCAGGGAGCACCCATGGGGCACCTCTGCTGCCTCCATGGGTGCTGAGCCAGGGCAGTTCCCATCAGGGAGCACCCATGGGACACCTCTGCTGCCTCCATGGGGTGTGGGGCCAGGGCAGTTCCCATCAGGGAGCACCCATGGGACACCTCTGCTGCCTCCATGGGGTGCTGAGCCAGACGAGTTCCCAATAGGAAGCACCCATGGGACACCTCTGCTGCCTCCATGGGGTGCTGAGCCAGGGCAGTTCCCATCAGGGAGCACCCATGGGACACCTCTGCTGCCTCCATGGGGTGCTGAGCCAGGGCAGTTCCCATCAGGGAGCACCCATGGGACACCTCTGCTGCCTCCATGGGGTGCTGAGCCAGTGAGTTCCCAATAGGGAGCACCCATGGGACACCTCTGCTGCCTCCATGGGGTGCTGAGCCAGGGCAGTTCCCATCAGGGAGCACCCATGGGACACCTCTGCTGCCTCCATGGGGTGTTCAGCCCAGTGAATTCCCATCAGGGAGCACCCATGGGACACCTCTGCTGCCTCCATGGGGTGCTGAGCCAGGGCAGTTCCCAATAGGGAGCACCCACCCCAGAGCAGCAAATCAACGGTGTGTTCCAGCACCCACTTCCCTGCTGTGCTAAGGGATTTTCCGTGGATTCCATGGATTTCACAGCTCGGTTTGGTGCTCCTGCCCCATGTCCAGAGGTCTCCCTGCCAGGCTGCCAAGGGCTCCAGGGGCCCACGGAGCTTTCTGGAGTGACGCCCCGTGGTGGAGCCTCATTGCCCTGCCAATGAGCCAGGATTTATTGCCCGTTGCTCCAGGCTCCCTGGCCACGCTGTGTGCCCCCCAAACGAGGCCAGGCTTTATGGCTTGGCATGGCATTGCTGCTGCTGCTGCCTGGGCTTCAGCCTTGCCCAGGCTGGGCACCATTGCCCGCTGCTGGAGCGCTGCTGTGCCCGTTTCTGGAGCTGTTACAGAATCCTCACCAGGGCGTTTTCTGAGCAATCCTGATCCTGCTGAAGGAGGTTTTTTCAATCTTTCTGTTGAAATCTCCTCCAGTGGGGAAGTGCTGAGGTTTCTCCTCACTCCTGGCTCGGGTTCAGTCCAAATGGAGCAGAGGTTTGTAAGGAGAGAGCTGAGGGGGAGCTGCTTGTGGAGTGTCCTCTGGGTGGGGATGGGGCTTGGAACAAACCCAGTGTGAGCAAAGCAGATTTTTACAGGAGTGGCCCTGAGGCAAAGAGGAGCTCCCCAGGAAAGAAAATCTGATTTTGCAGCATAGCAGGGACCACAAAAACCAGGTTTGGTGGTTGCACAGTTTTTTATAAATGGCAGTTTGCTAAGTCAGGGACCCATAAACCCTGGTGTGGTCTAGGCCAGGTCTATGGAGAGATTTATTTATTGCAGATGGATCTTTAGATGGGATGTTGGGAAGGGATTGGTGGCTGGGAGGGTGGGCAGGCCCTGGCACAGGTTGGGCAGAGAACCTGTGGCTGCCCCTGGATCCATCCCTGGGAGTGTCCCAGGCCAGGCTGGACAGGGCTTGGAGCACTCTGGGACAGTGGAAGGTGTCCCTGCCCATGGCAGGGGTGGCACTGGGTGGGCTCTGAGGTTCCTGGTGAGACACTGGTGTGGTTCTGGTGGGGGTGATCAGTGGACTTTTGTGCTTCAGATTATCTCCCAGTCCAGCACTGGAGCTCCCCTTGGGATTGCCAGTGCTGGACTGGGAGGGTGGTGGGGTGGCCTTTTGGGCTGAGGTTTGTCCTGGGTGTGATCAGATGTTTGTTACAAGTGTGTGACTCTCACCTCCTCCTCCTCCACGACTTCTCCTCCGTGGACTTTCAACCTTCTAATTTAGTGGAATAAAATGACTCATCTTCGTAGAATTTTGAGATGGGCTGAGCTGGAAGGGACATGAAAGATCATCCAGTTCCACCCCTGCCATGGGCAGGAGCACCTCCCACTAGCCCTGGTTGCTCCAAACCCATCCAACCCAGCCTTGGCCACTTCCAGGGGTGGGGAGTGTTCAAGACCATGTTTAGGCCTTCTCAGACTCTGTTTGGTTTCCCATAATTTCAAAATCAACCCTTGTACCTGATGAGAAAATGTGTTTTGGCATCGTTTGTGCCATGGGCAGTTCTGGGGCCTGTTTGGCTGGGGGTGTCCAGGAGCAGGATGTTCCTCAGATCTTTTCCCCCTCCATGGAACAGACTCTCACTGCTCTCACAGTGGCTTTCCCTGACCTGGGAACTCCATCCCAAACCATGTTGTGGTGCCCCGCACCAGCTCCTGCCCAGTCCCAGGGCACAGGTCATGCCAGCCCAGCCCTGGCTGGGCACAGCAGCTGCTCTGGGATCTTCTGCACTTCCCAGTGGGATCTCCACAGCCTCGTCTCCATTGTCCCATCAAGGTCTGCATCCCATCCTTATCCCAAACCAGTGGAATTTCAGGCTGCCTTTGTGTCCTCTCTCACCACAGGGCACCTCTTTTGTCTGGGTTCTGTTTCCTGAGTGCCCCAGAGCTTTGCCCTGTTGGCTGGAATTGTCTTTGCAGGGTTTTCCAGCTGCTGCAGCTTCTCAATCCTCCTCTTCCCTCCCCACACAGGAGGCTCTGCAGAATTTCAGCTGCTCTGATTGGGGAGCTCAGAGTGAGGCAGTTGCTGCTGCTGTTGTATCTCATTGCCCTGAAGTTTGGAGAGAAGGTTCCAGTGGCCACCAGGATGCTGGGAGGGAAAGCTTTTGGCTTTCAGTATCTGCTGGAAGTTGGAAGCTCCACACGTGTCTGGTTGCCCTGGATGTGTCCCTTGGAAGCTCTGGTGAGGGGAGGTGTGATGTCCATCCTCTCCCTCAGTGTTGGAGCTGACAGGGAACCCTTCCCAGGGTGATGGGGCCATGGATATCATGGATGAGCTGCTGCTCTTCTTCACAGAATCACAGAATCAGTTGGGTTGGAAGAGACCTCTGAGTTTGTCAAGTCCAACCCTTAATCCAACCCCACTTTGATTACCAGATCCTGGCACTGAGTGCCACGTCCAGTCTCACCTTAAAAACCTCCAGGGTTGGACAATCCACCACCTCCCTGGGCAGGCCATGCCAATGTCTGAGCACTGTCTCTTCTTTGGGGCCAAGTCTGCCACTTCATTGGGTGCAATTTCTCAAACCACATCCCTGAAGTTTTCCCTGTCTCTCACCTCAGTTGTGACACTTTGGAGGACACCTAGAAGGGGAAGGATGGCTCTGCAGAGCCTGTCCAGCAATCCACCCTTGCTCCTGGGGCTCTTGGTCACTTGTGTTTGGCTCTGACTGAGGTGTCTCCAAGGGAGGTGGGAATGGGTCACTGAGGCTGGGGAGCTCTGGGCCCCCAGAAGATCCAGACTAAGGGTCTTTGGATGAGCTGGAATGGAAGCTGGTGGGTGCCAGCACAGTGCTGTGCCACACAATCCAGCCCCTTCTCCTGCCTCCTGTTTCTCCAGCAGCTGAATCTGACCAGGAGCAGAGGTTGGGTCAGTGTCAGACAACCCTTTCCTGACCCATCTCTTACAGGCTGGGGGGTCCCAAAGCTCCACTGCCCTGTGAGGGCATGGCCCTCATGGCAGTGTGGACCCCTCAGGGAAGGGCAGGGACCTTTCCTGGTCCTGCCTGTGTCCCACCTTGCAGCTCGTGGCAACTGTGGCACTTTGGAAGTTGGTCTGTCCTGCAGAGGATGGGCACAGCTCAGAGAGGTCCCTCCTCCCCCTGCAACGTTCCCTCAGCAGCTTCTGCTCAGCTGAGGGTGGATGGCCCTTCACAAGGAGGGAAATGAAATGAACACTCCACAAGTGCCCTGGATCTCCCTGCTGGAGTTTCATTTATGGTATTTACACGCTCCAGAAATCCTCTTGTACTGTCACTGCCAGGCACGTCCCGCTCTTTCCAGCAGCTCTTCCCCCTAATCTGATTCCCAGATTCAGGGCCTGATTCTCAAATTCAATCAGATCCCCTTTCCAGTTGCCTGATAAACTGCAGTGGTGTTTTTATTATTGGCATAGATTGAATTAGGGGGTTCCTTTCACAGCTCTTAAAGACGCAGTTCTGCCTTCCCTTCCTCGCCCCGGAGTGGCCATATCCATGTGAATCCATGTGTATCCATGTGTATCCATATATATCCATATATGTCCATGTATATCCATGTATATCCATGTATATCCATCTATCCTGGGGAGCAGGGCGGGTGTTGCTGGGGCTGCTCATTCCCCAGGGAGGGCAGAGTCTGACAGGTGCAGTAATGCCTTGTGACATCCCTGAATCCACTCCTTTTGCTGCTGGATAATTTGTCTGCTGGAGTTCAGGCACCAGTCAGAGCCCATCAGCTGCTCTGGCAGGTCCTTGGCTGGCACTTGTGGCCATGCCAGCTTTGCTGTTCGGGTGCAGATCCCAAAGTTGCCAGTTATGGGGTGGGAAAAGGCCTTGTTTTGACCTGGGAAAGATGGCACGGCCTCAGGCTGGGCCAGGGCAGGGGCAGGGGGCACAGGAGGAGGAATTTGGTGCTGGCAAGGGTGGTCAGGCCCTGGCAGGGGCTGCCCAGGGAGGTTTGGAGTGCCCAGCCCTGGAGCTGCCCAAGGCAGGACTGGCCGTGGCACTGAGTGCTCTGGGCTGGGGGACAAGGTGGGCATGGGGCACAGGGTGGGCTCCATGGGCTGGGAGGACTGTGCCAAGGTGGGCATCGGGCACAGGGTGGGCTCCATGGGCTGTGAGGGCTTTGGCAAGGTGGGCATCGGGCAGAGGGTGGGCTCCATGGGCTGGCAGGGCTTTGGCAAGGTGGGCATCGGGCACAGGGTGGGCTCCAGGGGCTGGGAGGGCTTTGCCAAGGTGGGCATTGGGCACTGGGAGGGCTGTGCCAAGGTGGGCATTGGGCACAGGGAGGGCTTTGCCAAAGTGGGCATCGGGCACAGGGGGGGCTACATGGGCTGGCAGGGCTTTGCCAAGGTGGGCATCGGGCACAGGGTGGGCTCCAGGGGCTGGGAGGGCTTTGCCAAGGTGGGCATCGGGCACAGGGTGGACTCCAGGGGCTGGGAGGGCTTTGTCAAGGTGGGCATTGGGCACTGGGAGGGCTGTGCCAAGGTGGGCATTGGGCACAGGGTGGGCTCCAGGGGCTGGCAGGGCTGTGCCAGCCTCAGGGATCCCGGGATTCTGTGCCTCAGGTGTTCCTTTCTGAGCCCTCCTCAGTCAGACTCTCCCAGTCGAGGTTTCTGCCCTGAGTTTGTTCTGGGGCTTTTTAAGCCAACGGAAACTTTCCTTTCCCAACATCACTCAGGGGAGTTTTGGAGGTTCCCCAGGAGAGAGTGAGAACCTCCTTCCTCTGCCCCGTTCCTTGCACACCCCCAGCTCCTGCAGAGGGACAGCCTGTGGACAGCTGATCCCTGTGGATCTTCCCAATCCCACCCCTCACCTCAGAGGTCTCTGCTGTGTCCCCCCATTTCCTCCTCCCAGGCTGAGGATGCTTCAGTTGTGAATTGTGGAGTCATGGAATGGGTTGGGTTGGAAGGGACCTCTCAAGGCCATCGAGTCCAACCCCTGCCATGGGCAGGGCCATCTTATCTTGTGAATTTTCCATTTGTTTCTCTACTCTGGTTTTATTCTCTTGGAGCATTTCCTTGGTGCCTCCATTACCTGTGGGGCTTTTAAGTCCCTGACAGGTTTTCTCTTTGGAGGTTTGTGATAAATGATGAGATTTTGGGCTTTCTGCGCGTTGTTCTTCCAACTCCATTTTTGTCCACCCCCTGAATTTAACAAAATAACGTGAAATCTGTTCTATTTTCTCTCATTTAAATACAATTGTGTCCAGCTGGTCACCAGTGGTGTTCCCCAGGGGTCTGTGTTGGGTCCAGTCCTGTTTAACATCTTTATTGATGGTTTAGATGAGGGGATTGAGTCCATCAGCAGCAAATTTGCTGATGACACCAAGTTGGGAGGGAGTGTCGACCTGCTGGAAGGCAGGAGGGCTCTGCAGAGGGATCTGGATAGACTGGAGAGATGGGCTGATTCCAATGGGATGAAGTTCAACAAGGCCAAGTGCAGGTCCTGCCCTTTGGCCACCCCAACCCCCTGCAGCGCTCCAGGCTGGGCACAGAGTGGCTGGAGAGCAGCCAGGCAGAGGGACCTGGGGGGACTGAGGGACAGGAAGCTCAACAGGAGCCACCAGTGTGCCCAGGTGGCCAAGAAGGCCAATGGGATCCTGGCCTGGATCCAAAGTAGCGTGGCCAGCAGGCCCAGGGCAGTGACCCTTCCCCTGGACTCTGCCTTGGGGAGGCCACACCTTGAGTGTTGTGTTCAGTTCTGGGCCCCTCAGTTGAGGCAAGAGATTGAGGGGCTGGAGCGGGGCCAGAGAAGGGACTGGATGTGGCACTGAGTGTCCTCTGAAACACCTCCAGGGACAGAGAATCCAACATGTCTTGATCCAACCTCACTGTGATCACCAGCACAGGGCACAGAGTGCCAGAGTGATCCCAGTGGGGTTGGATCAAGGGTTGGACTTGATGATCTCAGAGGTCTCTTCCAACCCAAGTGAGAAGAGAAGAGCAACGAGGCTGGAGAAGGGAGTGGAGCACAAGTGCTGTGGGGAGAGGCTGAGGGAGCTGGGGGTGTTCAGCCTGGAGAAGAGGAGGCTCAGAGGTGACCTCAGCACTGTCTGGAACTGCCTGAAGGGAAGTTGTGGCCAGGTGGGGGTTGGTCTCTTCTCCCAGGCACTCAGCAATAGGACAAGGGGGCACGATGGGCTCAAGCTCTGCCAGGGGAAATTGAAGTTGGAGAGCAGGAGGAAATTCTTTGCAGAGAGAGTGCTCAGGGATTGGAATGGGCTGCCCAGAGAGGGGGTGGATTCCCCATCCCTGGAGGGTTTTCAGCTGAGCTTGGCCGTGGCACTGAGTGCCATGATCTGGTAAAGGGACTGGAGTTGGCCCAAGGGTTGGACTTGATGATCTGGGAGGTCTTTTCCAACCCAATCCATTCTGTGATTCTGTGACTTTTGTCTTTGTAACTGTCATTCCTTGCTTCTTATAACCTTACAAGCCCTTCTCGTCCTTCTTGACAGGCAGTTTGTGTCTGAACATGAAACAGACTCTGGGACTGGAATCCTTTACTTTAAATGGTTCCTTTGGGTCTCTCATTACCCCAATTAATTTTTATGAGTTTTGGAGTCGCTGTGTTTTAAACTGAGCACGGTGGCAGCTCAAAGAATCCCAGAATGGGTTGGGTTGGAAGGCACCTCAGGGACCATCCCTGTCCATGGGCAGGGACACCTTCCACTAGAGCACAGCTGGGTTGATTTCTTGGCTTCCATTGGCTCTTTGGGATGTTCCTTTGCCCTCTCAGGTCCAGCTCTGCCTTCCCAGATGCCCTGAGTTGTATTTTCCTCCCCTGTCTTCCTTCCACTGAGTTTCCATTGCATCCCCTGTGTCAATATTTTGATTAAGCCCCAGCATTTTGCTCTCCTGTCTCATTTCTTAGTCTTGCAGCTCCTCTCCAGAGGAGCACGAGGGATGCTCTGGGGTTTCTATTTTCTCATGGTGTTTGTGCAACTGCTCTTCACGCTTTGCCTGAGTTTTGCCAGCTCTGTCCTCTCTCTTTATGGCTCCATGACTCATCCCAAAGCAGGTGCTTTGCTGCATGTCCTGCCTTTCCTGCCCCTGGAGATAAAAGCTCTCCTCTAACCCTGGTAGTGTTAAATCCCAGCAGCTCAATCCCACCAGGCTTTAGCAGGGTTTTCCTCTCCTGCATGGGAATCCAATTTGCAGAGTTTTCCCCACTTTCTAATCTGTATAAATCCTGATTTTTTCCCCCATTTTCCCACTCATGCTGTGGGATTTTCCTCCCTGCTCCTCTCTCTGGCTGCTGAGGCTGTTTCAGAGGACATTCCCATGCAGGTCTGGATCTTCAGCTTCCCAGCAGCTCCTCCAGCTGCTCCTTCCCACTCCTCCCCATCCCACAGACCCAGGGACCACAAACGTTGCACACAGAGGTCGTGGGTTCCCCATTCCTGAAGTGTTCAAGGGTTCAAGCCCCAGGTTGGATGGAGCTTGGAGGGCAGGGACACCTTCCTGCAGCCCAGGTTGCTCCAACCCTGTCCTGCCTGGCCCTGAGCACTTCCAGGGATGGGGATGTTCAGGGTCAGGTTCAGGAGCACTTCCAGGGATGGGGATGTTCAGGAGCACTACCAGGGATGGGGATGTTCAGGGTCAGGTTCAGGAGCACTTCCAGGGATGGGGATGGTCAGGAGCACTTCCAGGGATGGGGATGTTCAGGGTCAGGTTCAGGAGCACTTCCAGAGATGGGGATGTTCAAGGTCAGGTTCAGGAGCACTTCCAGGGATGGGGATGTTCAAGGTCAGGAGCACTTCCAGGGATGGGGATGTTCAGGTTCAGGAGCACTTCCAGGGATGGGGATGTTCAGGGTCAGGAGCACTTCCAGGGATGGGGATGTTCAGGGTCAGGTTCAGGAGCACTTCCGGGGATGGGGATGTTCAGGAGCACTTCCAGGGATGGGGATGTTCTGGTTCAGGTTCAGGTTCAGGAGCACTTCCAGGGATGGGGATGTTCAGGGTCAGGTTCAGGAGCACTTCCAGGGATGGGGATGTTCAGGTTCAGGTTCAGGAGCACTTCCAGGGATGGGGATGTTCAGGGTCAGGTTCAGGAGCACTTCCAGGGATGGGGATGTTCAGGGTCAGGTTCAGGAGCACTTCCAGGGATGGGGATGTTCAGGGTCAGGTTCAGGTTCAGGAGCACTTCCAGGGATGGGGATGTTCAGGGTCAGGTTCAGGAGCACTTCCAGGGATGGGGATGTTCT
Source organism: Pithys albifrons albifrons (assembly GCF_047495875.1). Classification (NCBI taxonomy): domain Eukaryota; kingdom Metazoa; phylum Chordata; class Aves; order Passeriformes; family Thamnophilidae; genus Pithys; species Pithys albifrons. Next base: position 100,366,481 of record NC_092460.1, on the reverse strand, counting down.
GGTTCAGGTTCAGGAGCACATCCAGGGATGGGGATGTTCAAGGTCAGGAGCACTTCCAGGGATGGGGATGTTCAGGGTCAGGAGCACTTCCAGGGATGGGGATGTTCAGGGTCAGGTTCAGGAGCACTTCCGGGGATGGGGATGTTCAGGAGCACTTCCAGGGATGGGGATGTTCTGGTTCAGGTTCAGGTTCAGGAGCACTTCCAGGGATGGGGATGTTCAGGGTCAGGTTCAGGAGCACTTCCAGGGATGGGGATGTTCTGGTTCAGGTTCAGGAGCACATCCAGGGATGGGGATGTTCAGGGTCAGGTTCAGGAGCACTTCCAGGGATGGGGATGTTCAAGGTCAGGAGCACTTCCAGGGATGGGGATGTTCAGGTTCAGGAGCACTTCCAGGGATGGGGATGTTCAGGGTCAGGAGCACTTCCAGGGATGGGGATGTTCAGGGTCGGGTTCAGGAGCACTTCCAGAGATGGGGATGTTCAGGTTCAGGAGCACTTCCAGGGATGGGGATGTTCAGGGTCAGGTTCAGGAGCACTTCCAGGGATGGGGATGTTCAGGGTCAGGTTCAGGAGCACTTCCAGAAATGGGGATGTTCAGGGTCAGGTTCAGGAGCACTTCCAGGGATGAGGAGACTCCTCTCCCTCTCTGGTCTCTGTTCAGTGCTGGGCCACTGCACAGTAAAATTCTTCCTCCTGTCCAGGTGGAACTTGCTGGGCATCAGTTCCTGCCCGTTCCTCTTGTGCCCCCCAAGCAGAGCCCCCTCTGCAGGCACTTCCAGCCATGGGGAGGTCCCTCTCAGTGTCTCCTCTGGAGGCTGAACAGCCCCAGCTCCCTCAGCCTGTCCTGGTCAGGGAGATGCTCCAGGCCCTTCAGCATCTCCACAGCTCCAGGACCTGCTCCAGGAGCTCCATGTCCCTGCTGTCCTGAGGAGCCCAGAACTGGACCAGCACTGCAGCTGTGCCTCCCAGGCTGAGCAGAGGGGCAGGATCAGCTCCCTCCCCCTGGCCATGCCCTTCCTAATGCCCCCCAGCATCCCATTGGCCTCTTGGCTCCCTGGGCAGGCTGGTCAGGGACAGCTCATTGTCCCCCAGGACCCCCAGGGCCTTCTCTGCAGAGCTTCTTCCCACCAGGTGAGCCCCAGCCTGGTCTGTACCTGGGGTCCTTCCTCCCAACGTGCCTTTGCCTTTGTTGAACTTCAGCCACTGGGGCCAGTTCCAGCCCTGGACAAGCCTTCAGGCCCACCTGAAGGTCACTGTGGGCTCTGGGTGGCTCCTGCCTTGTGCCACCAGCCTGGTGGCACCTGCCTGGTGCCCCCACAGCTGCAAGGGCCGTGTCACTGCCTGGCTCATGGCTCAGGCACCCTGGTGGCCAAGGCTTTCTGGGAGCTGGGGTGGCAGCACAGTGTCAGGGATGGCAGCACAGTGTCCCTGTGCCAGGGATGGCAGGACAGTGCCCCTGTGCCAGGGATGGCAGCACAGTGCCCCTGTGCCAGGGATGGCAGCACAGTGCCCCTGTGCCAGGGGTGGCAGCACAGTGCCCCTGTGCCAGGGATGGCAGCACAGTGCCCCTGTGCCAGCAGAGTGTCCCTGTGCCAGGGATGGCAGCACAGTGTCCCTGTGCCAGGGATGGAGGACAGTGCCCCTGTGCCAGGGATGACAGCACAGTGCCCCTGTGCCAGGGATGACAGCACAGTGTCCCTATGCCAGGGATGGCAGCACAGTGCCCCTGTGCCAGGGATGGCAGGACATTGCCCCTGTGCCAGGGATGACAGCACAGTGCCCCTGTGCCAGCAGAGTGTCCCTGTGCCAGGGATGGCAGGACATTGCCCCTGTGCCAGCAGAGTGTCCCTGTGCCAGCACAGTGCCCCTGTGCCAGGGGTGGCAGCACAGTGTCAGGGATGGCAGCACAGTGTCCCTGTGCCAGGGATGGCAGCACCGTGTCAGGGATGGCAGCACAGTGCCCCTGTGCCAGGAATGGCAGCACAGTGTCCCTATGCCAGGGGTGACAGCACAGTGCCCCTATGCCAGGGATGGCAGCACAGTGCCCCTGTGCCAGGGATGGCAGCACAGTGTCCCTGTGCCAGGGATGGCAGGACATTGCCCCTGTGCCAGGGATGACAGCACAGTGTCCCTATGCCAGGGATGGCAGCACAGTGCCCCTGTGCCAGCAGAGTGTCCCTGTGCCAGCACAGTGCCCCTGTGCCAGGGGTGGCAGCACAGTGCCCCCTGTGCCAGGGATGGCAGCACAGTGCCCCTGTGCCAGCAGAGTGTCCCTGTGCCAGGGATGGCAGCACAGTGTCCCTGTGCCAGGGATTGCAGCACAGTGTCCCTGTGCCAGGGATTGCAGCACCGTGTCAGGGATGGCAGGACAGAGTCCCTGTGCCAGGGGTGACAGCACAGTGTCCCTATGCCAGGGGTGACAGCACAGTGCCCCTATGCCAGGGATGACAGGACAGTGTCCCTGTGCCAGGGATGGCAACACAGTGCCCCTATGCCAGGGATGGCAGCACAGTGCCCCTGTGCCAGGGATGACAGCACAGTGTCCCTGTGCCAGCACAGTGCCCCTGTGCCAGCAGAGTGTCCCTGTGGCAGGGATGGCAGCACAGTGCCCCTGTGCCAGGGGTGGCAGCACAGTGTCCCTGTGCCAGGGATGGCAGCACAGTGCCCCTGTGCCAGCAGAGTGTCCCTGTGCCAGGGATGGCAGCACAGTGCCCCTGTGCCAGGGATGACAGCACAGTGCCCCTGTGCCAGCACAGTGCCCCTGTGCCAGGGATGGCAGCACAGTGCCCCTGTGCCAGCAGAGTGTCCCTGTGCCAGGGATGGCAGCACAGTGCCCCTGTGCCAGGGATGACAGCACAGTGCCCCTGTGCCAGCAGAGTGTCCCTGTGCCAGGGATGGCAGCACAGTGTCCCTGTGCCAGGGATGACAGCACAGTGCCCCTGTGCCAGGGATGGCAGCACAGTGCCCCTGTCCCTGTCTGCTGGAGGCGTCACCACAAGCCCAGGCGTGTGACTCACACGTGCTCCTTTTTTAAGGAATACAGATGCGGAGTAAATGGGAATCAATTCCACTTCCTACACAAAGAATCCCCTGATTTGGCATCTGACACAGACACATCCTTCCTTCCCAAGTGGAAAATCCATCTGAGTTCCAAGGAGGTTTCAGTGAGGAGCTCTGCTCCTCCTCTGCACTGACTCTCTGTGGCACACGTGAGGCCCTCCCTGCAGCACCAGCTCCCAAGTGTCTGCTGAGGGTCCTTGGGCAGACCCCCCTGGGCAACACTGGCACCCTTGGGCTGAGCTCAGGAATGATCCCAATGAGTGGAGTTGGTGCTGGCACCCTTGGGCTGAGCTCAGGAATGGTCCCCGTGGGTGGAGATGGTGCTGGCACCCTTGGGCTGAGCTCAGGAACGGCCTCCATGGGTGGAGTTGGTGCTGGCACCCTTGGGCTGAGCTCAGGAACGGCCTCCATGGGTGGAGTTGGTGCTGGCACCCTTGGGCTGAGCTCAGGAACGGCCTCCATGGGTGGAGTTGGTGTTGGCACCCTTGGGCTGAGCTCAGGAACAGCCCCCATGGGTGGAGTTGGTGCTGGCACCTTTGGGCTGAGCTCAGGAATGGTCCCCATGGGTGGAGTTGGTGTTGGCACCCTTGGGCTGAGCTCAGGAATGGTCCCCATGGTTGGAGTTGGTGCTGACACCCTTGGGCTGAGCTCAGGAACGGTCCCCATGGTGGAGTTGGTGCTGGCACCCTTGGGCTGAGCTCAGGAACAATCCCCATGGTGGAGTTGGTGCTGGCGCCCTTGGGCTGAGCTCAGGAACAGCCTCCATGGGTGGAGTTGGTGCTGGCACCCTTGGGCTGAGCTCAGGAACAGTCCCCATGGTTGGAGCTGGTGCTGCCACTTCCCCTGTCCCCCTCTGTCCCCACAGGGAGCAGCCACTGCCCTGGAATGAGCTTCTAACGGGAGCAGCCCCAGGAGTGCAGATCTCCTTCATTGTGCTTGGCCACACCAGTCCCAAAGGTTGTGGGCAAGAAGGCACCTGCCTTGGCATGGCTGGGGATGAAGAGTGTGTAGGTGTGGCACTTGAGGACATGGGCCACTGGTGGCCTTGGCATTGCTGGGAGAACAGCTGGATTTGGTGATCTCAGAGGACTTTTCCAACCTGAATGATTCCATGATTCTCTCAGAAGGGCTGATTTGACTGCTGAGCTCTCAGGACCTCGAGGGGTGGGAACATCCATCACAACCTTCACCCTGTCCCTCTGTGCTCAGGCAGGGACAGTGACCAGGGGTGGGGTGAGGAGTGACAGCTGCCTTTCCTCCCTCTGGAGATTTTCCCTCCTCCCTGTTGGAGTGTGGGATGTGCTGCTGTGCAGTCCCCTGTTCTTTGGCCTTGGTTTGATCATTTAGCAGTTCCAGGCAGTTCCAGGAACTTCTGGATACGACCGTGGCTGCTTCCAACCACTGCTCCCAGGAAGAAGGAATTGTGTGGGCAGGATGAGTGAATATCATTTGGTCACATTATTAGAATTCACCACTGAGAGCTGGGAAGTGACTTAGAGCCACTGCCAGAGACTGAAGATGAGTGGTGGAGTCTGAGGGAGCTGGGAGGGAGGGAGGGATCCCCCAGGAAACTCCAGATTTCCAGCAGCAAGCACAGAGAGGGTCAGGATCTGTGGGCACCAGTCCAGGAAAGCTCTGGCTCAGCCTTAGGGAGATGAGAATAGTGATGGACAGGTTTGGGATTGAGGTACTGGTGTGTCTGTGCTGGGTCTGGAAACCTCCAGGATCTGGGATATCAACCTTGGCAAAGGCCATTCCAGGGTCATCTTTGCTTTTTCCCAGAGGTGTGGGGAGCTCGAGGTCTCTGCCTGAAGGTGTCAAAGAATCTGGTAAATTCACAAAGAAGAACTTCCAAGTGGGCTGAGAGGGGTGAATTGGCCAAAAGGTGCCATCTTTGTCCTAAGGGGAGGAAATCCAGTGGGATTTCAGGGTGAGCTGCAGGCTCTGGTTAATACAGGAATAAAGAGGGTGAGAAGTAAAGCAAATAAAGGATCTGCAGAAGAGGTTCTGTGTTGCTGAGCTGGGAATCTGCAGATCTCTGCTGGTGTTTGCACACACTTCTGGAGTTCTCCACGTGTTGGGATGAGTTCAGAAAAAAGGTTGGATGTGCCAGCAAGGAGCAGTGGCTGGTGACATCCAGCAAGGCTGAGACATCCTGAGCAGCCCCTCAGGAGTGTGGGGACATCCCTGACACTGCTGCAGGTGCCAGTCTTGGAACATGAGACAAGAGCCAAGTAACTCTGAGGGCTCCAGTGTCTCAGACTCAGCTGCTTTTCCTTGTGCTTCTTGCTCCAGATCTGCACCATCTGCACAGGTTTCCCGAGGCAGTTTTGGTGAGGGCAGAAGGTGTCAGGCTGTGGGTTGTGGGATCAGAAGTTCCAGGTTGCTCCAAGCCCTGTCCAACCTGGCCTGGAACCTTCCAGGGCTGGGGCAGCCACAGCTTCTCTGGGCAGTCTTTGTCCTGGTAGGTGCTCTGAGCACCAGGGAAGGACCTTCCAGAAAGGTCCTTCTGGCCCCCTGGGTGTGCTCAGTGCCCTGCCCAGTATGGGGAGAGGACAATGCCCCGTCTGGGCCACTGGGATTTGACTGAGACCCAGAGAGGGACTCAGCAACCTGAGTGTTAGAGGTCAGACCTTCTGGAACTGGGAGGTTCTGGTGCCTGAAGTAGGGAGGGACTGATTAGTCATGTCCTGTTGCTCCTGGAAACACTGACCTGGAGAAAGCCTGAAATATTAATCCTTTTTATTTCATGGAGCAGAACTCTTGAAATGGCTTGCCTTGGTCTGCAGCAGCTTGTGAGGAGCCACCTGGACCTTGGTCTGTCCTCCAGGAGGTTTGGGCTCTGGTGATCCTCTTGAGATCCCTTCAGTCCCTTGCCTTGAGCAGAGCTGGGATTCTCTCACCTTGTGAGGAGCACCTGGCAGACAGGGAGGTGCATGTTAATTCTGGGGAGCCTCCTCTTCCTGCATTTCCTGAGCTTATCAGGCAGGTTGTCCAAGTTCTAAGGACTGTGATCTTGCAGGACAGGCAGGATTAGAGGCATAATTATCAGAAATCCCGTTATCCTTCTTGTCAGCTGCTAAAACTATATTTTGTCCTTTCAGCAGGACTCTTTTAAGATCTGATGGAGCTTCCCAGTTCTATAAACCCCCTTCAGCTGTCAGGGTGGAAGGCACAAATCCAGCTACCACGGGGGACATTCTGCTGGCTGGGATGCAGGGAGAGCTTTGAGGAGGGAATCAATATCTGTGATTATATAAAGGGAGACAAAACCTTTTAATTAATTGTCTCTCTTGGGTTTCCAGTTCCTCTCCCTCTTCTCCAGACATGTTTGCAGGGCTCGAGCTGTGGCCAGGGGGAGGTGGTGGTGCTTCAGGGACATGGTTCAACATCCAGGCTGATCCTTGCTGGGAAGCACAGGGAGCTGTTGGATTTATCCCAACTCTTGCCTTGTGGCTGTTACTGGCATGTCCTTGGCCACAGGCTCTCACTCCAGCCTCCTGAAGCATCTCAGGCTCCCACTCATTGGGGCTGGCACAGCCCTGCCAGCCCCTGGAGCCCACCCTGTGCCCGATGCTCACCTTGGCACAGCCCTGCCAGCCCCTGGAGCCCACCCTGTGCCCGATGCTCACCTTGGCACAGCCCTGCCAGCCCATGGAGCCCACCCTGTGCCCGATGCTCACCTTGGCACAGCCCTGCCAGCCCATGGAGCCCACCCTGTGCCCGATGCCCACCTTGGCAAAGCCCTCCCAGCCCCTGGAGCCCACCCTGTGCCTGATGCCCACCTTGGCAATGCCCTCCCAGCCCCTGGAGCCCACCCTGTGCCCGATGCCCACCTTGGCAAAGCCCTCCCAGCCCCTGGAGCCCACCCTGTGCCCGATGCCCACCTTGGCAAAGCCCTGCCAGCCCATGGAGCCCACCCTGTGCCCGATGCCCACCTTGGCAAAGCCCTGTCAGCCCCTGGAGCCCACCCTGTTCCCGATGCCCACCTTGGCAAAGCCCTGCCAGCCCATGGAGCCCACCCTGTGCCCGATGCCCACCTGGTCCCTCAGCCCAGAGCACTGAGTGCCGTGACCAGTCCTGCCTTGGGCACCTCCAGGGCTGGGCACTCCACATCTCAGTGGTCTCTTGATCCTCTTCTGGGGGTTCTTGCTTGGAGTCACTGGCTGTGGGATGCTGTGGGATGCTGTGGAGTTCTGTAGGATGCTGTAGGATACTGTAGGATTCTGTGGGATGCTGTGGGATACTGTGGAGTGCTGTGGGATGCTGTAGGATACTGTAGGATTCTGTGGGATGCTGTGGAATGCTGTGGGATGCTGTAGGATGCTGTAGGATGCTGTGGGATACTGTGTAGTGCTGTGGGGTGCTGTGGGATGCTGTGGGATACTGTGGGGTGCTGTAAGATACTGTGGGATGCTGTAGGATGCTGTAAGATGCTGTAGGATACTGTAGGATTCTGTGGGATGCTGTGGGATGCTGTAGGATACTGTAGGATTCTGTGGGATGCTGTAAGATGCTGTGGGATACTGTGGGATGCTGTGGGATACTGTAGGATTCTGTGGGGTGCTGTGGGATGCTGTAAGATGCTGTGGGATGCTGTGGGATACTGTAGGATTCTGTGGGATGCTGTGGGATACTGTAGGATTCTGTGGGATGCTGTGGGATGCTGTAAGATGCTGTGGGATGCTGTGGGATGCTGTGGGATACTGTAGGATGCGATGGGGTGCTGTAGGATGCGGTGGGGTGCTGTAGGATGCTATGGGATGCTGTAGGATGCTGTAGGATGCTGTGGGATACTGAGTTCCCCTGCTCTGCCTCCCAGGCTCCCTGCGAATTCCCTGATCCCTGGTCTCCTGCTTTACATCCCCGTTCAGCCTCCCGCTAATTGGCGCTGGGCTGGAGCCGGAGTGGGTTCGAGCAGGGAGCGGGCAGAGAGCGGGCAGGGAGTGGGGACGGAGCGGGCAGGAAGCAGGGACGGAGCGGGCGGGGAGCGGGCAGGGAGTGGGGACGGAGCGGGCAGGGAGCGGGCAGGGAGCGGGGACGGAGCGGGCAGGGAGCAGGGACGGAGCGGGCAGGGAGAAGGGACGGAGCGGGCAGGGAGTGGGGACGGAGCGGGCAGGGAGCGGGCAGGGAGCAGGGACGGAGCGGGCAGGGAGAAGGGACGGAGCGGGCAGGAAGCAGGGACGGAGCGGGCGGGGAGCGGGCAGGGAGCAGGGACGGAGCGGGCAGGGAGCGGGCAGGGAGCAGGGACGGAGCGGGCAGGGAGCGGGCAGGGAGCAGGGACGGAGCGGGCAGGGAGTGGGGACGGAGCGGGCAGGGAGTGGGGACGGAGCGGGCAGGGAGCAGGGACGGAGCGGGCAGGGAGTGGGGACGGAGCGGGCAGGGAGCGGGCAGGGAGCAGGGACGGAGCGGGCAGGGAGAAGGGACGGAGCGGGCAGGGAGCGGGCAGGGAGCAGGGACGGAGCGGGCAGGGAGTGGGCAGGGAGCAGGGACGGAGCGGGCAGGGAGCAGGGACGGAGCGGGCAGGGAGCGGGCAGGGAGCAGGGACGGAGCGGGCAGGGAGTGGGGACGGAGCGGGCAGGGAGCGGGCAGGGAGCAGGGACGGAGCGGGCAGGGAGTGGGGACGGAGCGGGCAGGGAGCAGGGACGGAGCGGGCAGGGAGCGGGCAGGGAACGGCTCCGTCCTGCCGCTGCCTCCGAACTGTGAACGCGGCACTAATTGGCCCTCGGCACTAATTGGCCCTCGTTAGCAGGTGACTGTGCTGCTTTCCCTCTGCTGTGTGCAGATGATCGCAGACCAGAAGGTTCCTGGCTCAGTGAGTGAGCTCTTGGAACACAAAGGGGTAAAATCCTTCTGTGCCAGAGCCCTGGCAGCCCAGTCTGCCTCCTGCCCCAGCCTGGGGACACGGTGGGGACAACGTGGGGTCCTGCTCTGCCTGTGTGGCTGGGGGGATCCCCAGCGTGAGGAATAAACCCCTCTGGGTCACAAACTGCCTCCTGAATTTGGGACAGACAGGGCCTCTTTGGATCTTTGCATCTGCCCCAAGTCATTCCCTGAGTGTCTTGGAAGGGTTCTCCCATTCCTGAATTCAAGACTGCTCCCAAAATAGTTGACTGACAGTCAAGGGAAGTTCCTGCTGACCCCAAATAGATGCTGGGAACACCCAGCTGGAAAACAGCTCTGCAGAGAAGGCCCTGGGGGTCCTGGTTGACACCAAGTTGAACATGAGCCAGTCCATGCTGTAGAGAAGGTGTCCTGAGTTGCTCCAGGGGGATAATCCCACCCCTCTACTCAGCACTGGAGTGCTGGTGCCAGTGCTGGGCTCTCTGGGAGAAGAGGGAGATGGTGCTCCTGGAGAGAGTCCAGTGAAGGACCATGAAGAAGATGAAGAGACTGGAGCATCTCTCCTATGAGGAAAGGCTGAGAGCTTCAGCCTGGAGAAGGCTCTGGGGGATCTCATCCCTCAGAAACATCTCAGAGAGGGTGTCAGGAGCCTGGGGACAGGAGCAGAGGCCACGGGCACAGGAAACACTTTTTCACTGTGAGATTAACAGAGCCTGAGCTCAGGCTGCCCCGAGAGCTGCAGAACCTCCAGCCTTGGAGATGATCAGAAGCCAACTGGACATGGCAGCTGGCTGTAGGTGTCCCAGCTGGAGCAGCTGGATAGAGTGACCTCTGGAGGTCCCTGCCAGACTCAACCCTTCTGTTTGATTCTGTGAATCTGGGAAAGTTTTAGAGGTGACGAAGCTGCTTTTTCGCTGCCGGCGCTGAGCTCGTTCCCATCAAACTTGGGCTATTTCTGGATCTGTCAGCCACGCTTGTAGTAACAATCTGAAACTCCAGAGCAGGAAAAGCATTTCTTCCCCAGGACACGTAGTGAGTGCCATAACCAAGCAGCTCTTCTTGGTTGTCAGTCAGATTCCAGTGGTGCCAAGTTACAAGGAGCTGGTGGACTTCAAACCCCTCCGGGGGTGATGGCAAAACCTCTCCCACCTCAACACCAAGGTGCAGCTCACAGAGGGGACTGGGCCTTGTGTGCTTCTGCCCACCAAGCTTTGGGGGCAGATGTCTCCAGGAAGGTCCCTACAGAGAAATCCTCTCCAGGTGCCCCACAGATCCAGAGCTGTATGTGTGAATTTAGGATTTATTTCCCTAATGTCCAACCCATCCCTCCCCTGGCACAGCTCGAGGCTGTTTCCCCTTGTCCTGTCCCTGTGCCTGGAGCAGAGTCTGAACTCCCCTGGCTCCCCCCTCCTGTCAGAGACTTGCAGAGCCAGAAGGTGCCCCCTGAGCCTCCTTTTCTCCAGGCTGAGCCCCCCCAGCTCCCTCAGCCACTCCAGGGTTTGTCTCCAGCCCCTTCCCCAGGGGGTGGTTGGTTAAACCCAAACCCAGAATCCTTTACCCAGAACTCACCTGACAAGAAGTGATTCTCTTCTGATCAGCCCCATGAGAGCACATAAAAATGAAAGCAACTGTCCTGGGTATTTGGGACTGTTTGATGTGCTTGAAGTAATTGTGGGGACTATTATGGTCTGTTAATTCACTTGTGGTGGTTTGAACCTGCCTGTGAAGGGAAGTCTGTGCTCCCACAGAAATGCCTGTGGGTTGTGGAGGGCTTTATTCCAACTGGGTTGTGGAGGGACTTATTCCAAGTAGGTTGTGGAGGGGTTTATTCCAAGTGGGTTGTGGAGGGACTTATTCCAACTGGGTTGTGGAGGGGTTTATTCCAAGTGTCTTCTCCTAAGGAAGCTTTTCCATACTGGGACCTGACGCTGTTCCCGATGGAAGCACCACCAGGGCTTCAGGTCATGCACTATCAAGGCTGATGGTTCCAGGGGCTGAAATACCTGAAGGAATTTGAGCTGTGGAGTCACATTTCAACCCATCTGAGATAATTTCAGCAGGCAGAGCAAGTGTGACACCTCAGAAGTGCCCCATGAGGGACACCATGTGCTTCTGCTCCGGCTGCTCCTGGCCACGGGTGGAGCCTCCAGAGAAACCCAATTTCAGAGCAGGGTGCAGGCAGCAGAGGCAGCAGGGGCTGTGGGAAGGAGCCCTCTGTCTGCCACAGAGGTTCACCCAAACTGGACCTACTGGACCCCACATTGTTCTCCAGCCAGTGTGGTGGAAGCTGGTGTGGGATGGAGGAATTGCAGGTCAGTGGATCCCTGGGGAGGAGATCTGATCCTGTGCTCACCTGTGCACAGACAGGGCTGCTGCTCTTTCACATCAATGACCTTTTCTTGGAGCTGCTCCCACTCAGCATCCCGTGGGACGTCCGTCCTTGTGCCTTCGGAGGAGGAGCCGCAGGATGTGGGCACCGAGCGTGGAGAAATCGCGCTCGTGCTCTGGGGACGCTCAGAAGCTCCAGAGCTGCTTAATCAACACTGCCATGGCACTGTTTGTTTTATTCATAATACACACTGGCTGCTGCTCAGCAATCAGCCCTGGATCCAGCAGGGCTGAGCTGCAGCTCCACCACATCCAGGGGCTGGAGGCCTCAAGGTGCCTCGTGTGAGGGGTGATAACGTGGGGGAGAAGCACATTGTCATTGCCGGTGGAAACACGCCAAGGGATGCTCCGCTCCTGCCTGGTGGAAAACATCCAACCCTTTCCAGGCAGCTTTTCTCCGGGGTTTTTGCTTCATGCATGAGTTTTTTCTTCATGGGAAGGATTGTCAAGCATTGGAAGGGGGTGCCCAGGGAGGGGGTGGAGTCCCCATCTCTGGAGATGTCCAAGGAAGGGCTGGCTGTGGCACTCAGAGTGTTCTGGTAGGGATTGGTCACAGGCTGGACTTGACCTTGGAGGTGTTTTCCAACCTAAATGATTCCAGGATTCTGTTTTCCAGTTGTTCCCAGAGCAAAGCCCAAACCTGGAGCAGCTGCACAACTGACACAGGTCTCTGTCAAACAGGCATTAACATGAAATATGGTTAAACTAATTACCATCCTCTAATTGAAGCTGAGCCTGCCAAAGGGGCCCAAACAACAATGGTGGCATCCTTGGCAGTTATTGGAGAACTCGTTACAAATGCCCCTCGGATAGAGGTCGACTTTGGAGATATTTGGGATTAATGACCCCTCAGTGATTAAAAAGTGCCTGTGCTGCAGGACCCGGGTGGCAGACGGGACGTGGCCTGGCAGGGTGGCACTGATGCTTCCCCAGCACGACCCCAAAGAGGAGCTGTGGGCATTTGGGGCTGTTCTTGGATCTTTGGGTCACTCCTGCAGGGACCAGCCCTTGGTCCAGCAGCAGCATTTCCAAAGCTCCCTGAAAGATGCTGCCAAGTTGTGGTTGAGAAGGTGCCCAGGCACCGGTGTGTGAAAGTGCCACAATCCTGCCAGAGGGTGCCAAGGTGCAGCACCAGCTCTGGGTTCCTCGGTGGCATCCCGGTGGTTTGGGAACAGTGTCGGTGCCATGGCAAGGGCAGGGCAGATGTGGGGGCAGGAGCTTGGAGAAGGGGAATGGCTGGAGAGGGATCCTGCCTGCTCAGACAAGGGGCTGTGTGGGCCCCCCCCCAGCTCTGAGTGGTGCTGGAGGGACTCAGGGCCCTGGCACTGCGGTGATGCCACCGTGTGCCAGCTGCCCATGTGTGGATCCGTGCCTGGAGTGTGATTGCCTTGGCTGAGTGACCCCCTGGCTGGCATGAGCAGCAGTGGGCACAGGATCAATGTGAGCAGTGGCAGGGTGAGGGTGTGGGGGGTGTGAGTGGCAGTGGGGTGCAGGGTCAGTATGGGTGGCAGTGGGGCACAGAGGCAGAAACAGGGCACTGGCAGGGGTTGGCATGAGCAACAGTGGGGCACAGGGTTGGTGTGAGTGACAGCAGAGCACAGAGTTGGGATGAACAGCAGTGGAGTGCTGGGCACGAGTCTGTGTGAGTGGCAGTGGGAGGTAGGGTTGGCATGAATGGCAGTGGGGCACAGAGTGCAGGTTGGCATGAGCAGCAGAGGGGTGAGTGTGCAGGCTGGTGTGAGTGGGCTCAGGGTGCTGGGTGGGTGTGAGCAGGTGTGGGGCACAGGGCAGCACTGGGGGGCTGGGTGCAGGCAGAAGTGGCAGTGGGGCACGGGGTGGGATGTTGGGACGGGTGGCAGGGGGGTACAGGGATGGGGTGAGTGGCAGTGGGGCACAGGGTGGGCATTGGCACGGGTGGCAATGGGCCACAGGGTGGGTGTTGGCACGAATGGCAGGGGGGCACGGGGCTGGGGTGAGCAGCAGTGAGGCACAAGGTGGGCGTTGCCAGGAGCAGCAGTGGGGCACAGAGTGGGCGTTGGCACGCGTGGCAGGGGGACACAGGGCCAGGGTGAGCAGCAGTGGGGCACAGGGTGGGTTTTGGCACGAATAGCAGTGGGGCATAGGGTGGGCATTGGCATGAATGGCAGGGGGACACAGGGCTGGGGTGAGCGGCAGTGGGGCACAGGGTGGGCATTGGCAGGAGTGGCAGTGGGGTGCAGGGGCCGGGGTGAGCTGCAGTGGGGCGCAGGGTGGGCGTTGGCACAGGGGGCCAGGGTGAGCTGCAGTGGGGCACACAGGGTGGGCATTGGCATGAATGGCAGGGGGACACAGGACTGGGGTGAGCGGCAGTGGGGCACAGGGTGGGTTTTGGCACCAGTAGCAGTGGGGCACAGGGTGGGCGTTGGCATGAGTAGCAGTGGGGCAGTTGGCGCACGTGACAGGGGGGCACAGGGTGGGTGTTGGCACGCGGAGCATGGCGCCGGGGTGAGCAGCAGTGGGGCACAGGGCAGCACTGGGGTGATGGCTGCAGGCAGGAGGAGTGGCAGTAGGGCACAGGGGGGGCATTGGCAGGAGTGGCAGTGGGGCACAGGGGCTGGGGTGAGCAGCAGTGGGGTGCAGGGTGGGCGTTGGCACAGGGGGCTGGGGTGAGCAGCAGTGGGGCGCAGGGTGGGTGTTGGCACAGGGGGCCGGGGTGAGCTGCAGTGGGGTGCAGGGTGGGCATTGGCACGAGTGGCAGGGGGCACAGGGCCAGGGTGAGTGGCAGGGGGGCACGGGGCCGGGGTGAGCAGCAGTAGGGCACAGGGTGGGCATTGGCACAAGTAGCAGTGGGGCACGGGGTGGGCGTTGGCACGCGTGGCAGGGGGGCACGGGGTGGGCGTTGGCAGGAGCAGCAGTGGGGCACAGAGTGGGCGTTGGCACGCGTGGCAGGGGGGCACAGGGCCGGGGTGAGCGGCAGTGGGGTGGCCATGCCCGCCGTGCCAACCTCGCCGATCGCCGCCCGCAGTTCCGCCGGTGCCGCGCGCGGCTCGTGACTGTTGCTAAAAACATAAAGGGCCCTTCGGAGAGCCGAGCTGGGCTTTCATATCCCCGCATTGACTCAAAGCGCTGCCGGAGTGACATTTACAGGCATTGTAAGCAAAGGGGAGCTATTTATTCCTGATTAAGTGCTTTTTCCCTCGAGGACGGGAGCGCAGCGCCGAGGCTGAGGCGGGCGGTGCCAGTGCCGGTGCCAGTCCCGTCTGCTGAGGCTGTGCCTGGGGATGGGAAGTTTGAGGAGAGGGTTTGGGGTGCCAGGAGGGGAAGTCACGCTGCTCCTGTTGGATTTGGGCGTTGGGTCGCCCTTCCCGGCTCTCTCCATGTGGCGGGGGTTCCGCTGGCAGCGGGTGCTCCTGGGGGAAGCTCAGTGCCATGCCCAGGGACAGCGTCCCCTCTCCCCGTCCCTGCTCCCATCCCGCCCCCCGAGGAGCCTGAACCCCCTTGGGCTGGCGGTCATTTTGGGGAGGGGGTGGCGGGAACTCTTCCTGCCTGTCCCCACAGCTTGAACAGTGGAGGGGCTGCGGGAAGAGCCCCCCCTGCACCCTCGGGGTGGGGGCAGCCCTGTGGGGGCTGTGGAAGCACGGGGGGCTGTGGGGCAGGGCTGTGGGGTGGGAGTGCAGAGTGGGGGGATGCGAGCACGGAGCTGGGGGTGCAGACACGGAGCTGGGGGTGCAAACACTGAACTGGGGGTGCAGACACCGAATTGGGGGTGCAAACACCGAGCTGGGGGTACAAACACCGAGCTGGGGGTGCAAACACCGAACTGGGGGTGCAAACACCGAGCTGGGGGTGCAGACACCGAGTTGGGGGTGCAGACACCGAATTGGGAGTGCAAACACCGAGCTGGGGGTGCAGACACCGAGTTGGGGGTGCAGACACCGAATTGGGGGTGCAGACACCGAGTTGGGGGTGCAGACACGGAGCTGGGGGTGCAGACACCAACCTGGGGGTGCAAACACCGAGCTGGGGGTGCAGACACCGAGCTGGGGCTGCAGAGGCAGCGGGAGGGGACCAGGAGGCTGCGGCCGGTCCCGAGCCCCCCGAGTGCGGGCGCTGCGAGCGGCGGGGCTGCAGTGGCAGCACGGGCAGGTGGAGGGGGCTGCGGGGACCCCCCCGCCCCGGGCACTCCACCCCCCGCGAACCTCTGCAACCCTGGCACCGCCCCCCGCTCACTGCCGGGCGCTGGGCATCGCCACCCCAAAACTGCCCCCCGCACACTGCCTGCCCGGGATGTCGCCCCGCACACTCCCCTCCACGACCCCCCCGAAACTGCCCCCTCCCAAACTGCCCTCCCCGCACATTCCCCAACCGGCCTGTCCATCCGCACATTGCCTGGCTGGGCATCGCCCCCCAAAACCGCCCCACCCCGCACCCTCCCCGCACCTCCCTAGCCCCGCACGCTGCTCCCCCGGGACCTTCCCCCCTCCCAGGCCGCTCCCGGCTGATCCCCATATCCTGCCCGCCCATCCTATGCCCCCTTTAATCCCCATTACCCCCCGGGCACTGCTCCCTCCGCAACCCGCATCCCGCACTCCGCATCCCGCACCGGGGGCAGCGCCCGGCGGCGCCACCAGAGGGCGACTGTGCTGGGGCCCCGCGGCGGCGGCGGCGGCGGCGGCGGGTCGGGGTGGGAGCGGCGGCGGCGGCGGGGGCGGGGGTGGCCGCGGGGGCGGTGGCGGCGGCGGCGGGGGCGGGGGGCGGCCGGTCCGGCGCCGTCCCCGCCCGCCGGGGGAGGAGCCGGCGGCTCGGGCACCACCTGCCCCGGGCCATGGTGCGCCGGCGGCGGGAGCGGAGCGCGGCGCGGGGCGGGCGGCGCCGCGCCATGGAGCGGGCGGCGGGCGGCGGCCGCCCCGCAGCCGGTGCCCGTCCAGCCGCAGCCGCAGCCGGTGCCCGTGGCCGTGCCCGGGCGGCGCCGCCGCCGCCGCCGCTTCGCCGGCCGGGGTTGCGCTGAGCCCCCCGCACCCCGAGCCGGCCCCGCCATGGCGCAGCCCGCGGGCCGCGGCGGGACCAGCCGCGACCTGCCGGGCATCAGCACCGTAACCTACGTGTTCGTTTACAGCCCCGGCGGCCCGGCCGGGCCCCCCGGCCCCGGCGCGGAGCCCACGGTGCCGCACGCCGCGCCCGCCCCGCTGCGCGGGCCCAAGCGGAAGCTTTACAGCGCCGTGCCCGGCCGCAAGTTCATCGTGGTGAAGAGCTACGCGCCGCAGGGCGAGGGCGAGATCCAGCTCAACCGCGGAGAAGCCGTCAAGGGTGAGTGAGTGAGTGAGTGAGTGCGGAGAGCGGGCGGGGCGCGGGGCGGGCGGCGGGGCGGCGCCGGGGGTCCCGCACCCTGCCGGGCATCCCGTGCAATGACGGGGTCCCGCACCCTGCCGGTCATCCCGTGCAATGACGGGGGTCCCGCACCCTGCCGGGCATCCCGTGCAATGACGGGGGTCCCGCACCCTGCCGGGCATCCCGTGCAATGACGGGGGTCCCGCACCCTGCCGGTCATCCCGTGCAATGACGGGGGTCCCGCACCCTGCCGGTCATCCCGTGCAATGACGGGGGTCCCGCACCCTGCCGGGCATCCCGTGCAATGACGGGGGTCCCGCACCCTGCCGGGCATCCCGTGCAATGACGGGGGTCCCGCACCCTGCCGGGCATCCCGTGCAATGACGGGGGTCCCGCACCCTGCCGGGCATCCCGTGCAATGACGGGGGTCCCGCACTCTGCCGGGCATCCCGTGCAATGCCGGGGGTCCCGCACAGTGCCAGAGATGCCATGCCGGGAGTCCCGCACCGTGCCAGGGATCCCGTGCAATGCCGGGGGTCCCGCACAGTGCCAGAGATCCCGCACCCTGCCGGGGATCCCGTGTAATGCCGGGGGTCCCGCACGGTGCCGAGGGTCCCGCACAGGCGGCTGCATCAGCTGCACCGGACGCCGGGATGGGGATCTCCAGCCCAGGGTCCTGTGGCACCGGCTGTAGGTTGCAGGTGGGGGTCCCTCGCTGCCTTCAGCACTGGTTATGCTGGATGTGGTTATGGGATCCCCAGCCCGGTTGTGGGGCTGCAGCTTTGTGGGGTCCCCAGCCTGGTTGTGGGGCTGCAGAGCCTTGAGGTCCCCAGCCCGACTATGGGGCTGCAGCTTTGTGGGGTCCCCAGCCAGGGCCAGGCTGTGGGGCTGCAGAGCCTTGGGGTCCCCAGCCAGGGCCAGGCTGTGGGGCTGCAGAGCCTTGGGGTCCCCAGACTTGTTGTGGGGCTGCAGAGCCTTGGGGTCCCCAGACTGGTTGTGGGGCTGCAGCTTTGCAGGGTCCCCAGACTGGTTGTGGGGCTGCAGCTTTGCAGGGTCCCCAGCCAGGCTGTGAGGCCACAGGTTCCCTGCTCAGCTCCAGCTCCGGGGTTTTCAGCCAGCCCTGGGGGCTGCTCCAACCCTGTGGTGCCCGGTCCATGCCCAGGGGTGTGCCCGTGGCTTCTTGGAGTGGCCCTGTGGCTCTGGTCCTGCAGTGTGAGCTCAGGCAGTGGGTGCCACCTGTGACACAGGGAGGGCAGTGGGTGCCATGCTCTGCCAGACCCTTGGAGTGGCCCTGTGGCTCTGGTCCTGCAGTGTGAGCTCAGGCAGTGGGTGCCACCTGTGACACAGGGAGGGCAGTGGGTGCCATACTCTGCCCGACCCTTGGAGTGGCCCTGTGGCTCTGGTCCTGCAGTGTGAGCTCGGGCAGTGGGTGCCACCTGTGACACAGTGGGCAGTGGGTGCCATGCTCTGCCAGACCCCCGGAGTGGCCCTGGAGCTCCGGTCCTGCAGTGTGAGCTCGGGCAGTGGGTGCCACCTGTGACACAGGGAGGGCAGTGGGTGCCATGCTCTGCCAGACCCTTGGAGTGGCCCTGTGGCTCTGGTCCTGCAGTGTGAGCTCAGGCAGTGGGTGCCACCTGTGATACAGTGGGCAGTGGGTGCCATGCTCTGCCAGACCCCTGGAGTGGCCCTGGGGCTCCGGTTCTGCAGTGTGAGCTCGGGCAGTGGGTGCCACCTGTGATGCAGGGAGGGCAGTGGGTGCCATGCTCTGCCGGACCCCCGGAGCAGCCGGTGCCTCTCCCAACCCTCTCCCCCCATCCCAGAGCTGGCAGTGCCACCGCAGGGCCCCCGGTGCCAGCCCACCTCGTGCTGGGAGCAGCCAGAGGGTGGTGGGCACAGCAGCGTTTCCCAGCGCAGCTTCCCGAGCGGCGGCAGCGCCGGGAGCGGGCGGCTCTCAGGGATAACGGCAGCGCCTGTTGGCTGGGCAGGCTCCGGGAAAGCCTTGGAAAGCCTGCGGTGGGTTGTGAGGCAGCTTCCAGCAGACAGGGAGAAGAAAAGGCTTCCCTGCAAGCCTCCAAATTCCATAGTTTTTTCACAGAAAGTTTAAGGAGCTTCTTTTCATCCTCCTGCCTCCACTTTGTTTGCGGCTGCCTCGTACAATGCAGGCTGGAGCTGCTGCTGAGCTGAGAGGCTCTGGCTGTAACATGGATCTGAGCCTGGGAGAGGAGGCAGGGCTGGCTCTTCCTGCCTGGAATTGCTGCCTCACAATCCTCCGAGCCCTGTGCCGAGGGTGCCAGCAGCCTCCCCTCGGAGGTGCCAGTCCAGGCAATCCCACTGTTGTCCCCATGGAAGGGTTTTTCCCCCAGAGTGGAGGAGATGGATGTGAAGGGCCTGTGGCTGGTGAGGATTTCTGCAGTGCTGGTTGGAGTTGAGGGTGTTTGATGTCTGGAGCTGCCATTCGTGCAGGTGTTTGGTTCTGGGAGGCTGCAAGGAATCCGTGGATGGACTCTGGGATTAGAAGTGCTTTTCCCAGTGCCTTTTCCCACTGCTCCCTGTCACATTCCTCTGTATCTCCTCATGTGTTTGCAGCGAGTGGGTGGTCCTGGAGTAACTGCCACGGAATCCTGAATTCACTTATTCATCCCAAATTGTTTGTGTGTCTTCATGTGATCTCCAGTGAGAAAGCAAGTTGTGGGAAGCACAGTGGGGAGGGATAGTGGAGTGGGAGGTGCAGTGGCCCCTCAGAGCTGGAGTCACTTCCCACTGGCTCCTTCCCCAGTGGCCAAGGAGGCTGAATAAGAGTTAAAGGAGAATCCCTCCAGTGCCCCCCTCATGGAAACTGCCCAGGCAGCGCTCGGGTATTTGCTGTGCTGGAGACTCTGATTGATGTTGTTGGGGCCAGGAATGTTGTCAGCTCCTGGCCAGGGTTTTCTGGGAGTTGCAGGCAGGTCGAGGGCTGGGTGAGCAGAGCCTGGCAGGGTGAGCAGGGCCTGGCAGGGTGAGCAGGGCCTGGCAGGGGGAGCAGAGCCTGGCAGGGGGAGCAGAGCCTGGCAGGGTGAGCAGGGCCCGGCAGGGTGAGCAGGGCTGCCATGGCTGTGCTTTGTCATGTTCAGTGCCCTCGTGGTGCCTTTGGAAATGGGGGAGCTGGAGGAGCTTCTCCCACCCGGGAAACACAGACTGGTGTGGGTGAGGAGCCCGGGCAGAGCTGGTGCTGGGCTTGTGCTCTGAGCTGAGGGTGTGCTGGGGTGGACACCGTGGGAGAGCTGCTGGGAGAGGCTGGTCTGGGAGGAAGCCTGGCCATGGCTGTGGATGTGAATTGTCCCCCTGGCCGTGGCTGTGGGTTTGTCCCCCTGGCCACGGCTGTGGGTTTGTCCCCCTGGCCGTGGCTGTGGTTCTGAATTGTCCCCCTGGCCATGGCTGTGGTTCTGAGTTGTCCCCCTGGCCACGGCTGTGGGTTTGTCCCCCTGGCCACGGCTGTGGGTTTGTCCCCCTGGCCACAGCTGTGGGTTTGTCCCCCTGGCCACAGCTGTGGTTCTGAATTGTCCCCCTGGCCATGGCTGTGGGTTGTCACCCTGGGGAGGACTTCAGGGTCCTGAAGGGCTGTGGTGGGATGGCTGAGCTGCCCAGGAATGGACTTGTTGGGAGTGGAGAGTCCTGGGGGGAGAAGGTGGCAGCTGGAGGAGGGGTTGAAGTGTGGTGGGTACCAGCAGTGTGGGGAAGGGGTGGGAGATGTTTGGGGAGTGTTGCCAGTGCTGCCTTTGGGGGATGTTGCAGGGGGAGAGCCCGGTGTGTGGGGAGCTCTCAGGGGGTGCAATGCTGAGGGAGAAACCTGTCCAGAGGTGTGACTCTGAGTGAGGAGCTGTGGGAAGGGACCCTTCCAGGGAGGAGCAGGGGACAGGAGGTGGCTGGGATAGGGCTGGTGTCTCATCCTAAGATGATGTGCTGGTGAGCAGACCTGACAACCTGCCTTTGATGCAGTGGAATTGGTGATTTTGGGTGGCTGGGGCTGCAAACAAGGAGGAGAACATCAGAACTTCAGGCAGTTTTATCTTGGGAATTGCAGAGATGATGGAGAGGAGTTTGAGGTGCAGCAACATGAGCATCTCTGTGTGTGTGTCTGTGCATGGCTCTGTTTGCAGCTGCAGAGCAGGTGCTGCTGGATGGTGAAAGCAGAGGGTCCTTGAACATTCCCCTCAGATCCATGTGGAGCTGCTGGTCCTTGCTGGGAGCAGAGGGACTCCTGTGAAGGTTCTCCTGAGCACTGGTGTTAAACAGGGGTTTGGTACCGGGTTTGGAGGAGCAGAAGGTGTCTGTGATGGGTTTCCTTGGGCTTTTCGGGAGCTGTTCATGCAACTCTTGGTCCTGTGTGGAGCTGCTGCTCCCTGTTCCTTGCTCTGTGATGGGTTTCTCCTTTGCAGGAGCTTTTCATGCAACTCTTGGTCCCTGTTCCCTGTTCCTTGCTCTGTGATGGGTTTCTCCTTTGCAGGAGCTTTTCATGCAACTCTTGGTCCCTGTTCCTGTTCCTTGCTCTGTGACGGGTTTCCTTGAGCTTTTCAGGAGTTTTTTGTGCAACTCTTGGTCCCTGCTCCCTGTTCCTTGCTCTGTGATGGGTTTCTCCTTTTCAGGAGCTTTTCATGCAACTCTTGGTCCCATGTGGAGCTGCTGTTCCTGTTCCTTGCTCTGTGATGGGTTTCCTTGAGCTTTTCAGGAGTTTTTTGTGCAACTCTTGGTCCCTGTTCCCTGTTCCTTGCTCTGTGATGGGTTTCCTTGGGCTTTTCAGGAGCTTTTCATGCAACTCTTGGTCCCTGTTCCCTGTTCCTTGCTCTGTGATGGGTTTCTCCTTTTCAGGAGCTTTTCATGCCACTCTTGGTCCTGTGTGGAGCTGCTGCTCCCTGTTCCTTGCTCTGTGATGGGTTTCCTTGGGCTTTTCAGGAGCTGTTCATGCAACTCTTGGTCCTGTGTGGAGCTGCTGCTCCCTGTTCCTTGCTCTGTGATGGGTTTCTCCTTTTCAGGAGCTTTTCATGCAACTCTTGGTCCCATGTGGAGCTGCTGTTCCTGTTCCTTGCTCTGTGATGGGTTTCCTTGAGCTTTTCAGGAGCTTTTCATGCAACTCTTGGTCCCTGTTCCTGTTCCTTGCTCTGTGATGGGTTTCCTTGAGCTTTTCAGGAGTTTTTTGTGCAACTCTTGGTCCCTGTTCCCTGTTCCTTGCTCTGTGATGGGTTTCCTTGAGCTTTTCAGGAGCTTTTCATGCAACTCTTGGTCCCTGTTCCCTGTTCCTTGCTCTGTGATGGGTTTCCTTGAGCTTTTCAGGAGTTTTTTGTGCAACTCTTGGTCCCTGCTCCCTGTTCCTTGCTCTGTGATGGGTTTCCTTGGGCTTTTCAGGAGCTTTTCATGCAACTCTTGGTCCCATGTGGAGCTGCTGCTCCCTGTTCCTTGCTCTGTGATGGGTTTCTCCTTTTCAGGAGCTTTTCATGCAACTCTTGGTCCCATGTGGAGCTGCTGTTCCTGTTCCTTGCTCTGTGATGGGTTTCCTTGAGCTTTTCAGGAGCTTTTCATGCAACTCTTGGTCCCTGTTCCTGTTCCTTGCTCTGTGATGGGTTTCCTTGGGCTTTTCAGGAGCTTTTCATGCAACTCTTGGTCCCATGTG
The DNA here is from genome assembly GCF_047495875.1 of Pithys albifrons albifrons. NCBI lineage: Eukaryota > Metazoa > Chordata > Aves > Passeriformes > Thamnophilidae > Pithys > Pithys albifrons. The sequence continues at coordinate 100,344,237 of NC_092460.1, read as the reverse complement.
GAGCTGCTGCTCCCTGTTCCTTGCTCTGTGATGGGTTTCTCCTTTTCAGGAGCTTTTCATGCAACTCTTGGTCCCTGTTCCCTGTTCCTTGCTCTGTGATGGGTTTCCCCTTTTCAGGAGCAGCTGGTTTGGTTTCCAGAGCACGTGAAAGTGAAGGGGGGGGTGTTGTCTGTGACTGTCCTGCAGCTGTTGGATGACAAAGGGCAATAATCAATGGAGTTATTTGGTTTGTAAGCCAGCACAAGGATTGCAGCAGAGGAGAGCCTGTCCTTGATCTGGTTGTGCCTGATAATGAGAAATGAAATGAGATGTGAGCGCCCCAAGCAAAGGGAGCACCAGCAGTCACCAACCAGCACAGAAATCCCAAGGTCACAGGGAGGAGAAGAGGTTTGTGGGCACAGCAAGGACTGAGTCTCCAGCCTGGGAGAAGTGAGGAACACTCTGAAGGTGCTGGGCTCGGAGCCTCCTTCCTTTGCACTTGGTGATCAGGAGTTACTGTGGAGCTGCTGTTCCCACATGCATCCCACAGGTCTCCTCTCCTTGTGGCCATTCCCACTGCAGCAGCTGAGCAGGAATAAGTGGGAAATGGGAATTCTGCTGGCCCTGGTGCTGCTGCTGCTGTGGAGCTCTGACTGTGCCTGTCCCTGGCCGTTGGTCCCACACAAGGATTATTTCCTGGTGAATGAAGTTCTCGCCCAGAGAATGGAGCTGTGGGAAGGCTCTGCAGTTTGGTTGATGAGCAGCCAGCTGATTTCCTCTGGAATTTCGGGATCCAGGGAGTGGGGCTGGAGGATCAGGGGCCCTGTGGGAAGGTCAGGGAGCAAATCACGACTTGGAAGGTTAAGCCAAAGCTTTAAACTTGATTTAACTCTGTGCCCGTGGTGATCCAGAACAGCTGCCACCCCAGCAGGGGCTGCTCCAGCAGAATTCCCATTCCCAGGGCTGGCAGAGCAGGGAACAGGGAGCTCTGGGGGCAGGGAGTCGAGTCTCTGGCCCTGCACGGCTTCACAACCCCCCAGACTCATCACTCCCCACCTTGAAACTCACTGATGCTTTTCCTCCCCTAATTCCCCCGGGGAGCCTGATCTGGAACCTTCCGGACTTCAGGAGGTAAAAAGGAAATATATCTATTAAAAAAGGTATAATGTAATATAATATAATATATACAATGTAATATAATATAATATATACAATGCAATATAACATATAAAATGCAATATAACATATAAAATGCAATATAATATAATATATACAATGCAATATAATATATACAATGCAATATAATATAATATATACAATGCAATATAATATATACAATGCAATATAATATATACAATGCAATATAATATAATATATACAATGCAATATAATATATAAAATGCAATATAATATATAAAATGCAATATAATATATACAATGCAATATAATATATACAATGCAATATAATATATACAATGCAATATAATATAATATGAAATATAATGTAATATAATATAATATGAAATATAATGTAATATAATATGAAATATAATAGAATATAAAATATATAATATGAAATATAATGTATTATAATATGAAATATAATGTAATATAATAGAATGTAAAATATATATAATATATAATTTAATATAATACATAATAGAATGTAATAGAATGTAAAATATATATAATATAAAATATAATGTAATATAATATAATATGTAATATAGTAGAATATAAAATATATATAATATGAAATATAATGTAGTATAAAATATAATGTAATATAATATGTAATATAATAGAATGAAAAATATATAATATGAAATATAATGTAATATAATATGAAATATAATGTAGTATAATATAATATGAAATATAATATGAAATATATAATATATAATATATAATATACATAAGAAATAAAATATAATAGTAAATAAAATAAGAAATAGAATAAGATAATAAATTAAGAAATACAGTACATATATACTACATAAATATATACTAATAAATATAATAATAGATTGATGCAATTAATATAATAATAGATTAATAGAGATACAGAATTGTCACCTGTGTGGATCTCTGTGTACTCTCAAACAGACCCCTATAAATCTCTTGGATGCACAAGCAGTAGTTTATTCAGGAGTTCACACAGGAGTGTCTGCCCCAGGGCCATTTGAGAACAGTCCTAAAGGATCCTCAGTTACAACCTCAGGCTGTGACAAAAACCTTCATCAGCTTTCCTGGGCTGACCTAAAACAACAGGAGGACCCAGCCAGGCCAAACCAGCCTGCAGTAAATCCCTCTGATGTCTCAGGGTGTCGTTGCTGTGTTTGGAACCCTGGACATCTTGGACTTGTTTAACATTCCCAAGGGTGCAGAAGTTGGGCTGGGAATGGCTCACACCTGGAACTTTGGCTGAGACACTCAGGGTTCTGTGCAAGGGCTTCAAAGAAAGGTGTGCCAAAGACTTCTCAGCCCGAGGTTTTCATGTCTCTGCCTCCCCAGATGAGCCTTTCTGGCTGGTTTAATCATTCCTGGTGTTCCTGCAGCCTCCTGGGAGGTGTGAAAGGAGCTTGGACCCAGGCTGGGCTTGGCCTCTTCTCTTGGGCAACCAACAGTAGGACAGGAGGGCACAGCTTGAGCTCTGCCAGGGGAGGTTTAGGTTGGATGTCAGGAAGAAATTCTTTGCAGAGAGAGTGCTCAGGGATTGGAATGGGCTGTCCAGAGAGGGGGTGGATTCCCCATCCCTGGAGGGTTTTCAACTGAGCTTGGCCGTGGCACTGAGTGCCATGATCTGGTAAAGGGACTGGAGTTGGACCAAGGGTTGGACTTGATGATCTCAGAGGTCTCTTCCAACCCAATCCATTCTGTGATTCTGTGGATGTGACACTGAGTGAGAATCCACCACATCTTGATCCAACCCCACTGTGATCACCACCCCAGGGCACAGAGTGGGCACAGAGTGGTGATCCCAGTGGGGTTGGATCAAGGGTTGGACTTGATGATCTCAGAGCTCTTTTCCAACCCAATCCATTCTATGGATGTGGCACTGAGTGAGAATCCACATCTTGATCCAACCCCACTGTGATCACCAGCCCAGGGCACAGAGTGCCAGAGTGATCCCAGTGGGGTTGGATCAAGGGCTGGACTTGATGATCTCAGAGGTCTCTTCCAACCCAACTGAGAAGAGCAACGAGGCTGGAGAAGGGACTGGAGCACAAGTGCTGTGGGGAGAGGCTGAGGGAGCTGGGGGTGTTCAGCCTGGAGAAGAGGAGGCTCAGAGGTGACCTCAGCACTGTCTGGAACTGCCTGAAGGGAAGTTGTGGCCAGGTGGGGGTTGGTCTCTTCTCCCAGGCACTCAGCAATAGGACAAGGGGGCACGATGGGCTCAAGCTCTGCCAGGGGAAATTGAAGTTGGAGATCAGGAGGAAATTCTTTGCAGAGAGAGTGCTCAGGCATTGGAATGGGCTGCCCAGAGAGGGGGTGGATTCCCCATCCCTGGAGGTTTTTCAGCTGAGCTTGGCTGTGGCACTGAGTGCCATGATCTGGTAAAGGGACTGGAGTTGGACCAAGGGTTGGACTTGATGATCTCAGAGTTCTTCTCCAACCCAATCCATTCTATGGATGTGGCACTGAGTGAGAATCCACATCTTGATCCAACCCCACTGTGATCACCAGCCCAGGGCACTCCGTGCCCTGGGCTGGTGATCACAGTGGGGTTGGATCAAGGGTTGGACTTGATGAACTCAGAGGGCTCTTCCAACCCAACTGATTCTGTGATTCTGTGATCAAGGCACTGGGACCAGGTCCTGGGTGGGAAGAGGAGGCTCCTTTTCCCTTTCCTGAACAACTGGAGTGACTTGGTCCTGGGTTCTGCCTGCCAGGTGGAGGTTCAGGTCCTGCCCCTCAGGGATCCCGGGATTCAGTGCCTGGAGCTGCCTGGTCCTGCCTCCAGAGTGTTCTGCACAGCCCTGGGCAGAGCTGGACCCTCCAGGAGCCCCTGGGCTGGGGGGGCTTCTCTGCCCTGGGTCCCTTCCAGCCCTTGGGCACCGACTGGTCCTGGCTTTGAGGAGCAGTTTAATCCCCTGGGACTGAAATGGGTTAAAAAACCAGCAGAGACCTTGACATGGAGAGTTTGCTGAGTTTTGGATCCAAGGAGGTGGCAGCAGGAGCAGGGCAGTGCTAGCAGTGCCTGTGCCCATCCATGAGATCCATTTCCAAGGAGGTGGCAGCAGGAGCAGGGCAGTGCCAGCAGTGCCTGTGCCCATCCATGAGATCCGTTCCCAAGGAGGTGGCAGCAGGAGCAGGGCAGTGCCAGCAGTGCCTGTGCCCATCCATGAGATCCATTCCCAAAGAGGTGGCAGCAGGGCCAGGGCAGTGCCAGCAGTGCCTGTGCCCATCCATGAGATCCGTTCCCAAGGAGGTGGCAGCAGGACCAGGGCAGTGCCAGCAGTGCCTGTGCCCATCCAGGACATCCATTCCCAAGGAGGTGGCAGCAGGAGCAGGGCAGTGCCAGCAGTGCCTGTGCCCATCCAGGACATCCATTCCCAAGGAAATGGCAGCAGGACCAGGGCAGTGCCAGGAGGTGCCTGTGCCCATCCAGGACATCCATTTCCAAGGAGGTGGCAGCAGGAGCAGGGCAGTGCCAGCAGTGCCTGTGCCCATCCATGAGATCCATTCCCAAGGAGGTGGCAGCAGGAGCAGGGCAGTGCCAGCAGTGCCTGTGCCCATCCATGAGATCCATTCCCAAAGAGGTGGCAGCAGGGCCAGGGCAGTGCCAGCAGTGCCTGTGCCCATCCATGAGATCCATTCCCAAGGAGGTGGCAGCAGGAGCAGGGCAGTGCCAGCAGTGCCTGTGCCCATCCAGGACATCCATTTCCAAGGAGGTGGCAGCAGGGCCAGGGCAGTGCCAGCAGTGCCTGTGCCCATCCATGAGATCCATTCCCAAGGAGGTGGCAGCAGAACCAGGGCAGTGCCAGCAGTGCCTGTGTCCATCCATGAGATCCATTCCCAAGGAGGTGGCAGCAGGAGCAGGGCAGTGCCAGCAGTGCCAGCAGTGCCTGTGCCCATCCAGGACATCCATTCCTGTTCATCTCCCGTGGTCCTTCACCCTCCCAGGGTGCTCTGCCTTGAGTGTGGAAGACTTGGGAATGTTCCTGGAGTGACTTTGGTGATCCCTCCTTTGGGAACCAAGCTCAGGGTGCCCTCCCTGGGTATCCAAGGTGGGTGATGCCAGGGGAACCAGGAGCTTTGCTGCCCTGCTGCCACCTGGCTGGTGGTCAGTGCTTGGGAGGGAAAGGATTTTTCAGGAATAATGAGAGCTCCTCCAGACATGGATAAATTATTTCCTCTTGTTGTTGTTGCAAACTTTGAAAAATGAGTCATGGGAGAGGAAAAGGAGACAAATTGCTCATGGGAGACAAAAGAGAATCAGCTGAATAAAACTAAAATATCTCAGGGACGTGAAAAATTTTGTTGGGGAGAAATGGGAGGGTTTTTTGGGAATGATACAAACAACAACATGGTGTCCAGTGATGGGAATGGTCCTGTTCCCTCCCAGCATAGGGGGACATGCCAGGAAATCTCCAGCATAGGCCTGGGGAGTCTCTTGGATCTCACCAAGGTCCTGTCCCACTGTGGTAATTAGTCTGTGGTTAATTAATGCTGAGGGTGCTGGAAAGGATAAGGATCATCACTGATCCTTGGGATTGCTCAGGAGGAATTTGGTGCTGGTGAAGGTGGGCAGGCCCTGGCAGGGGCTGCCCAGGGAGGGTTGGAGTGCCCAGCCCTGGAGGTGCCCAAGGCAGGACTGGCCGTGGCACTGAGTGCTCTGGGCTGGGGGCCAAGGTGGGCATTGGGCACAGGGTGGGCTCCATGGTCTGGGAGGGCTTTGCCAAGGTGGGCATCGGGCACAGGGTGGGCTCCAGGGGCTGGCAGGGCTTTGCCAAGGTGGGCATCGGGCACAGGGTGGGCTCCAGGGGCTGGGAGGGCTTTTCCAAGGTGGGCATTGGGCACAGGGTGGGCTCCATGGGCTGGGAGGGCTTTTCCAAGGTGGGCATTGGGCACAAGGTGGGCTCCATGGGCTGGGAGGGCTTTGCCAGGGTGGGCATCGGGCACAGGGTGGGCTCCATGGGGAGGGAGGGCTTTTCCAAGGTGGGCATTGGGCACAGGGTGGGCTCCAGGGGCTGGCAGGGCTTTGCCAGCTCAGGGATCTTGGAATTCTGTAGTAGTTTGGGTGAAGGGACATTTCAAGGTCATCTCACCCCTGCCATGGGCAGGGACACCTCCCATAGCCCAGGGTGCTCCAAGCCCTGTCCAGCCTGGCCCTGGGCACTGCCAGGGCTCCAGGGGCAGCCACAGCTTCTCTGCCCAACCTGTGCCAATGTTCCTCCCCATATTTTCTGTATAAATTCCTGACCACCTCCTGATCCCTGCTTGGCTCTTTCTGGCAGTGGTTTTGTAAGGCAGCTCATTATACCTGATGTGGGAAAGTCTCTCATTTTCCTGCTTTATAAATATGTTGTTCTTCAGCTCAAGTGGTCTCAGATGCTCTGTGGAAGTTTTGTTGGTTTTCCTGAAATCCCACTCGCCATCCCTGCTTTGTCCCTGCTCAATTCCACGGTGCTTTGCGAGTCTTTGCCTCATTCTTCACATATTTCCCTGCAATTAATTTTTGTCCTGCCTCTGATCAAACCTTTCTGCCTTTCCCTAACCCACTTTGGTTTCTGTTACAAAGAAATAGGTCTCTCTGTTTGCAGTCTTGGGCCCTGTCCAGGTGGCTCCTGCACAGCTTCGGTTAAGTGGTTTGGGATAAAGAGAACATGGAATTCATTCGCCCTCTTTTATTTCTTTTTAAAGCAAATACACTTTGCAAAGGTTAAGAATATTAAATACCATTTTTGGCCCCCTCCTGACAGCAGAGCCACGGAGGGGCTGGAGCATGTGCAGAGCAGGGAGCGGAGCTGGGAAGGGGCTGGAGCAGCAGGAGGGGCTGAGGGAGCTGGGGGGGCTGAGCCTGGAGCAAAGGAGGCTCAGGGGGCACCTTCTGGCTCTGCAATCCCTGCCAGGAGGGGGGAGCCGGGACAGGGGGTCGGGCTGTGCCCCAGGGCACAGGGACAGGAGGAGAGGGCACGGCCTCAGGCTGGGCCAGGGCAGGGGCAGGGGGCACAGGAGGAGGAATTTGGTGCTGGCAAGGGTGGTCAGGGCCTGGCAGGGGCTGCCCAGGGAGGTTTGGAGTGCCCAGCCCTGGAGGAGCCCAAGGCAGGACTGGCCGTGGCACTGAGTGCTCTGGGCTGGGGGACAAGGTGGGCATCGGGCACAGGGTGGGCTCCAGGGGCTGGGAGGGCTTTGCCAAGGTGGGCATTGGGCACTGGGTGGGCTCCATGGGCTGGGAGGGCTTTGCCAAGGTTGGCATTGGGCACAGGGTGGGCTCCATGGGCTGACAGGGCTTTTCCAAGGTGGGCATCATGGGCTTCATGGAATGGTTTGGGTGGGAAGGGACCTTAAACATCACCCAGTGCCACCCCTACCATGCACAGGGGCACCTCCCAGTGTCCCAGGTTGCTCCAAGCCCCGTCCAGCCTGGCCTTGGACATTTCCAGGGCTCCAGGGGCAGCCACAGCTTCTCTGGGAAATCCATTCCAGTCCCTTCCCACCCTCCCAGTCAGGAATTCCTTCCCAATATCCCATCTCTCCCTGCCCTCTGGCAGTGCAAAGCCATTCCCCTTGTCCTGTCCCTTTAGGCTCTTGGAAACAGTGTCTCTCCATCTCTCCTGTTGGCTCCTTCAGGTCCTGGAATGCCCCAGTTAGGTGACCCCAGAGCCTTCCCTTCTCCACCTGAACCATCCCAGCTCTCCCAGCCTTTCCTCATGGCAGAGCTGCTCCATCTCTCACCATCCTGGTCCCTCTTATTGTCCATCCTTTCCCCATGGCAGAGCAGCTCCATCTCTGCCCATCCTGGTGCCCCCTCTATTGTCCATCCTTTCCTCCCAGCGTTGCTGCTCCAGCCTCTAACCATCCTGGTCCCTCTATTGTCCAGCCTTTCCCCATGGCAGAGCTGCTCCATCCTCCGCCCGTCCTGGTGCCTCCTCTGGACTCTCCAGCAGCTCCAGGTCCTTCCTGTGGTCCTCCTTCATCCCTTGTTTCCCTTTTTAGCTTCATTTCTCCAGAGGAGTTTTATCCCAGGGTATTTCTGTGTCCACTTCAGTGCTGGGACTGATGGAAATCACTGGGGAACTTTCCCTCCGTGCAGGGTCAGGAATTGTCCTTCTGCTCCGTGCTTTGTCCACTGGGAAGGTCGTTTGGAATGAGCTGGGAGGGAGCCAAGCTGCAGCTGGAGCCTGGTGGGAGGTTACACAACCTCTTGGGGCTGCCATCTGCCAGGAGCTCTGCCTTCTGTGCCCAAAATCCCTGTGCCCGAGGGCAGCCCGGGATTTTCCACTGGGATCTCAGGGCTTGAGGGTCAACAGCTCATGGGGTTGGGGTGGTGGGGCTGCTACACCTGACAGGTCCTGCCAGGGCCAACTAACCTGCCTGGAGATCAGGGGGGCACTGACAAGGAATTCCCTGCTGAAGGGGTAGAAAACATCAGGGAATGAAGGGAGGATTTCGAGGGGATTGGGGCAGGGCAACAACAGGATTTTGGGTTCTCTGCCATGTGTGGGAAGGACAGAACTGTCTGAGCTGTGGCTGCCCCTGGATCCATCCCTGGAGGTGTCCCAGGCCAGGCTGGACAGGGCTTGGAGCACCCTGGGCTATGGGAGGTGTCCCTGCCCATGGCAGGGGTGGCACTGGGTGGGCTGTGAGGTCCTTCCCACCCAACCCATCCCATTGTTGTCCCCTTACCTCCCACTTCCCATTCAGATGGAGGGATCAGCTTAAGGATCAGATGGAGGGATCTTGCTTTAAGATCAAACAAATATCCATTTTTTTCTGTATTTTTTTTCTTCTTCATAAATTCCTGTTCCAGGCAGGATTATTCTTCAGAACTCCCCAGGAATTGGGCTCTGCTCCTTTCACATCCACAGGGAATCTTTAAAGTGCTGGAAACTTTTAGGCCAAGATGACACAAAGTGATTTTTCATTCTCCACCTGCACGTTTTCAATGGAATTTCTTCTTTTATTAAGAGAAGGGCAAGAGGAGTTTCCTACAACCCCAACTTGGTGTTTGCTGGTTCAGGAGTGAGTCTTGTCTCTCTGAAACACCCCAAAATCAGGGGGTTTGGTGGGTGGATTAATTACCATGTGAAGGTCAGAGATCCCCAGTGTGAGGATGGATTATTGCATAATATTGCCATAAAAATGATATTGCCCTAAAAATGATGAAATTTGTCCTTGGCATCTGTGATGACCCATTGGGAATTCTCAGCAGTTTGTCACTGGAGGAGAGAAAACCTTGTTGATAAGTCAAAAGAGAGAGAGAAAGCATCAAACCCTTCCTTTTGTGGCAGAAATTCTGTGGCTCCTGTTTGTCCCTCAGGTGCCTGTGCTGGTCCTGAGCCTGAACTTGGCTCGTGGGATCAGCTCAGGAGCTGCACCCAAGTCCAGCAAAACCAGCACAGAATCTCCTTTGATTTTAATCTGATTTCCAGCAGGTTGTTCCAAATCCCTCTGTCTCTTCCTTTGGTCTTGGATATACCTTTTCCTTGAAGAAATGTTGATTTCATGTTTTTCTCATAAAGATTCACCTCTTTTTAATTTTTTCTTCAGTTTTATTTCTAACCAAACCTACAATTCCATTTCTTCTTCACCCCCTGGATGCCCTTCCAGCACTGTGGGACTTGTGGGTGTTCTGGGGGAGAAAATATAAAGTCACCTTCACACTGAGGGTGTTTTCCAGGAGGTGTGTTTGGGAGGTGGGTTTGTGCTCCTGAACTCTCTCCATTTCCTGTGCTTTGCTCACTCCTGAATTGTACAGGAGAGGAAAGTTGGACTCCAAATTGTGGAAATATGTTTGAAAGACTGAGAAAAGAGGAGGCTCCAGAGAGACCTGAGAGCCCCTGGCAGGGCCTGAAGGGGCTCCAGGAGAGCTGGGGAGGGACTGGGGCCAAGGGATGGAGGGGCAGGACACAGGGAATGGCTTCCCAGTGCCAGAGGGCAGGGCTGGGGGGGATATTGGGAAGGGATTGGTGTCTGGGAGGGTGGGCAGGGGCTGGGCTGGATTTCCCAGAGAAGCTGTGGCTGCCCCTGGATCCATCCCTGGGAGTGTCCCAGGCCAGGCTGGACAGGGCTTGGAGCACCCTGGGCTATGGGAGGTGTCCCTGCCATGGCAGGGGTGGCACTGGATGGGCTTTTATTTTCCTTCCTTCCCAAACCATCCTGGGATTGGATGATTAATATTTAATTGCAAGAATAATTGCAGTTTGTGGGGAGCACAAGGGCTCCTGTTCACAGTGGTTGCTTTAGGCTGTTGAGAGATCCCAGTGCTCCAGGATTTCCCTGTTCCAGAGAAGCTGTGGGGCCACCACCTCTGGGAGTGTTCAGAAACTCTGTAGAAGTGGCTCTTGAGGATGTGATTTAATGATGAACATCCTGGTGTTGGGTTTATGGCTGGACTTGCTGTTCCTAAGGGTCTTTTCCGACCTTAAGGACTGTGTGATTCCATGATCCATACACCTGAAGGACTAAGGGGACCTTCTCTGCTGACCTTGGGGTCTTGGGGGCCATTGGAGGAGCAGCTTTTGGCAGCATGACAGGTGTGAGAGAGATTCCTTGGCTCAGTGTGGACCCCCAGGGCCCATTCTTGGATCAAGACTGGCAATATGAGTTGTGGTGGCCATCCTGGTGTCCAGCCCCTTCTGACCTCCCTGGGACAGGAGTTACTGGGTGGGCTGAGTCCTGCCAGGACCTGGGCAGGTGGGATTTCCTTTTGGACAAGCCCAGAGCTCTGGAGCAGCCCAGGAGGCCTCATGGTGAATGTCCTGGTGCTTGTGCTTGGCTCTCTCTGCTCCCACTCCAGGATCTGCTCCCAGGACTCTTGTTCAGCTCACACTTTGGATCCTTGTCCTTTGGAGCTCAGGATTCCTCGTTCCTTGGCTGGGAACAGGGAGCACCTGTGTGTGGGATGTGCCTGTCAACAGCTCAGTGGTCCCTGGAGACTTGGGAGAGCCCCCAGTCCCTCAGTGTTTATCTCAAGAGCTGATTGAGGCTGCCCTTTATCCCAGACCCCCTCGGAGCAGTTGTGGCCTCTGACTTGGCCCTCAGAGAGTTCATTTGGTGGAGTCCAATCACTCCCTGAGCTGGAATTAGGCTCAAAGGAAGGATATTCACTGGAGTTCTGCACAAGAGCATCCACTTACAATTTCCTGCACTGGGGGTTTGCAGTTCAGATCCCTCTGATCAATTCATCTCTTTGCATGGCACAGCCTCGACATCCCAAAGCAGGGGCAGGGCAAGGGGAGGCACCTGCTGGTCCCACCTTGGGCTGTGCTGACCTGGCACCAAAGTTCTTACTGAGACACTTTGGGACACAGAAATAGTAAATTTAGTAGTAAATTTTCTGTAGTTTTAATAAGTAAATAAATAACATTCCCCTCCTTTGAAGGGGAATTATTTTCCCTCTTTTTTTAGGGTTTAATTTTACGGTTCAGTTTTGGTGTTTGTGTCTCCTCCTGGCACTTCTTGCTGTGTGTGCCCTCCCAGGCTTTGGTCCTTGAGCCTTCTCCTCTGGGAAAAGGTCTCCTTGTACTCCCCATTCCTTGCTGGGATTTCTTGTGGCTGTGCAGCACTCAGAGACCAAACCATGGGACATTCCTCCAAATGCACAAGAAGGGGGTGGGACCTGTGTGTTCTCCTCACTGGGGTGGGTTTGGGGGTGTGGGACATTCCTCCAGTGCCCAAAACCAGGATGGTCCTTGTGTTCTGCTCAGTGTGGTGGGTTTGGGGGTGTGGGACCAGGATGGTCCTTGTGTTCTCCTCACTGGAGTGGGTTTGGGGGTGTGGGAGATTCCTCCAGTGCCCAAACCCAGGATGGTCCTTGTGTTCTCCTCACTGGGGGGGGTTTGGGGACATGGGCCATTCCTCCAGTGCCCAAAACCAGGGTGGTCCTTGTGTTCTGCTCAGTGTGGTGGGTTTGGGGACATGGGACATTCCTCCAATGCCCAAAGACAGGATGTATCTGTGTTCTCCTCGGTGTGGTGGGTTTGGGGACATGGGACATTCCTCCAAATGCCCAAGAACAGGATGGTATCTGTGTTCTCCTCACTGGGGGGGGGGGTTTGGGGGTGTGGGAGATTCCTCCAGTGCCCAAAACCAGGATGGTCCTTGTGTTCTCCTCACTGTGGTGGTTTTGAGGACATGGGACATTCCTCCAAATGCACAGAACTGGGGTGGGACCTGTGTGTTCTGCTCAGTGTGGTGGGTTTGGGGCTGTGGGAGATTCCTCCACTGCCCAAAACCAGGATGGTCCTTGTGTTCTCCTCAGTATGGTGGGTTTGGGGGTGTGGGAGATTCCTCCAAATGCACAGAAATGGGGTGGGATCTGTGTTCTCCTCGCTGTGGTGGGTTTGGGGACGTGGGACATTCTTCCAAATGTACAAGAATGGGGTGGGACCTGTGTTCTTCTCACTGTGGTGGGTTTGGGGGTGTGGGAGATTCCTCCAGTGCCCAAAACCAGGATGGTCCTTGTGTTCTCCTCACTGGGGTGGGTTTGGGGGTGTGGGAGATTCCTCCAGTGCCCAAAACCAGGATGGTCCTTGTGTTCTCCTCACTGGGGGGGGGTTTGGGGATGTGGGAGATTCCTCCAGTGCCCAAAACCAGGATGGTCCTTGTGTTCTGCTCAGTGTGGTGGGTTTGGGGACATGGGACATTCCTCAAATGCCCAAAGACAGGATGTATCTGTGTTCTCCTCGGTGTGGTGGGTTTGGGGGTGTGGGACATTCCTCCAGTGCCCAAAACCAGGATGGGACCTGTGTGTTCTGCTCGCTGTGGTGGGTTTGGGACATGGGACATTCCTCCAGTGCCCAAAGACAGGATGGTATCTGTGTTCTCCTCACTGGGGTGGGTTTGGGGGTGTGGGACATTCCTCCAGTGCCCAAAACCAGGATGGTCCTTGTGTTCTCCTCACTGGGGTGGGTTTGGGGACATGGGCCATTCCTCCAGTGCCCAAAACCAGGATGGTCCTTGTGTTCTCCTCACTGTGGTGGGTTTGGGGACATGGGCCATTCCTCCAGTGCCCAAAACCAGGATGGTCCTTGTGTTCTGCTCAGTGTGGTGGGTTTGAGGACATGGGCCATTCCTCCAGTTCCCAAAACCAGGGTGGGACATGTGTGTTCTCCTTGGTGTGGTGGGTTTGGGGGTGTGGGCCTTTCCTCCAGTGCCGAAGAACAGGATGGTCCTTGTGTTCTGCTCAGTGTGGTGGGTCTGGGGACATGGGACATTCCTCCAAATGCCCAAAGACAGGATGTATCTGTGTTCTCCTCAGTGTGGTGGTTTTGAGGACATGGGCCATTCCTCCAAATGCCCAAAACCAGGATGGGACCTGTGTTCTCTTGGGTTTGGGGGCCCCTTTGGTGGTAATTTCTGGGGTTGTCCTGGGGGTACCAGGTGGATCTCCCCTCCCCTTGGCTGCAGATGGGCCTGGGGCCATGGCAGGGACGTGTCTTTGTGTCTTCCCCCCAGCCACAACAGCAAATAACTGAGGGGCTGAACTGGGTTTTGTGGGTGCCCCCAGCCATGCCCAGGAGCAGTTTGGGGGTGCCAGCACTGCATGGTGTGCCCTCCCTTGGCAGCTCCCTGAACTGGGAAGCCAGTGCAGCACCTGGAGGTGTGCCCCGAGCTGGCAGCTGGCCCTATTTACCATCCAAAATTAGAAAATGCTTCATTAATTCAACTCAGCATCTTCTGGGTGCCTCAGCTCGACCTTAGTTGTGTCCCAGTTTTTGGCTGTGGGGCCAGCACAGGCCTGTGCTTGGAGGGAAGGGCCAAAGCCAGGCTGCAGTTCCATGGGATTGCTGTGCCCTGGGATAATGGAGCCCTTGGGGCCTTCTCCTGCTTTGGGGCTCTCCAGGACCTCTCTGGGGTGGCTTTGTGTGGCCACTTTGGGGGCTGCAGGGGTGGCTGCTGGGAGAAGCTGCCAGAAGCTTCTCCCATGTCTGATGGAGCCAATTCCTGGTGGTTCCAGGATGGACCCAAGGCTGAGCTTGGCAGAGATGGTGGTGACACCTCTGTGATACTTCACGTGTTTAAGAAGGGAAAAAAGGGTTCTTGTGCAGATGGAATTGTGTGCAGGGAAGAGAGGAGTGAGAACATGGAGGGGACAGCTCTGCAGAGCCCCAGGGCAGTGCAGAAGGAGGGGCAGGAGCTGCTCCAGGTGCTGGAGCTGAGGTTCCTCTGAGGTTCTGTGGGGCAGCCCATGGGGAGGCAGCTGAGCCCCTGCAGCCCATGGAGGACCATGAGGGTGCAGAGATCCTGGAGAAGCCCTCAGCAGAGCAGGAGGGGCCTGAAAGAGGCTGGGATCCCATGGGAAGTCTGTGCTGGAGCAGGTCCTGTGGGTCCCTGGAGAGAGGAGCCCACACTGGGCAGGGTCCTGTGGGTCCCTGGAGAGAGGAGCCCACACTGGGCAGGGTCCTGTGGGTCCCTGGAGAGAGGAGCCCACACTGGGCAGGGTCCTGTGGGTCCCTGGAGAGAGGAGCCCACACTGGGCAGGGTCCTGTGGGTCCCTGGAGAGAGGAGCCCGTGCTGGAGCAGGTCCTGTGGGTCCCTGGAGAGAGGAGCCCACACTGGGCAGGGTCCTGTGGGTCCCTGGAGAGAGGAGCCCGTGCTGGAGCAGGTCCTGTGGGTCCCTGGAGAGAGGAGCCCACACTGGGCAGGGTCCTGTGGGTCCCTGGAGAGAGGAGTCTGTGCTGGAGCAGGTCCTGTGGATCCCTGGAGAGAGGAGTCTGTGCTGGAGCAGGTCCTGTGGGTCCCTGGAGAGAGGAGCCCACACTGGGCAGGGTCCTGTGGGTCCCTGGAGAGAGGAGCCCACACTGGGCAGGGTCCTGTGGGTCCCTGGAGAGAGGAGCCCGTGCTGGAGCAGGTCCTGTGGGTCCCTGGAGAGAGGAGCCCACACTGGGCAGGGTCCTGTGGGTCCCTGGAGAGAGGAGTCTGTGCTGGAGCAGGTCCTGTGGATCCCTGGAGAGAGGAGCCCACACTGGGCAGGGTCCTGTGGATCCCTGGAGAGAGGAGTCTGTGCTGGAGCAGGTCCTGTGGATCCCTGGAGAGAGAAGCCCACACTGGGCAGGGTCCTGTGGGTCCCTGGAGAGAGGAGCCCACACTGGGCAGGGTCCTGTGGGTCCCTGGAGAGAGGAGCCCACACTGGGCAGGGTCCTGTGGATCCCTGGAGAGAGGAGCCCACACTGGGCAGGGTCCTGTGGGTCCCTGGAGAGAGGAGTCTGTGCTGGAGCAGGTCCTGTGGATCCCTGGAGAGAGGAGCCCACACTGGGCAGGGTCCTGTGGATCCCTGGAGAGAGGAGCCCACACTGGGCAGGGTCCTGTGGGTCCCTGGAGAGAGGAGTCTGTGCTGGAGCAGGTCCTGTGGATCCCTGGAGAGAGGAGTCTGTGCTGGAGCAGGTCCTGTGGAACCCTGGAGAGAGGAGCCTGTGCTGGAGCAGGTCCTGTGGATCCCTGGAGAGAGGAGCCCACACTGGGCAGGGTCCTGTGGATCCCTGGAGAGAGGAACCTGTGCTGGAGCAGGTTTGCTGGAAGGACTTGTGACCCTGTGGGGGCACCACTTTGGAGCTGTGCCTGAAGGACCAAGCCCATGGGACAGTGACCCTCATTGCAGCAGTTCCTGTTGAGCTGTTGCTCATGGGATGAACTCACATTGGATTGTCTTCCATGGGAGGGACCCCATGGAGGGTCTGGAGGGGACGAGGTAGAGCTTGGGAAGGAGGGATGGGTGGAGGGAAGTGTTTGTAAAGTTTCTGTTATTCCCACCATCCTGCTCTGGTTTGGTTGGTCATAAACTCCATCAATATCCCCATGATGGTGATGGATGAGAGATCTCCAGGTGCTCAGCTCAGCTCAGGAACCTTCCTTATATTTTCTGTTGTGGAGGGCAGTGATAGAGCACTCTGGAGGGTGCCTGGTGTCCAGCCAGGGTCAGCCACTGCACCTGCTTGGGCAGTGAAGTTCTCAGACATCCAGAGAACTGCCCAGGAACCCCTGGCTTCAATTTGTACCCCTCTTTTGACACCCCTCAGTTCAGTTGTAGTCGGGTTGGAAAGGGCTGTTCATGGTCTGACTTGGGTGTCCAACCTGATCTGGGGTCTCTGACTCGGGTATCCAACCTGACCTGGAGCCTTGTGTTGCTTTGAAAGGGCTGTTTGTGGTCTGTCTTGGATGTCCAACCTGACCTGGGGTCTTGTGTTGAG
Organism: Pithys albifrons albifrons; assembly: GCF_047495875.1. Lineage (NCBI taxonomy): Eukaryota > Metazoa > Chordata > Aves > Passeriformes > Thamnophilidae > Pithys > Pithys albifrons. The sequence goes on along the minus strand of NC_092460.1, from coordinate 100,327,900 downwards.
TGTGCAGGGGCTGTTCATGGTCTGACTTGGGTGTCCAAGCTGATCTGGGGTCTCTGACTCGGGTATCCAACCTGACCTGGAGCCTTGTGTTGCTTTGCAAGGACTGTTTGTGGTCTGGCTTGGGTGTCCAACCTGACCTGGGGTCTTGTGTTGAGTGTGCAGGGGCTGTTCATGGTCTGTCTTGGATGTCCAGCCTGATCTGGGGTCTTGTGTTGAGTTTGTAAGGGCTGTCCAACCTTTATGGTATCTCAAGTTCCCATCTCCAGAGCTTAACTTACTGTCCAGATTCCAGGAATCCACGTGGGAATGTTTGGTGCTCCTTGGTGGTCCTGGATTCATCTGTCCCATAACTTGGGCTGAGCTTTGTTTGCCACAGTGGGAGTTTTTGCCAGGATGCATCTCCCAGACTCTGCTGAGCAGATCTCACCTCCACCAGGGCTGGAATGAGGACCATCCTGTCTCTCCATCCTGTGCTTATCTCATGGCAAAGTCCCTCTGTGGCCTTGGCAGTGTTTGGGACAGAGGGCTGTGCCTTTCCAGTCCCCTCAGGGCTGCCAGTGCTCCTGTCAGTGCTCCAGAGGTGTCTGAGGGATGAGCTGGAGGTGACTCCGTGCTCTGTTTCCATGTTGTTGTTTCTCTGCTTGGCTGTGCCCACATTCCATGATTTTCTCTCTCATTTCCATTCATGCCTCACAGTAGATGAGCAGCTCCGTGAAGTAGGTAATTATGAGCTTTTACTTGGCTTTTCTCCTCCTTGCTTTCTCCTCTCCCCCTTCTCTCCTCGCCGTGTCCTCTGTATGGGGATCCTCAAGGCCCTTTGGAGATCCATCTTCCCTCCTCTTCCCTTCATTCCTGCTGTGGAGCCCACCTGGGATTGGGGGGCTCAGTACCAGGAGGGACCTTCCTCTCCCACCCTGCTGGTTTCCCCACAGTTCCTGAAGTCCCTCTGTTCTTGTATGTCTTGTGACATTCCCAGGAAGACCAAGCAAGGAGATGCACATTCCTCCCAGGAAGATCCTGCCATGGTGTCTGGTGGGAGCTGTGGGTAAGGAGATTGGAGGGAGCTGTGGATGAGGATTCTGGTGGGAGCTGTGGATGAGGACTCTGGTGGGAGCTGTGCCCTCCTCCTGCTGCTGAGTGGGTGCAGGAGGAGGGGAAGAGGCACCTCCAGGCCCTGCCTGTTCCCCCATTGCCCGTGGATGCCAAGGTGGGGCTCCCACCTGGCCCAGGTGGGGCTTGGTTGGATTTTTACTGCCAGGATTGGACTATTGGAGTATCCAGGATTGGAGCTTAGTCAGGAGGAACATCTGCCACAGTCTCACTGGGATCCAACTCCAGGCTGGAGATCAGTCCTGTGGGGGGTCACTGGGGAGCTTTGGGTGGGGCAGAGCTGACCCCAGGAGGGTCATTGTGGGCAATTCCAGGGGCCACAGAGTGGAGGGTGAAGGGTCTGCAGGGTGAGACCTGTGAGGAGGAGCTGAGGGAGCTGGGGGGGCTGAGCCTGGAGCAAAGGAGGCTCAGGGGGCACCTTCTGGCTCTGCAATCCCTGCCAGGAGGGGGGAGCCGGGACAGGGGGTCGGGCTGTGCCCCAGGGCACAGGGACAGGAGGAGAGGGCACGGCCTCAGGCTGGGCCAGGGCAGGGGCAGGGGGCACAGGAGGAGGAATTTGGTGCTGGCAAGGGTGGTCAGGCCCTGGCAGGGGTGCCCAGGGAGGGTTGGAGTGCCCAGCCCTGGAGGTGCCCAAGGCAGGACTGACCGTGGCACTGAGTGCTCTGGGCTGGGGGCCAAGGTGGGCATCGGGCACAGGGTGGGCTCCATGGGCTGGGAGGGCTTTGCCAAGGTGGGCACTGGGCGCAGGGTGGGCTCCATGGGCTGGCAGGGCTTTGCCAAGGTGGGCATTGGGCACAGGGTGGGCTCCATGGGCTGGGAGGGCTTTTCCAAGGTGGGCATCAGGCACAGGGTGGGCTCCATGGGCTGGCAGGGCTTTGCCAAGGTGGGCATTGGGCACAGGGTGGGCTCCATGGGCTGGGAGGGCTTTTCCAAGGTGGGCATTGGGCACAGGGTGGTCTCCAGGGGCTGGCAGGGCTGTGCCAAGGTGGGCATCAGACACAGGGTGGGCTCCAGGGGCTGGCAGGGCTGTGCCAAGGTGGGCATCGGGCACAGGGTGGGCTCCAGGGGCTGGCAGGGCTGTGCCAGCCTCAGGGATCCCGGGATTTTGGGCACTCCCAGGTTGGCTCCTCCTGCCCAGGGTGCCAGTGTGTCCTCGCCGTGGGAGGGCAGGAAGAGCAGCCACAGCTCTCAGGGCTGCTGGGGCAGCCGGGACACAGCAGAGATGGGGCAGAAGAGCAGGAGTGGGATTGGGGGTGTTTTCCTTCCCTGAGATCAACCAGGGCCTGTTCCTCCCTTTGGAGCAACGAGTGCCAGGTGCTGTCAGTGTGAACAAGCTGAGAAATTGATTTGCAGCCTTGGAAAAGTGACACCAAATGTGATATTTCATTTTGTTTTAAGCTAAACTGTTCCCCAGTGGGGTTGGGCTTGTGTGGTGACGGCAGGAAGCACCTTGTAGAGACCTTTTCTGCCAAGTTCAAGTCCATCTGGAATGTCCAAGTGTCATGTTCAGGTTATTTGTGAGAGTTTTTGTTTGGTTCAGCCCCTGTTTTCTCACAGCTTTAATTCTGAGCCACGAGTGAGCTCCAGTTTAGTCTCAGGCTCAACTGAGACGTTGTTGATTGAGGCAGATCCTGGGTATAGGAACAGTCAGAGCAAATGGTTCACTCCAGGCACATTAAATATTGCTGCAAATGGAATGTTTTAGTGAAGCACCGTGAGCCATAACGCAGTGGCAGCTCCAGCAGGATGAGTTATCCGGGGGGAAGCTCTGCCAGCCTTTCCCTGGAACGCTCCTGCATTTACAAGTGCTGATTGTGCTCCAGGAGCCTTTGCTGGGGCTCTGCTGACTCACCAGGGGGAATCAGAGCCGTGGGTGCTGTGCCAGGGGGGAGGAGGAACAACCCCAGTGCCCGGGGAGAACCCACTGCTGTTGGGGGGATCCCACCCTGAGGGGGCTGCTGGTGCTGGGGGATGTGGATGAGTGAAGGGAAAGGGCTGAGCCCCTCAGCCTGGGAGCAGGATCAAACCTGGTGTGGGCACAGCCCAGGGCAGGGATTGTGCCTGTGCTGGGCCCTGGGGAGGTCCCTCCTGGAATGCTGGGGCAGGTCTGGGCCCCTCAGGCAGCAGAGCCACGGAGGGGCTGGAGCGTGTGCAGGGCAGGGAGCGGAGCTGGGAAGGGGCTGGAGCAGCAGGAGGGGCTGAGGGAGCTGGGGGGGCTGAGCCTGGAGCAAAGGAGGCTCAGGGGGCACCTTCTGGCTCTGCAATCCCTGCCAGGAGGGGGGAGCCGGGACAGGGGGTCGGGCTGTGCCCCAGGGCACAGGGACAGGAGGAGAGGGCACGGCCTCAGGCTGGGCCAGGGCAGGGGCAGGGGGCACAGGAGGAGGAATTTGGTGCTGGCAAGGGTGGTCAGGCCCTGGCAGGGGCTGCCCAGGGAGGTTTGGAGTGCCCAGCCCTGGAGGTGCCCAAGGCAGGAGTGCTCTGGGCTGGGGGCCAAGGTGGGCATCGGGCACAGGGTGGGCTCCATGGGCTGGGAGGGCTTTGCAAGGTTGGCATTGGGCACAGGGTGGGCTCCATGGGCTGGCAGGGCTTTGACAGCTCAGGATTTCTGGGATTCTCTCAGCATTAATGTCTGGATTCAGTACTTTCCAGTAGCCTTTGGCAATTAGGAGATGAAGAACCTCCTCCACCCGGGGACTGGGTCTTTGCTCCCCACCCTTGGCATCCTTGAGGTGTTTCAGAACTGCTCCTTCCAGAGCTTCTGTAGAAATGGGATATTTTTCTCATCTTTCCTTCCATTTTCTTTGCATTTCCCCTCCCTCCCTCCCTCCTGTTCAGTCGGGGATGCTGCTCTGGCAGCCTGACTGCGAAGGATTCGTCACTCCCTCCTCTCTTCCCAGACAGGCTCCTCTTGCTTTTCGAGGCAGGCTCATTAATTAGCACATTCTCTCCCCCTGGAAGGCTTTCCCTCAGTTTGCATCACTCCAGCACAGGGAGCATATGTTGGCAGCGATGCCATCCGGGTGTTGCTGGCACAGCCTCTCGCTGGGTCACCCCCCTTGGCTCTGCCAGGTCCCACCTTCGTGGGGATTGCCCGGGGCATTCCAGGCTAAACATCCCCTTCTTCTTGTCAGACCTGAAATGCCTCCTGTGTGGGGCAGGGCTTAAGTTTCATTATTCCTCCTCATTTCTCCCCTATTTTCTCTCAGAATTGTGGAGTCGTTAAGGCAGGAAAAGAGCTTTAAGGTGAAGTCCACCCCTCAACCCACCACCACGACCTTCACTGCTGTCCCAGGTCCCCAAGTGCCACATCCACACCTTTGAACACGTCAGGGATGGGGACTCTTCTCACCTTGAGCCTCCCCAAGGCTCAGTTGCTTTGAGCTCCTTTTGCTCAGATCTTAATGTGGTGTCCTGTTCCTGAGGCCAACTTGCCCCCAACATGGAAAGGATGAGGAGTAGAGGGATGGAGGAAGGGGAAAGTGGTGGAACAGTGACTTGGTGGCTCCAGGTGGAAGAGATGGGGAGGGGCTGGAGCAGCAGGAGGGGCTGAGGGAGCTGGGGGGGCTGAGCCTGGAGCAAAGGAGGCTCAGGGGGCACCTTCTGGCTCTGCAATCCCTGCCAGGAGGGGGGAGCCGGGACAGGGGGTCAGGCTGTGCCCCAGGGCACAGGGACAGGAGGAGAGGGCACGGCCTCAGACTGGGCCAGGGCAGGGGCAGGGGGCAGAGGAGGAGGAATTTGGTGCTGGCAAGGGTGGTCAGGCCCTGGCAGGGGCTGCCCAGGGAGGGTTGGAGTGCCCAGCTCTGGAGGTGCCCAAGGCAGGACTGGCCGTGGCACTGAGTGCTCTGGGCTGGGGGCCAAGGTGGGCATTGGGCACAGGGTGGGCTCCATGGGCTGGCAGGGCTGTGCCAAGGTGGGCATCGGGCACAGGGTGGGCTCCATGGGCTGGGAGGGCTTTGCCAAGGTGGGCATCAGGCACAGGGTGGGCTCCATGGACTGGCAGGTCTTTTCCAAGGTGGGCATCGGGCACAGGGTGGGCTCCATGGACTGGCAGGTCTTTTCCAAGGTGGGCATCGGGCACAGGGTGGGCTCCATGGACTGGCAAGGCTGTGCCAGCCTCAGGGATTCTGGGATTCCATGGATTCCACGTCCTGGAGGCTGCTCAGGTGCCTCCCCAGTGCAGAAGTGCAGTGTCATTGCTGCACAGCGCCTTGGCCGGAGCAGAGCTCAGTGTGCTCAGAGCACACCCAGCCCTGGCAATTCACAGTCCAGAGGCGGCAGGGACTGCTCGGGGGGCTGTGAGTCTGTCATTCCTGGGAAAAAACCCAGCCCAGCATTGGAATGGGCACTCTGTGGAAGGCAGTGTAGTGGTGCTGTTCGTGGTGCTGTTCGTAGTGCTGTTCGTAGTGCTGTTCGTGGTGCTGTTCGTGGTGCTGTTCGTGGTGCTGTTCGTGGTGCTGTTCGTGGTGCTGTTCGTGGTGCTGTTCGTGGTGCTGCTCCCGGTGCTGCCCCTGGTGCTGCCCCTGGTGCTGCCCCTGGTGCTGCCGCTGGTGCTGCTCCCGTTGCTGCCCGTGGTGCTGCCCCGATGCTGCCCCTGATGCTGCTCCTGGTGCTGCTCCCGGTGCTTCCCGTGGTGCTGCTCCCGGTGCTGCCCCTGGTGCTGCTCCCGGTGCTGTTCGTGATGCTGCCCCCGGTGCTGCCCCCGGTGCTGCCCCCGGTGCTGCCCGTGGTGCTGCCCCCGCTGCTGCCCCCGCTGCTGCCCCCGCTGCTGCCCCTGGCGCTGCCCGTGGTGCTGCCCCTGGTGCTGCCCGTGGTGCTGCTACCGGTGCTGCCCCTGGTGCTGCCCCCGGTGCTGCCCCTGGTGCTGCTCAGGCTGTGGAGCCACACAGGGAACATCCCCCTCACTCTCCCTCTCCAATATCTGTGGGAATCGCCCTGTCCCTGCCCAGCCTGGGCACTGCCAACCCCGAGCCATGGAAGGGTAGCACAGGGAGCAATGAAATGTCTGCTGAAGTTGGAATAAATAAATGCCAATCGTGCCTGTAGTGAAAAACAGCCCGAGTGGTCCGTGGAGGGCACCAGGATCAGGTATTGGCACTCCCAGCGCTGAGCAGGGGCAGCACTTTCTCCGTGGTGTCAATAATAATTACAAATAATGAGATAAGCGGCTCTGGTCCCTGGGAAATGGGGATTTTATGGGGTCCCAGGTGATGGATAGTCAGGGATTCTTAGGGAAGCTCTGCAGCCCAGAACATGCCCAGTGTAAATCCAGGATGTCCCTCCTCCAGCAGGGTATCCCCCCTTCCTTCCCGTGGGTGCCATCTATGGCTGCTTTGGAGAGAGGCTGCTTAGGAATTCCAGACTTCAAGAGCCTGGAGATGCCCAGGGAAATGCTGGCTCCAGCCTTCAGGAGAGCACTTCCCTTGCAGTGTGGCATGGAATGCAGGATTCCTTGCTGCAGGACGGTGTGGAGACCAGAAATGGGAATGGAATTTAGGAAGAGTGCGTTTGTTCATGGAAGAGCTCAGTGCTGTGGGAAAACAGCCTGGCAGGGCTGGGAGTTGAGTGTGCTGCTCCTGGCAGCCCTTCCTGGGCAACTGCTTTTGGGTGGAGTCTGGAATGGGGCAGAGTGTGCCGGGAATGGGGCAGAGTGTGCCGGGAATGGGGCAGTGTGTGCCGGGAATGGGGCAGAGTGTGCCAGGAATGGGGCAGAGTGTGCCGGGAATGGGGCAGTGTGTGGCGGGAATGGGGCAGAGTGTGCCGGGAATGGGGCAGAGGGTACTGGGAGTGGGGCAGAGTGTGGCGGGAATGGGGCAGAGTGTGGCGGGAATGGGGCAGTGTGTGCCGGGAATGGGGCAGAGGATACCGGGAATGGGGTAGAAATGCCAAAGCCCTTGCCTGCATTATTGAGGGATCTCCTGGTCTTGCCCAGGGCTCCTCCTTTGGACATGGCAGTGGGTTCTCCATTTCTTTTGGGAATGCCTTGGTCCTCTGTGCAGCCTGGGATGCTCCAAGAGAGGCAGGAGGGCACAGGGTGGCACATCCCAATCCCTGGTTGGGTTCCTGGGGTGGTACATCCCAATCCCTGGTTGGGTTCCCGGGGTGGCACATCCCGATCCCTGGTTGGGTTCCCGGGGTGGCACATCCCAATCCCTGGTTGGGTTCCCGGGATGGCACATCCCAATCCCTGGTTGGGTTCCCGGGGTGGCACATCCCAATCCCTGGTTGGGTTCCCGGGGTGACACATCCCGATCCCTGGTTGGGTTCCCGGGGTGACACATCCCGATCCCTGGTTGGATTCCTGGGATGGCACATCCTGATCCCTGGTTGGGTTCCCGGGGTGGCACGTCCCAATCCCTGGTTGGGTTCCCGGGGTGGCACATCCCAATCCCTGGTTGGGTTCCCGGGGTGGCACATCCCGATCCCTGGTTGGGTTCCTGGGATGGCACATCCCGATCCCTGGTTGGGTTCCCGGGGTGACACATCCCGATCCCTGGTTGGGTTCCCAGGGTGGCATGTCCCAATCCCTGGTTGGGTTCCCGGGGTGGCACATCCTGATCCCAATCCCTGGTTGGGTTCCCGGGGCTGTCCCTGCTCAGCCGGGCTCAGGGCTGGGCTCGAGGGGGTTTAGGAGCCCCAAGCCCTCCCTGGCAGCCAAGGGCTGTCCGTGCCCACGTCTTGCTGCTCCGTGGGAGGGATGGCACTGGGGATTCCGTTCCTTCCCCGCGGGCCAAGTGCTTCCCTGCCGAGGATTCCCTCCGAGTGGATGTGGGGGATTCCTAATCCTCCCGTCTTTAAGGATGAGCTTTCCCAGGCGCGGCAGTGAATTAGAATTGTCAGTCCCGCCTAAGCGTCTGATCCCGAGGCGTTCCCGGAGCGGGGCTCGTGCAGCGAGGGGGCAGAAAAATCCCATCAGGCTGGAAAAGCCTCCCAGGCGCTTCCTTGGCTCTCTTTGACAAGGAGTTTTAGCTGCTTGAGTGGGATTAGCACAGCAAAGCACTCGCGGCACTTCAATGGCAGAGGATTGGGGCGGCACACACAGGAATTTCCTCAGCTTGGGCTCTGCCCGGCTCCTCCTCCAGGGAACAGCCTGGGCAGATCAGGGATCAGCTTGGCCAGGGGCTGCTGCTCCTGGATCTGCCTCCCCTTTCCTGGCTCCATGTGCAGCACAGAGAGAGCTCTGGCTGCTCCTCCCTGTGCAGGAGCTCAGGAAGCCTCTGCTGCTTCTTCCCCACTCCAGGAAAGCTGCTGTGCCACGGGAACCACTGCAGAGCATCCATGGGGAGCAGGTGGAGAGTCCTGGGAGAGGGAATTGAGCTGTGGGTGGGGCAGAGGCTGCACATGGCCCAGCCCAGAACCCCCCGTGCCCTGGGCTGGTCCCACAGCGTGGGCAGCAGGGCAGGGATGGGGGGATTGTGCCCCTCTGCCCTCTCAGTGAGACCCCAAACCCTGCAGAGCAGGGAATGGCTGGAGCTGTGCCAGGGCAGGGACAGGGCACAGGGAATGGTTGTGCCAGGGCAGAGACAGGGCACAGGGAATGGCTGGAGCTGTGCCAAGGGCAGGGACAGCACCCAGGGAATGGCTGGAGCTGTGCCAGGGCAGGGACAGCACCCAGGGAATGGCTGGAGCTGTGCCAGTGTAGGGACAGCACCCAGGGAATGGCTGGAGCTGTGCCAAGGGCAGGGACAGCACCCAGGGAATGGCTGGAGCTGTGCCAGGGCAGGGACAGGGCACAGGGAATGGCTGGAGCTGTGCCAAGGGCAGGGACAGGGCACAGGGAATGGCTGGAGCTGTGCCAGGGCAGGGTCAGGGCACAGGGAATGGCTGGAGCTGTGCCAGGGCAGGGACAGCACCCAGGGAATGGCTGGAGCTGTGCCAAGGGCAGGGACAGCACCCAGGGAATGGCTGGAGCTGTGCCAAGGGCAGGGACAGGGCACAGGGAATGGCTGGAGCTGTGCCAGGGCAGGGTCAGGGCACAGGGAATGGCTGGAGCTGTGCCAGGGCAGGATCAGGGCACAGGGAATGGCTGGAGCTGTGCCAGGGCAGGGTCAGGGCACAAGGAATGGCTGGAGCTGTGCCAGGGCAGGGACAGGGCACAGGGAATGGCTGGAGCTGTGCCAGGGCAGGGACATTTTGGATCTCAGGGAAAGGTCCTTCCCCCAGAGGGTGGTGGGCACTGACCAGGCTCCCCAGGGCAGTGGGCACAGCCCCAAGGCTGCCAGAGCTCCAGGAGGGTTTGGACAATGCACTGAGAGACTGGGTGGGATTGTTGGGGTGCCCTGGGCTTTGTGTGTCCCTTCCAGCTCGGGACATTCCATGATTCCATGACACGGTTTGACCTGTCGCTCTCACCCCTTTGCTGGATAAGAGTTGAGAATGATGTTCATGGCTGGGGGATCTCCAGGTGCTTCAGACCTTCCCAAAGAGCCAAGCCCTGCCCCATCCAGCTGCAGGAGCAGCAGGATCCTGCCTGGATTCCCAGCCTTTGGCAGCATCCTGGAAGTGGCTGCCTGAGTCACAGAGGGTTGTGAGCCCAGCCAGGTCTCCTGACTCTGTTATTCCCACATGTTCCCAAGGAGGAGGGATATGAGCACAGGTTTCCCTGCCCTATGGCTGGAGTAGGAGCGGGAGTTGGGGGAGCCTTCCCTGTATCCTGGTGAGTGGGAATGGTGGATTTGGCTTGAACTGTCCTGGTTTGTGAGGCACCAGAGCAGCCCAAGCCCCTGCAGTGCCCACATTCCCTCAGGACATGACTTTGGCTGCCAGTCCTGTGGTCCCCACCCTGCTGGGGCTTTCCAGGAGGTTGGGATACCTTGGGATGAGGGAATCTCATCCCCCTGATTGGAGAAGCTGTTGTAGGGCTGCTGGGGGTGCCTGCAGTGGGCTGTTGGGCACAGTGACCTGGGCAGGATTCATCCCAGTTTTCCAGGGCAGACTTGGCTTTAGGGAGGTTGCAGATGGATTGTCCAGGGCTGTGGCTTGGGATCAGTGGGAGTCGTGGCATCCCAAGCCATGGAATGTGCTCCAGTTGGTCTGTGACATCCGTGGGAAGAGCCTGGCTCCTGGGAAACATCCTCACACTGTGGGAATCCACTGCTGTGGGCAGCCTGGGTGGGATCCAGGTCCTTGGGAGACAGGGAAGGGCAAAGGGAAGGGATCAGCCAGAGTGGAGGGGAAGCCTGGAATGCAGGAGGGGAAGCCTGGAATGCAGGAGGGGAAGCCTGGAATGCAGGAGGGGAAACCTGGAATGCAGGAGGGGAAACCTGGAGTGCAGGAGGGGAAACCTGGAGTGCAGGAGGGGAAACCTGGAGTGCAGGAGGGGAAACCTGGAGTGCAGGAGGGGAAACCTGGAGTGCAGGAGGGGAGGCCTGGAATGCCGGAGGGGAGGCCTGGAATGCAGGAGGGGATACCTGGAATGCAGGCGGGGAAGCCTGAAGTGCAGGAGGGGAAGCCTGGAATGCAGGAGGGGAAGCCTGGAATGCAGGAGGGGAAGCCTGGAATGCAGGAGGGGAAGCCTGAAGTGCAGGAGGAGAAACCTGGAATGCAGGAGGGGAACCTGGAATGCAGGAGGGGAACCTGGAATGCAGGAGGGAATGCAGGAGGGATCCACAACCACCTCAACCTTCTCATGTCCCATCCCAACCTCCTTCCTGTGTTCCAGATCCTGGAGCTCTGCTGAGGCTGCAGAGTCCTCATTAACATTTTGGGAATAGGTTCATTCCCTTCCTTTCCCATCCCAACCTGCTGACTTTGATTGGCACTATTTTTTCCAAGAAATGCTTAATTAAAGGCATAACGAGCGTATAATGATTGTATTAAAAGGGAGATGATTATAAAAATGAGCTCAGCAGCTGGAACTGCAGCGCTGGAACAGCTCCGGGCGGAACCGGAGCGGCTGCACTGGGAATGCTGGGGCCGGGAATGCTGGGGCTGGGAATGCTGGGGCTGGGAATGCTGGGGCTGGGAATGCTGGGCTGGGAATGCTGTGGCAGGGCTGGGAATGCTGTGGCAGGGCCGGGAATGCTGTAACAGGGCTGGGAATGCTGTAACAGGGCTGGGAATGCGGTGACAGGGAATGCTGTGGCAGGGCCGGGAATGCTGTAACAGGACCGGGAATGCTGTAACAGGACCGGGAATGCTGTGGCAGGACCGGGAATGCTGTGGCAGGGCTGGGAATGCGGTGACAGGGAATGCTGTGACAGGGCTGGGAATGCTGTGGCAGGGCCGGGAATGCTGTGACAGGGCCAGGAATGCTGTGACAGGGAATGCTGTGACAGGGAATGCTGTGGCAGGGCCGGGAATGCTGTGGCAGGGCCGGGAATGCTGTGGCAGGGCCGGGAATGCTGTGGCAGGGCCGGGAATGCTGTAACAGGGCCGGGAATGCTGTAACAGGGCCGGGAATGCTGTGACAGGGAATGCTGTGGCAGGGAACGCTGTGGCAGGGCCGGGAACGCTGTGGCAGGGCCGGGAACGCTGTGGCAGGGCCGGGAACGCTGTGGCAGGGCCGGGAATGCTGTGGCAGGGCCGGGAATGCTGTGGCAGGGCCGGGAATGCTGTGGCAGGGCCGGGAATGCTGTGACAGGGCCTGCTGTGACAGGGCCGGGAATGCTGTGACAGGGCATGCTGTGACAGGGCCGGGAATGCTGTGGCAGGGCCGGGAATGCTGTGGCAGGGCCGGGAATGCTGTGGCAGGGCCGGGAATGCTGTGGCAGGGCCGGGAATGCTGTGGCAGTGCCGGGAATGCTCTGACAGGGCAGGGAATGCTGTGGCAGGGCCTGCTGTGACAGGGCCGGGAATGCTGTGACAGGGCATGCTGTGACAGGGCTGGGAATGCTGTGACAGGGCCGGGAATGCTGTGGCAGGGCCGGGAATGCTGTGGCAGGGCCGGGAATGCTGTGGCAGGGCCGGGAATGCTGTGACAGGGCCAGGAATGCTGTGACAGGGAATGCTGTGGCAGGGCCGGAAATGCTGTGGCAGGGCCGGGAATGCTGTGGCAGGGCCGGGAATGCTGTCTGGGAATGCTGCCCTCCCAGTCCTTCCCAGCTCCTCTCCGGAGCTCAGGAGTGGCTGCACTCCCAGCCCACAGCCCCTCATTCCATACACAGAGCAGGGACTCCCTGCCCAATTCCCTCCTGCTGGAGCATTCCAGCCTCCCAGCAGTGCTGGGAAAGGTGGATGTGGCTGCACTGGCTGCAGGCTCAGGGCTCTGCCAGCTCCGTGTCCCAAGGGAACCAAATCCAAGGAGTGGGTCCTTATTTGCAGGATCCCCCATGGCCCCATCCAGCACCAGGAACCCGAGGCTTGGGCTGAGGCTGTGACTGACCCTGGCACTCCCTGGGCACTCCCAGGACACTGTCCCCAGCCAGGATGGGATGTGCCAGCTCAGGGGCACCTTTCCCATCCTGGCTGCCTCTGCTCTGGCACTGCTGCTCCTCCTGGGCACCTCTGCCATGGCCTCGTGTCACCAAACTGGGTCCTTCTCCAGGCTGGTCTCACCCCTGGGGGTGCTGGGCATGAAATGGGGCACTTGGGCACGTTGGATCTCCACAGACAGTTCTCAGTTGAACCTCTTGGGGGCCTGCAGGGGCTCCAACCCCCATCGTTAAATACATCCCTTGGCTGCATCTCATTCTGTGTGGGTTTCTGGTGGTTTATTTCTCGTTTCTCTTGGCCGTGGGTTGCAGGAGTTGTGGAGAGAAAGGAAGAGGAGCCAAAGGGTGCAACAAAGTTTACATTAACAATATTTCAACTAAACTTGCACAAGGATATTCAAGTTTCAGGAGGGACTGTATTCAGAACTAGTTTTTCCCACAGTTACACACCCTGCAAACCATCCAACATCACACAGCTACAGCTAATTATTAAGTAATAAATATTTCCCCCAAATTTCTAAATTTAAACAGTCTTAACACAACTTAGTTTGTTTAAAAGAGCTCTATTCATGTTACTCTGCAGGGCCTCTGAAGGATTCATTTCTCGCTTCTGCACCAGCTCAAGGTCTCCAGACAAATTCCATTCTTGTCTCAGCAGCACCTGCAAACTTGTCTTTGGTTTGCCAGCCTGAAAATGTCTGAATCTTCTAACAGGTCACATTGTCCAGCTCTGTGGCCTGGCCTTGAAGCCCTGACAGCACCACGTGGAGCTCAGAGCAGGACAGGAGCAGGACAGACCCCCCCGAGCCCAGGGCTGGGGCTGCCAGACCCCCTGGGCCAAGGGCAGCTTGTCCTTCCCTCTGATGGCACCAGGGACAGCCCATCTGCTCCTGGAGACTTCTCATCTCCTCAGGCCTTGAGCTTAATTGCTTTTACCTGCCTGCAGCCCAAGGTGCCCGGGAATTTGGTGACAGATGGCACAGGAGGAGGTGGCCTGAGCTTCCCTCTCCCTCTGGAGCCCCTTCTTGCTCGTGTCTGTCCATCCAGAGGGGTCTCCTGCTCTGCTCCAGCTGAGCTTGGTGCCACCTCAGCTCTCCTTGGGACCCAGCTGTGCCTCTCTGTTCCCTGGAGCCTCCACCTTAGAGGGAAGAGGGAATGTGGGAAGTGCCGTCCCTGGGTCAGGGAAGTCTGTGGGAAAAGCTGGAGGTGGTAATTTTAGTAAAGGATAAAAAGTCTGGTGTTTAAGGGCAGTTTAAAATAGCAGCTGTCAGACTTGTTTGGTTTGTGTTCTCCTGACCCACCTGTGGGTCCCTCACCTGTGCTGGGGGTCCTGGGAAGGAGGTGAGGGGAGATTTCTGCTCCTCAGGAACAGAGCAGAGTGCCCAGCAAGGCAGAACTTCTCCTCTCATGGATAGATCATGGAATGGTTTGAGTGGGAAGGGACCCTAAAGCCCACCCAGTGCCACCCCTGCCATGGGCAGGGACACCTCCCATAGCCCAGGGTGCTCCAAGCCCTGTCCAGCCTGGCCTGGGACACTTCCAGGGACCCGTGGGCAGCCACAGCTCCTCTGCCCAACTTGTGCCAGGGTCTGCACTGTGTGTCTTCTGGTTGGACAGGAGGAATTTGTTGCTGGCAAGGGTGGTCAGGCCCTGGCAGGGGCTGCCCAGGGAGGGTTGGAGTGCCCAGCCCTGGAGGTGCCCAAGGCAGGACTGGCCGTGGCACTGAGTGCTCTGGGCTGGGGGCCAAGGTGGGCATTGGGCACAGGGTGGGCTCCAGGGGCTGGGAGGGCTTTGCCAAGGTGGGCATCGGGCACAGAGTGGGCTCCATGGGCTGGCAGGGCTTTGCCAAGGTGGGCCTCAGGCACAGGGTGGGCTCTGTGGGATGGCAGGGCTTTGCCAAGGTGGGCATTGGGCACAGGGTGGGCTCCATGGGCTGTGAGGGCTTTGCCAAGGTGGGCATTGGGCACAGGGTGGGCTCCATGGGCTGGCAGGGCTTTGGCAAGGTGGGCATCGGGCACAGGGTGGGCTCCATGGACTGGCAGGGCTTTGCCAAGGTGGGCATCGGGCACAGGGTGGGCTCCAGGGGCTGGCAGGGCTTTGCCAGCTCAGGGGATTCTGTAATTCCATAATTCCACACCCCAGGAGCTCTCTGGCTCTGGCAATGCTGTGGTTTTGCAGTTTGGCCCATCAGGGGTCTGTGAACTCCATCAGGTAACAGGTTTGGGGGTGCCCAGCCCTGGGGGTCAGGAAGGCTGCAGGGACTGCAGACACACCTGCCAGGTCTGACATTCCCAACCACAACTGGGATTCTTCTGGAAGGGAATACTCCTGGTGTTGAGCTCCCAGCAGTCTTGGGATTTGGGTATCCAGAGTGGGATAACTGTATTTGGGGATGTGCAGCCTGTGTGTACCCTCGTGCTCGAGCTGGGATTTACCAGAGCTCAGAGCAAAGGATTTAAAGCCTAAAGTGTGAAACTCTGCATTCCTTGGCTTCCTTCCAGCTTTGCCAGTCCCAGTATAGACCAGGCCAATTAACTGGAAAGGAGCAGAAGCCTTTCCCACTGTGGGGGAAACATAACAGGAGGAAAGTGGGAGCCTGGTGAGCTGTGGAACAAAGTGAAGGTCACAGCACAATTGTGCTGCTCAGAGCAGGGACTGGCCCAGAAAATGGGTCAGTGGCTGAGAGCTGAGCACAGGAATTGGCAGCTGCCACTGGGCAGAGCAGGGCTGGGGGAGCAGCCTGGGGGAGCTGCCTCTCTCTGGTCCTGCTCCAGCTGGGGCTCCACAGGGAGGAATGGGAAGGGGATGAGTGGGGGACAGGCTGTGGCATCTCTGTGTTATTCCATCACACATCATGGAGTCATGGAGTGGTTTGGGTTGCAAGGACCTCACAGCCCACCCAGTGCCACCCCTGCCATGGGCAGGGACACCTCCCATAGCCCAGGGTGCTCCAAGCCCTGTCCAGCCTGGCCTGGGACACTCCCAGGGATGGATCCAGGGGCAGCCACAGCTTCTCTGGGCATCCTGTGCCTTCCCAGCCAGGAATTCCTCCTGGTTTCTGAACCTGAATTTCCCCTCTTTCAATGTGAACCCTTTACTGCTTGTCCTGTCACTGCAGTTCCTGATGAAGGGAATGTGTGGAGAGGCAGGAGCTGTGAGTGGGGTGGGGGGAAGCGGGGTCAGGTCTGTGGTGGGACAATGGATTTGTGCCTCAGAAGGAAAGGTGGAAATGTCTCCATTTGGCTTGAGAGTGGAGAGGGATCCAGTAGGAGAACCCTCAGGAAGGATGGAGAGCAAACCAAGGGGATTCAGGAGCTCTGAGACCTTTTCCTCTGGGGTCCTGCAGCAGGTTAGAGAATGTTCCAGCTGGAGAAGCCACGTGGGCAACTTGGCCCAGGCCATGGAGCAAATGCCATACCCCGGATGGGAGACAGTGGTTGGACTTGGCTGGCCAGGTGTGGGCTCCAGAGGTGTCTCCTCATGGAGAAAGGCAGAGGACATTCCCCAGCATGCCCTGATTGTTGATTTGCTCCCACCACATTGAAGCACTTCGTGAGCTCCAAGTGCCCAAACCGTGACTCAGCCTGTGCTCATTTCCATGTTTATGGCCCTGCAGCTCCCAGTGACCTTCAGAGCTGATGGCTCTGCTCAGAGCAGTGATTTGTGGGCTCAGTGGGCCCCTTATTCCTCTTCCCTGGCAGCAGCAGCTTCCCCCTGCCCACCCGTGGCATTGCCCACTTGGCACCCCTGGGAGAGGAGCTGGCACAGGAGCCAGGGCTGGGAATGGGGAGGGGGAGGACTGACTTGGCAGGGGAAGGTGGAAGAGGAGAAGGTAGAAGAGGAGAAGGTAGAACAGGCTTTGGAGTGGGTTGGCAGGACAGGCTGTTGAGGTCAGTGACCCTGTGTAGGGTCAGGTCGTGCTGGAGTCCAGCTGGATCCAAGCTTGCCTTGAGGGTCCTCTGGGGCTGCCAGAGATGAAGTGCTGGAGCTCCAGAGCTCCTGGGGATCCATCTGCTCCTCTCCCAGGCAGCCCAGACCTCTGGGCCTCATTTCTTCAGGACTTGTGTGTTGGTTCAGCAAGAATGAGCTGGTTGAGTTACCTTCCACCTTCAGCTTTTAGGGAAGGGATTCCTGGCTAAGAGGGTGGGAGGATCCTGGCACAGGTTGGGCAGAGAAGCTGTGGCTGCCCCTGGATCCCTGGAAGTGTCCAAGGCCAGGTTGGACAGGGGTTGGAGCAACCTGGGACAGTGGGAGGTGTCCCTGCTCATGGCAGGGGTGGCACTGGGTGGCCTTCAAAGTTCCTGTGCACCCAAAGCATTCCATGATTCCTTGAGTCTGTGTGAGCCCTCATTGGTGAGAACAGGCTTGAGCATTCCCAGGTCCTGGAGAGCAGTGGGATAGTCCATGGGATGTCAGTGTCCTCTCAGGGCAGGAGGATCAGCTTAGGGAACAGTGAGAGAGTGGGACATGGGCCTGATGAGATGCACCAGTGAGTGCTGAGGTCCTGGCTGGTGGCTTTGCCAGGCCTTCTCCATCATTCCATGAATCCATAACTAAGATCTCTGACAGGCTGTGGTGGGCAGGAGAAGTTCCTGTGAATGTCACTTTGATGCTCAGGAAGGGCAGGGCAGGAGAGGGGGGGAACTCCAGGCTGGGGATGGTGATGGAGCACCTGACTCTGGAAGCCTTTCCCCAAAACCAGAGGCCAAGGTGGTGGTTGGGAGCTGCCAGCCTGGATTGGTGGATCCCGAATCCTGCTTGACCTGTGGTGATGCTCCAGGTTGCCAGGTGAGGGAGGGCAGCAGTGCTGGTTGCCTTGACTGGGGCAAGGATTTGTGTTGTCTCTCACCTCATCCTTGGAGATGAACCGGTGAGACATGGACAGCTTTCAGTCTTTCCCTCAGAATTCCTCAGTTTGCTGTTCCTCTCAAGCCTGGCTGGATTCCAGCTGGGCTGCATCTCCAGCCCTCCCAATCCTCCAGGAACAGCGAGTCTTAACGAGCAGCGCTGTAATTGCAGAGCCAGAACAGGAGGCTCTGGAGAGCTGCAAGTTGGAAGTACAAAGTCGTACAAACGGGAGTTTTCCGGCGGGAGCTGTTGGAGGAGCCGCGACAGCGCGGCCGGAGCAGCGGGAACCAGGGCCGGGATTTGGGGCTGCTCCAGCAGCACAACCTTTGGAGAGAGAGCAGCATTTGCATCTCAAGAAAGGATGTGGAGAGGAGCTGAACGGCTCCGTGTTTGGCTGCCGCGCCGGGCGCGCGCCTGTGTTTGTTTTTCCCCTGCTGCCTGTAGGATTAGTGCCGGGATCCAGGAGTCGTGCGCTCCGATCCTTCAGGGAATTTGCTTTGGCTGCTGCAGCGCCGCTTAATTTATTAATAACTGCCGGGTTTGCATCCAGCTCTGACTGACACAGCACGGGGAGGAGGGAGCAGGGAGGGCTCCAGCCTGGGAGGGGCTGGAGCTGAGTTGGGAAGGACTGGGAAGGGCTGGGAGCTGAGTTGGGAAGGGCTGGGAGCTGAGTTGGGAAGGGCTGGAGCTGAGTTGGGAAGGACTGGGAGTTGAGTTGGGAAGGACTGGGAGCTGAGTTGGGAAGGGCTGGGAGCTGAGTTGGGAAGGGCTGGGAGCTGAGTTGGGAAGGGCTGGGAGCTGAGTTGGGAAGGGCTGGGAGCTGAGTTGGGAAGGGCTGGGAGCTGAGCTAGGAAGGGCTGGAGCTGAGTTGGGAAGGGCTGGAGCTGAGTTGGGAAGGGCTGGGAGCTGAGTTGGGAAGGACTGGGAGTTGAGTTGGGAAGGGCTGGGAGCTGAGCTGGGAGCTGAGCTGGGAAGGGCTGGGAGCAGAGCTGGGAAGGACTGGGAGCAGAGCTGAGAAGGACTGGGAGCTGAGTTGGGAAGGGCTGGGAGCTGAACTGGGAAGGGCTGGGAGCTCAGTTGGGAAGGCAGCAGCAGGGCTGGGTGGGGATGTGCCTGGGCCTTCTGGCTGTTGGGCTTTCAAACTTGCCTGCAATTCCCGTGCTTTTTTTTCCTTCTCTGAGTCATGGAACGGTTCAGGTTGGAAGGGACCTTAATGGCCATTCAGTGCCACCCCTGCCATGGGCAGGGACACCTCCCACTGTCCAGCTCTGGCTCCCAGGTGGTCCTTCAGGTGTCCCAGCAGTGCTGGCTCTGTCTGGAGCTTCTCAGTGGTTTGCTCTGGGCTGCCTGGAGCTATCCTTGGGAGCTTGAGGGGCTCCTGCTGCTCCCTGGTTTAATGAGGACACTCCTGATGAGATTCTCCATCAGAATCTCAACCCTGAATTCACTGAATCTTCAGAGCACATTTCATGACTTTCTTTCTGTTTCCCTGAGCTTTGAGAGTGTGCAAACAAAGCTTAATGGGCTGGGGAATTGTGCTGTGCCAGTGAAGCTCCTTCCTGCCTGCTCTGTCACTGGGACTGACCCAGCTTGGGGTTGGACATGGTCCAGCAGGACACTGGTCCTCAGAGGGACTCATTCCAAGGATGGTTTGGGTGGGAAGGGACCTTAAAGCCCATCCAGTTTCACCCCTTGCCATGGGACACCTTCCACCAGAAGGTGTTGCCATGGCCAATTCCTCTCCCTCTCTGCATCTCGTGCTCCTTGTGGGGCTGGGATTCCTCTGTCCCTCTGAGGATGTCAGAGTTGTGGTGGGTCCCAAATTCCCAGGAAATGGTTTCACCAAAGGGTGGGTTGTGTCTGAGACCCCCATTTGCACCCATCTTACAAAGGTGGGTGTTGCCAGTTTGGTGGTTCATTTTCTCAGCACACACTGCAGGAAGTTCACTGTGCACTGTCTGTCCTCTGGTTGGACAGGAGGAGGAATTTGGTGCTGGCAAGGGTGGGCAGGCCCTGGCAGGGGCTGCCCAGGGAGGGTTGGAGTGCCCAGCCCTGGAGGTGCCCAAGGCAGGACTGGCCGTGGCACTGAGTGCTCTGGGCTGGGGGCCAAGGTGGGCATCGGGCACAGGGTGGGCTCCATGGGCTGGGAGGGCTTTGCCAAGGTGGGCATCGGGCACAGGGTGGGCTCCATGGGCTGGCAGGGCTTTGCCAAGGTGGGCATTGGGCACAGGGTGGGCTCCATGGGCTGGGAGGGCTTTGCCAAGGTGGGCATCGGGCACAGGGTGGGCTCCATGGGCTGGGAGGGCTTTGCCAAGGTGGGTAGCTGGCAGGGCTTTGCCAGCTCAGGGGATTCTGTAATTCCGTAATTCCACACCCCAGGAGCTCTCTGGCTCTGGCAGTGCTGTGGTTTTACAGTTTGGCCCATCAGGGGTCTGTGAACTCCATCAGGTAACAGGTTTGGGGGTGCCCAGCCCTGGGGGTCAGGAAGGCTGCAGGGACTGCAGACACACCTGCCAGGTCTGACATTTCCAAGACCTCATGGCACAATTGGGATTCATTTGGAAGGGAAATTCTGCTGATGTTGATGTCCCAGCACTCTTGGGATTTGGGTATCCAGAGTGGGATAACTGTATTTGGGGATGTGCAGCCTGTGTGTACCCTTGTGCTTGGGTGGTGGAGTGGACTGAGGGTTCTGGGAGGGCATTTCCAACCTCAGTGATGCCACGATTGGCTGTTGCTGATGGTTCTGTGATTGGGTGTTGCTGATGGTCCCAACCTTCCCTGTGCCCCCCTCACAGCCCATCTGTGTCCCCCCCACATGCTGAGCATCTACAAGGGCTTTGCCATCCTCAGTGATTCCATGACTGGGTGTTGCTGATGATTCCATGACTGGGTGTTGCTGATGGTCCCAACCTTCCCTGCCCTCCCTCACAGCCCATCTCTGTCCCCCACATGCTGAGCATTGGCAGGGGCTTTGCCATCCTCAGTGATTCCATGATTGGGTGTTGCTGATGGTCCCAAACCTTCCCTGCCCTCCCTCACAGCCCATCTGTGTCCCCCCCACATGCTGAGCATCTACAAGGGCTTTGCCATCCTCAGTGATTCCATGACTGGGTGTTGCTGATGGTCCCAAACCTTCCCTGCCCTCCCTCACAGCCCATCTCTGTCCCCCACATGCTGAGCATTGGCAGGGGCTTTGCCATCCTCAGTGATTCCATGACTGGGTGTTGCAGATGACCCCACCCTGCCCATGCCTGGCCCCCTGACAGTGTCTGTGTCTGTGTCCCCCCCAGTGCTGAGCATCGGCGAGGGCGGCTTCTGGGAAGGCTCCGTGAAGGGCAGGACCGGCTGGTTCCCGGCGGAATGTGTGGAGGAGGTGCAGATGAGACAGTACGACTCGCGGCAAGGTGAGTGCTGCCCTGCCAGCCCGGGGCCCCCTGGGCACCCCAGGCAGCCCGTGAGGCTCCCCCTGGGCACCCCAGACAGCCCGGGAAGCTCCCCCTGGGCACCCCAGACAGCCCGGGAAGCTCCCCCTGGGCACCCCAGGCAGCCCGGGAAGCTCCCCCTGGGCACCCCAGACAGCCCGGGAAGCTCCCCCTGGGCACCCCAGGCAGCCCGGGAGGCTCCCCCTGGGCACCCCAGGCAGCCCGGGAAGCTCCCCCTGGGCACCCCAGGCAGCCCGGGAAGCTCCCCCTGGGCACCCCAGGCAGCCCAGGAAGCTCCCCCTGGGCACCCCAGGCAGCCCGGGAAGCTCCCTCTGCACTGCCAGCAGGCTCTGAGCTCTCCCCTTCCTTGTGCCAGGCAATGGATGCATTGGACGAGTTGTGTCCCGAGCTGTATCCCAAGTTGTGTCCCGAGCTGTATCCCAAGCTTTATCCAAAGCTGTATCCCGAGCTGTATCCCAAGCTGTGTCCCGAGTTTTATCCCAAGTTTTATCCTGAGCTATATCCCAAGCTATATCCTGAATTGTGTCCCGAACTGTGTCCCAAGTTGTATCCCGAGCTGTATCCCAAGCTTTATCCAAAGCTGTATCCCGAGTTTTATCCCGAGTTTTATCCCGAGCTATATCCCAAGCTATATCCCGAATTGTGTCCAGAGCTGTATCCCAAGCTGTATCCCGAGCTGTATCCCGAGCTGTATCCCAAGCTGTGTCCCGAGCTGTATCCCAAGCTGTGTCCCGAGCTGTATCCCGAGCTGTATCCCGAGCTGTATCCCAAGCTGTGTCCCGAGCTGTATCCCGAACTGTATCCCGAGCTGTATCCCAAGCTGTGTCCCGAGCTGTATCCCGAGCTGTATCCCGAGCTGTATCCCAAGCTGTGTCCTGAGCTGTATCCCGAGCTGTGTCCCGAGCTGTATCCCAAGTGGTATTCTGAGCTGTATCTCGAGCTATATTCCCAGTTGTAGCCCAAGTTGTATCCTGACCTGTACCCCAGGTTGTATCTCGAGCTGTATCCCGAGCTGTATCCTGAGCTGTATTCCAAGTTTTATCCTGAGTTGTGTCCCAAGCTGTGTCCCAACCTGTATCCCAAGTTGTATCCCAAGCTTTATCCCGAGATGTATTCCCAGTTGTATCCCAGGTTGTATCCCGACCTGTACCCCAAGTTGTATCCCGAGCTGTATCCCCAGCTGTGTTCCAAGTTTTATCCCAAGTTGTGTCCTGAACTGCATCCCAACCTGTGTCCCGAGGTGTGTCCCGAGCTCTATCCCGATCTGTATCCCAAGCTGTATCCCGAGTTGTGTCCTGAGCTGTACCCCAAGCTGTATCCCGAGCTGTATCCCAAGTTGTGTCCCGAGCTGTATCCCAAGCTTTATCCAAAGCTGTATCCCAAGCTGTATCCCAAGCTGTATCCCGAGCTGTATCCCAAGTTGTATCCCAAGCTGTATTCCCAGTTGTATCCCAAGTTGTATCCCGACCTGTATCCCGACCTGTACCCCAAGTTGTATCCCGAGCTGTGTCCCAAGCTGTGTCCCAAGCTGTATCCCGAGCTGTGTCCCAAGTTGTGTCCCAAGTTGTATCCCGAGCTGTGTCCCAAGCTGTGTCCCAGGTTGTATCCCAAGCTGTATCCCAAGCTGTATCCCAGGCTATATCCCGAGCTGTACCCCAGGTTGTACCCCAGGTTGTATCCCAAGTTGTATCCCAAGTTGTATCCCGAGCTGTATCCCAGGTTGTATCCCAAGTTGTATCCCGAGCTGTGTCCCAAGCTGTGTCCCAGGTTGTATCCCAAGTTGTATCCCAAGCTGTATCCCAAGTTGTATCCCGAGCTGTATCCCGAGCTGTATCCCAGGTTGTATCCCAGGTTGTATCCCGAGCTGTATCCCAGGTTGTATCCCGAGCTGTATCCCAGGTTGTATCCCAAGCTGTATCCTGAGCTGTATCCCAAGCTGTATCCCAGGTTGTATCCCGAGCTGTATCCCAAGCTGTATCCCAGGCTATATCCCGAGCTGTATCCCGAGCTGTATCCCGAGCTGTATCCCAGGGTGGCTCATACCTTTGCACTGGCACCCAAAGGAGAGTCTCTGCTCCGTGCTGGGTGGGCAGCTCTGGGAGGAGCCAGCACAGGCTGTTCCTGCAGATCTTCTGCAGGTGCCGGTGGGTGATGGGGCAGCAGGGCTGGGACCCCACACTGCACCTTGGGAGCCTGAAGAGGAGGCCACCAAGCTGAGTGGAGGGTTGGGGCAGCTCCGCTCTGAGGAAAGGCTGGGACAGTTGGGATTGTTCAGCCTGGAGAAGAGAAGGTTTCAAAGTGACCTCTTTGCAGCCTTGTGGTGCCTGAAGGGGCCAATAAGGAAGAAGTAGAGGGATTATTTCCAAGGGCCTGGAGAAACAGGACACAGGGAGTGGCTTCCTGGTGCCAGAGGGCAGGGTTAGATGGGATATTGGGAAGGAATTGGTGAATGGGAGGGTGGGCAGGCCCTGGCACAGGTTGGGCAGAGAAGCTGTGGCTGCCCCTGGATCCCTGGGAGTGTCCCAGGCCAGGCTGGACAGGGCTTGGAGCATCCTGGGCTATGGAAGATAGTGGTTGGAACCAGATGGACTTTAAGGTCCCTTGCAACCCAAACCATTCCCCATGATTCTCATCAAGATGAAAAGAAGAGAAGTCTCCATCTCCTGGGTTTAATCCTGATGGATTTGGGTGCTGGAAGGGTTTGGCCTGACTATACCTAAAGCTCCATCAGGCTCCTGGACATCTCCAGCTGTGATTATGGATTGAGGGAAGTCACAGGATTGTGTGGCCACCACCAGAGTGTCTGTTGGAGCAGACTGAGGGTGACTGTGACAAGGATGAAGCAGCTCAGGAAACTCATTGTGGTATTCAGTGAAATTCAGAGAGCAGCTTTCAGGTTGCTGTGATGGAGGAACATTGAGAGGTTCCTTTATCCTGCATGGATTGTCCTGCTTGGAGGGAAAAGGCCACAGGCTGGATATTGATGTACCCAACTGAGCCAGGGCCATCTCTGGGGGTGCCTCAGGCTCAGCATCTCCCTGCTGGTCCCAGGTCATGGTCACTGCAGGGTTTGTTCCCTCAGGAGGAAAATGTCCCATTGCCCAACTCTGTCACCGGCCCCAAGAAGTTCCTCCCTTCCCAGTCAGAGTCTCCTGTCAGTGCAGCTTCAATCCTTTGGGGCCCAAACAGAGTTCCTCAGATATTTTATATTTTCGGGAAGTATTTCCTGCTGGCAAGGGTGGACAGGCCCTGGCAGGGGCTGCCCAGGGAGGGTTGGAGTGCCCAGCCCTGGAGGTGCCCAAGGCAGGACTGGCCATGGCACTGAGTGCTCTGGGCTGGGGGCCAAGGTGGGCATTGGGCACAGGGTGGGCTTCATGGGCTGGCAGGGCTTTGCCAAGGTGGGCATCGGGCACAGGGTGGGCTCCATGGGCTGGCAGGGCTTTGCCAAGGTGGGCATCGGGCACAGGGTGGGCTCCATGGGCTGGGAGGGCTTTGCCAAGGTGGGCATTGGGCACAGGGTGGGCTCCATGGGCTGGCAGGGCTGTGCCAAGGTGGGCATCGGGCACAGGGTGGGCTCCATGGGCTGGCAGGGCTTTGCCAGCCTCAGGGATCCTGGGATTCTTTATGTTCTAAATTTATTTCTTCTGCCCTGCTGATTTGAAGATCTTTACTTTTGCCCATTTTCTATTTTCTGTGCCCAAATCCCCCCCTGCCCCTGCCCTGGCCCAGCCTGAGGCCGTGCCCTCTCCTCCTGTCCCTGTGCCCTGGGGCACAGCCCGACCCCCTGTCCCGGCTCCCCCCTCCTGGCAGGGATTGCAGAGCCAGAAGGTGCCCCCTGAGCCTCCTTTGCTCCAGGCTCAGCCCCCCCAGCTCCCTCAGCCCCTCCTGCTGCTCCAGCCCCTTCCCAGCTCCGCTCCCTGCCCTGCACACGCTCCAGCCCCTCCGTGGCTCTGCTGCCTGAGGGGCCCAGACCTGCCCCAGGACTCCAGGAGGGGCCTCCCCAGGTCCCAGCACAGGGATTGTCACTGCTCTGGTCCTACTGGCCATACTGGGATGTGGCTGAGCCATTTGGAATACAAAATCCAGCTGATGAGAGCAGAGGAAAGACACTGAGCCAGGGCTTGGGATGAATCCAAGAGCTCCCAGCAGGGAGAACAGGCCCAGGGAATG
Source organism: Pithys albifrons albifrons (assembly GCF_047495875.1). NCBI lineage: Eukaryota > Metazoa > Chordata > Aves > Passeriformes > Thamnophilidae > Pithys > Pithys albifrons. The sequence goes on along the minus strand of NC_092460.1, from coordinate 100,302,957 downwards.
GTGAGGTGAGGGTGGGAGGTGTGTGTGATGGATGGGCTGAGGACAAACAACATAAACCTTCCTGTTCCTTTGGAAAATGATGGGGTAAGATATCCTGGTAATGGGGATGGAGTCAGAGTTTTATATTTGATAAAGGAGAAGAATGTAGGGGAGTAAATGGAGTTGACTGTCTGGAGTGAGTTATGGCACAGGCAGAATTTTGAGTGAGTGTTTTAAGTTAAAGCTACAAAAAACCTGCCCTGATGTGTGTTCCTGGCAAAGGAGAAATTGTGCAGGCAGGGAATGTGAATCCTGAGGCCTCTGGAATAAACAAACCTCTCAAGGAACCAAGATTAGGAGTCAGGGAATGTAACAGTTTGGGTGGGAAGGGACCACCAAGACCACCTTGCTGAACCCCTGCCATGGGCAGGGACACCTCCCATAGCCCAGGTTGCTCCAAGTTCCATCCAACCTGGCCTTGGACACTTCCAGGCATCCAGAGGCAGCCACAGCTTCTCATTAATATCATCATCAGGGACTATTTTTAATAGCTGAAATTAAAGACGAGCATTAATTTTTGGGACATCATTTGTCAGTGGTTGGACAACCTTGTGCTGCAGCTGCACTGGGGGCTCTGCTCCTGCCTGGGTTATTGCAGAGTCATCCTGAGCCTGTGGGCCAGGGAAATGCTGGGGGAAGGACCTGCAGCTTTGGTTCAGATCTTGGAGGAGTATTTGGGAACTGTAGTTAAGACAAAAGAGCTGTTTGGGATGGGCTGGGGGCACTGGGAAATGGGCATTTCTTATTTTACCTGGAAATGGGGCTTCTGGTTTGGCTCCTTCCCCCCTGAGCTGGCTCCTCTCTCTGCCCTGAGCCTCATTCCCTGAGGCTTTTCCAAATCTCCTCTTGTGGCAGGTCCTGACCATCCTTCCCACCCAATTTCAGAGCTCAGGAAACAACCCCCCCAAATTACAGGGCAGGGCTGGGCTGGGAAGCAGAACGTGGCCAGCTCTGGGATGTGCCTGTGGGAGCTGCCTGGTGGCACAGCATCTCCTGGGCTCGGCAAGGGTGGGAACCTCCAGCCTGGCCCCTGCCCTGGTACAGAGCCAGGGCTGTGGGCACTCACCTGGATACCCTTTGTCTCTCAGGCTGTTTGGAGAGATCCTGCCCCAAGCCCTGTGCTGGTTTTCTGCTTCCACGTGCAGCCTGTCCTTGTGGAGAGGGATCCAGGGAGGGAGAGGGATCCAGGGAGGGAGAGGGATCCAGGGAGAGAGAGGGATCCAGGGAGGGAGAGGGATACAGGGAGAGAGAGGGATCAGGGACAGAGAGGGATCCAGGGAGGGAGAGGGATCCAGGGAGAGAGAGGGATCCAGGGAGGGAGAGGGATACAGGGAGAGAGAGGGATCAGGGACAGAGAGGGATCCAGGGAGAGAGAGGGATCCAGGGAGGGAGAGGGATCCAGGGAGAGAGAGGGACCCAGGGAGAGAGAGGGATCCAGGGAGGGAGAGGGACCCAGGGAGAGAGAGGGATCCAGGGAGGGAGAGGGATCCAGGGAGGGAGAGGGATCCAGGGAGAGAGAGGGATCCAGGGAGGGAGAGGGATCCAGGGAGAGAGAGGGATCCAGGGAGAGAGAGGGATACAGAGAGGAAGAGGGATCAGGGAGAGAGAGGAATACGTGGAAGGTCTTTGCAAACTTATGAGGCCCCATCTGAGCTGGGGACTTGGGGAGCACTTGCAGACACACTGGGTTGGGTTTTCCTGCCCTGCTTCCCTGCTCCTCCCTCTGCTTCCCCTGAAGACCCAACAGCAGGAGCTGCTGGAGGAGCCCAGAGGAGGCCCCAGAGCTGCTCCAGGGCTGGATCCCTCTGCTCTGGAGCCAGGCTGGGAGAGCTGGGAGGGTCACCTGGAGAAGAGAAGGGTCCAGGGACACCTGAGAGCCCCTGGCAGGGCCTGAAGGGACTCCAGGAGAGCTGGGGAGGGACTGGGGACAAGGGATGGAGGGGCAGGACACAGGGAATGGCTTCCCAGTGCCAGAGGGCAGGGCTGGGGGGGATATTGGGAAGGGATTGGTGTCTGGGAGGGTGGGCAGGGGCTGGCACAGGTTGGACAGAGAAGCTGTGGCTGCCTCTGGATCCCTGGGAGTGTCCCAGGCCAGGCTGGACAGGGCTTGGAGCACCCTGGGCTATGGGAGGTGTCCCTGCCCATGGCAGGGGTGGCACTGGGTGGGCTTTAAGGTCCCTTCCCACCCAAGCCATCCATGATTCCATCTCCCTCAAAGCCACAGCAGGTCCAACATGCAGCCAGTGTGTCCCTGTTCTTTTTAAGGGAATTGAGAGCCAGGAAGTGGAACCAAACAGGGATCAGAGGCAGGGAGAGCACCAGGCTCCCAGCCTGGCATCACTGCTGCCCTTGGGGGCACCTGAGCCCCCTGGCACCCACCTGGCACCCGTGTTTGCAGAGGGGTCACTCCTCCCCCACCTGGTTGGACAGGGCTTGGAGCATCCTGGTCTTGAGTTCTCCTGGAGCCCATCTGGTCTGGTGCCCTCGGGCTGTGCCCGTGGCAGTCACGAGGCTGCACCAGTCGTTGGCTGTTTCTCTGGGTAGAGGGCACTGTTGTTCTTCCCTCCTCTCCGGTGCCAGCCCCAGTGCTGCCAATCATGGGCTGCAGAGGAGGAGGAGGATTGGGAGGGATTTGGTGCCTGAGTGAGACACACAGCCCAAATTTCCTGCAGGGAATTGCTCCTCTGCCTGCTGGAGCCTGGGGGGACTCCCCTTGTTCTTGGGGTACCCATTCCATGCCTTCATCTCTGGGTGTCCTGCATGGCAAGGGATGAGCTGTTTATTCCTCCTCCTCCTCCTCTTGTGGGCTCCTGGTACCTTATGGAGTCAGTGTCAGCTCATGGTGATCCTTCTCTGGAATCTCCATCCTCCTGTGAGCCTGGGGTTGAGCTCCCAGGGGATAGGAGCCCACCCCAGGGGATGGGAGCCCACCCCAGGGGCTAGAAGCCCACCCCAGGGGATAGAAACCCACCCCCGGGGATGGGAGCCCACCCCAGGGGATGGGAGCCCACCCCAGGGGATAGAAACCCACCCCAGGGGACGGGAGCCCACCCCAGGGGATATACCCCACCCCAGGGGATAGAAGCCCACCCCAGGGGATAGAAGCCCATCTCAGGGGACAGGAGCCCACCCCAGGGGACAGGAGCCCACCCCAGGGGATGGGACCCCACCCCAGGGGATAGAAGCCCACCCCAGGGGATAGAAGCCCACCCCAGGGGATAGGAGCCCACCCCAGGGAGCCTGGGGGGTGTGTAGGGCCATGGAGAGGGGCTTTAGTGCTGCAGACAAGGTGCTGTCGTGTCCCTGTGGCTGTTCCCTGTGCTGGCTCCCCTTGGCTGTTGGGGTTCACATGTGACACCCCCCTGTGTTTGTCCCTGTTGTTGTTTTGGACAAAAAACTTGCTTTGGGAAAAAACCACAGGGAATGATTTCCCAGTGCCAGAGGGCAGGGCTGGGTGGGACACTGGGAAGGAATTGGTGGCTGGGAGGGTGGGCAGGCCCTGGCACAGGTTGGGCAGAGCAGCTGTGGCTGCCCCTGGATCCATCCCTGGGAGTGTCCCAGGCCAGGCTGGGTGGGATTGGAGCAATGTGGTCCAATGCCCCTGGCAGGGGGTCCCTTCCCACCCAAACCATTCTCCATCCTCTGAACTTCCTCCTCTTGTAACAGCCCCTGCTCCATCAGCAGCTTCCTCTTACAGTCAAGAGGAAAGGTCATTTTTCTGAATATCCCAAGGTGGTGCTCAGGCTATAAAGTTGATAGCTCTTGGTTTTACTCATTTTTCCCCTTCCCAGAGTGGGAATTTAAAATTCTTGGCACAAGTTTCTTTCCAGATTCCCTTTTCCATAACCTTTCCCATAGCTCTTCCTGCTCGTGGCAGCACAACCACATCTGGTGTCTCCAGATGTTTGGGGCTCACATGTAGGGGCCACACATGTTGTGGCCATGACCTGACCATCCATGTCCTTGGGATGGGTGGGAGGGTGCTGAGGGCAAACCAGGAGCATGAAGGAGCAGTGGGAAGTGCTGGGATCTGAATGTGCCAGTTGGGATGAGCCTCATGATGATGCCAGGGGCACTTTTAGCCCCCCTGTCTCCAAGGATGGGGATGGAGTTCTCTGAGACCACCCTTAGACTGAGATTTGAGCTGTTCAGCTTTCCAGGGAATTTGAAATCAGAAAAAAAACTGAAAATGGTTTTATCTTGGGCTGATTATTTTAGTTCTACTATTTCTGTAATACAAGTTACTTAATGTACAACCAGACTGCCCTCGTGGCTCTGTAACCTCCTGCAGGAAGGATTTGGGCTCAGTTTTATTGGAATTGCAGGGCATGAAGAGCAGGAACTCCCTGAAACAGGCTCTGCACTGCTGGAGCCTGGGAAGGGCTGTGGGATGTGGGATCTGCAGGGAACAGTCCTGAATTGTGCATAGAATTACAGAACCATGGAATGGTTTGGGTGGGAAGGGACTTTAAAGCCCACCCAGTGCCACCCCTGCCATGGGCAGGGACACCTCCCATAGCCCAGGGTGCTCCAAGCCCTGTCCAGCCTGGCCTTGGACACTCCCGGGATGGATCAGGGGCAGCCACAGCTTCTCTGCCCAACCTGTGCCAGGGCCTGCCCACCCTCCCAGCCACCAATTCCCTCCTAATACCCAACCTAAATTTCCCCTCTCTCAGTCTGAAGCCATTCCCTTTATCCTGTCCCTCCATCCCTTGTCCCAGGTTCTTCCCCACCCTCACAGGGAGGAGCTTCTCCCTTGATCCAGCAGTGTGTCCCTGCTGGGCTCAGGCTGCTCCTGCCCCATTCCAGGGCTCCTGGCAGGGCTCAGTCCTTGTTCCAGGGCTCAGTCCTTGTTCCAGGCTCTTGGCAGGGCTCAGTCCTTGTTCCAGGCTCCTGGCAGGGCTCAGTCCTTGTTCCAGGGCTCAGTCCTTGTTGCAGGCTCCTGGCAGGGCTCAGTCCTTGTTCCAGGGCTCAGTCCTTGTTCCAGGGCTCCTGGCAGGGCTCAGTCCTTGTTCCAGGCTCTTGGCAGGGCCCAGTCCTTGTTCCAGGCTCTTGGCAGGGCCCAGTCCTTGTTCCAGGCTCTTGGCAGGGCCCAGTCCTTGTTCCAGGCTCCTGGCAGGGCTCAGTCTTTGTTCCAGGGCTCAGTCCTTGTTCCAGGGCTCAGTCCTTGTTCCAGGCTCCTGGCAGGGCTCAGTCCTTGTTCCAGGGCTCAGTCCTTGTTCCAGGGCTCAGTCCTTGTTCCAGGCTCCTGGCAGGGCTCAGTCCTTGTTCCAGGGCTCAGTCCTCACTCCAGGGCTCCTGGCAGGGCCCAGTCCTTGTTCCAGGCTCCTGGCAGGGCTCAGTCCTTGTTCCAGGGCTCAGTCCTCATTCCAGGCTCCTGGCAGGGCTCAGTCCTTGTTCCAGGGCTCAGTCCTCATTCCAGGCTCCTGGCAGGGCTCAGTCCTTGTTCCAGGGCTCAGTCCTTGTTCCAGGCTCCTGGCAGGGCTCAGTCCTCGTTCCAGGCTCCTGGCAGGGCTCAGTCCTTGTTCCAGGGCTCAGTCCTTGTTCCAGGGCTCAGTCCTTGTTCCAGGCTCCTGGCAGGGCTCAGTCCTTGTTCCAGGGCTCAGTCTTTGTTGCAGGGCTCAGTCCTCGTTCCAGGCTCCTGGCAGGGCTCAGTCCTTGTTCCAGGGCTCAGTCCTTGTTCCAGGCTCCTGGCAGGGCTCAGTCTTTGTTGCAGGGCTCAGTCCTTGTTCCAGGCTCCTGGCAGGGCTCAGTCCTTGTTCCAGGGCTCAGTCCTCGTTCCAGGCTCCTGGCAGGGCTCAGTCCTTGTTCCAGGGCTCAGTCCTTGTTCCAGGGCTCAGTCCTTGTTCCAGGCTCCTGGCAGGGCTCAGTCCTTGTTCCAGGGCTCAGTCCTTGTTCCAGGGCTCAGTCCTTGTTCCAGGCTCCTGGCAGGGCTCAGCCCTTCCTGCTGCCATGGGGAGTTGCCCCCAGTCTGGTTGGTCCTGGCTCTGGCCCCTCCTGCTGCTGCCCAGAGTTCTGAGCTCTTTGGTTTCAGGCAGGTTCATCTTTTCTTCATTTCTGGCTCCGGTGGTGGATGTTGGCTCAGAGCTCAGAAATGGGCTGGAATTTCTGTGGAGTGGGAAAATTAATGGATAGAATCATTCCCATATCCAGTGAGGCCCTGGCACAGGCTGCCCTGAGATAGGGGAAGGTGTCCCTGCCCATGGCAGGGGTGGCACTGGGTGATTTTAAGGTCTGTTCCCACCCAAACCATTCCATGATTCTGTGGGTTTCCCTGGAGGTGACCAGCAGCTTCTGGGAGCTCCTGATCCTCACAGGCTTCTTTTAAATCTATTTAAAAAAGCAAAACCAAGGAAAAAAAACAGACTAAACCCTCCATCCTGGGGTTGTGGGGTCACCCCCCTCCCCTGGAGACACTCAGGAGTTGGGAGCTGCTCCCGAGGGATGTGTCCTCTGCTGAGTTATGGAACCACAGGGTGCTGGTGCCTCCAGGGTGGCTGTGGAGGAGGAATTCCTGCCTGAGCACCTCGAGCTCCCTGGGTGGCACTTGTGGAAATGTCTGAGTTGCAGAAATGTGGATAAATCCACCTGGAATAGCTGTAGGGACCTCCTGGAGCCCTTCTGTGCTGCCCTCCTTGGCTCTGGCTGATCCTGCCCTGCCCTCAGGGCTGGGGCAGCCCCAGGGGAGGGAACACAGACCTGCTGCTCAGGCTCGGGGTTACTGCAGAGGAGATTTGCATTTTATTTGCATTTTTTCACTTATAGATAAGCAAACCCTCTAACTTCAGTGCAAATGTAGCTGAGGAAATAAGGGCAGGAAGGGCCAGTGCAGGAGGGACTGACTGAGCTCTGTCCTTCCTGAGCAAATGGAACACAGACCAAAGCTCCACCTCGGGGTAAATCCTGGCAGGAGGAAATTCAGGGAGAATTTGTGATTGGCAGGGGTGGGCAGGCCCTGGCAGGGGCTGCCCAGGGAGGGTTGGAGTGCCCAGCCCTGGAGGTGCCCAAGGCAGGACTGGCCGTGGCACTGAGTGCTCTGGGCTGGGGGCCAAGGTTGGCATTGGGCACAGGGTGGGCTCCATGGGCTGGGAGGGCTTTGGCAAGGTGGGCATTGGGCACAGGGTGGGCTCCATGGCCTGGGAGGGCTTTGCCAAGGTGGGCATCGGTCACAGGGTGGGCTCCATGGGCTGTGAGGGCTTTGGCAAGGTGGGCATTGGGCACAGGGTGGGCTCCAGGGGCTGGCAGGGCTTTGGCAAGGTGGGCATCGGGCACAGGGTGGGCTCCATGGGCTGGCAGGGCTTTGGCAAGGTGGGCATCGGGCACAGGGTGGGCTCCATGGGCTGGCAGGGCTTTTCCAAGGTGGGCATCGGGCACAGGGTGGGCTCCATGGGCTGGCAGGGCTGTGCCAAGGTGGGCATTGGGCACAGGGTGGGCTCCATGGGCTGTGAGGGCTTTGCCAAGGTGGGCACCAGGCACAGGGTGGGCTCCATGGGCTGGCAGGGCTGTACCAGCCTCAGGGATTCTGGGATTCTGCCTGTTCCACCCCCTGCTCCAGGCCTTGTGATGCAGGAGCAGTTGGTCAAAAATAGACGATGGAAAAAAAGCTGCTGCCAATAATTAGAGGTGAATAAATCCTGCATTTAAGAAGATTAAATTGAATTAAATTAAATTCTAAATGGCATTTAGAAACATAATTCCAACATTCTGTCTAAACAAAAAAGGGCTATTTTCACATTCCAAGGGAGATTTTTCCTCCCCTGTTGGCAGCCCAGTGTTGGTGCCCGAGGGCAGGGAGGGTGGGATGGTCCAGGTGCCCCAACCCCTCCTGGTTTCCTGGTGCTTTCCCAGTGATGGGCATTCCCTATGCTGTGCCTGGCTGTGCTCCCATGGGATACCCTGGTGTCCCTGTGCTCCTTCCCACTGGCATGTCCTGGTGTCCTCTTCTCCTTCCCTCTGGATGCTCCCAGCTCTCCACCCCATGGGATGCCCTGGTGTCCCCTTGCTCCTTCCTCCTGGGTGCTCCCAGCACTCATCCCACTGGGATGCCCTGGTGTCCTCTTGTCCTTCCCTCTCAATGTTCCCAGCTCTCCATCCAATGGGATGCCCTGGTGTCCCCTTGCTCCTTCCTCCTGGGTGCTCCCAGCACTCATCCCACTGGGATGCCCTGGTGTGTCCCTGGCATGTCCTGGTGTCTCCTCACTCCTTCCCCCTGGATGTTCCCAGCTCTCCATCCCACTGAGATGCCCTGGTGTCCCCTGGCTCCCTCTCCCTTGGATGCCCTGGTGTCCCACTGGGATGTCCTGGTGTCCCCTTGCTCCCTCCCTATGGATGCTCCCAGTACTCCATCCACTGGGATGTCCTGGTGTCCTCTTCTTCCCCCGGATCCTCCCAGCACTCCCTCCCCTGGGATGTCCCCTCACTCCTTCCCTCTGGATGCTCCCAGCACTCCATCCCACTGGGATGCCCTGCTGTGCCCTTGGGATGCCCCAGTGTGCCCCTGGAATGCCCTGGTGTCCCCTTCTCCTTCCCTCTGGATAATCCCAGCACTCCATCCCATGGGATGTCCTGGTGTCCCCTTCTCCTTCCCTCTTCATGCTCCCAGCACTCCATCCCATGGGATGCCCTGGTGTCCCCTGGCTCCCTCCCCCTGGGATGCCCTGATGTGCCCCTCAGATGCCCTGGTGTCCCACTGAGATGCCCTGGGCTCCCCTGGGATGCCCTAGTGTGCCCTGGGATACCCTGGTGTGCCCTGGCTCCCTCCCCCTGGGATGCCCTGGTGCCCCCTGGGATGCCCTGGTGTGCTCTGGGATGTCCTGGTGCCCCCTGGGATGCCCTGATACCCCCTGGCTCCCTCCCCCTGGGATGCCCTGGGATGCCCTGGTGCCCCCTGGCTCCCTCCCCCTGGTGCCCCCTGGTGCCCCCTGGTGTGCCCCTGGGATGCCCTGGTGCCCCCTGGGATGCCCTGGTGCCCCCTGTTCTGCCCTGGTGTGCCCCTGGGATGCCCTGGTGCCCCCTGGCTCCGTGCCCCTGGCTGCAGACCCTCCCTGGGCAGTTCCTCTCCATCCCTCAGCCCTGGCGGTGCTCCCTGACGGCTCCATTAAACACGCGCTCGGCACCTGCTATTTTTAGGAGCCGGGAGGAGGAGGAGGAGCCTTTGGGCTCTGGACAGCCCATAAATCCAGGCCCCGCCACCAAATCCCAGACCTTTCCTCGGGAATGACATCCAGGGAGGTGGTGGTGGTGGCACAATGTCCAGGCAGGCACCGAGGGAAATGGGGAATGAGGAGGAGGAGGAGGCAGAGCAGGTGGAAAAGGGGCTGCAGCATCTGCACGGGGGGGGTGTGGTGTGTAATTCCCAAGGGCAGGAATGATGGGAGAAATGAAGCAGGAGGAGGGATGCCCACTGGAATGGGGCTGTGTGTCCCCCTTGCTCCCAGGGGGTCTGGGGGCATCGCTGAAGTGTCTCCACCTGGCTTGAGGTGGAAAAGGTGGATCACCAGCACTGTTGGCATTTGCTGGGGCTGTGCCACGGTGGCATCTCCACAGGAGCCCGTTTTTCCTTCCTTCCTTCCCTCCTTCCCTCCTTCCCTCCTTCCCTCCCTCCTTCCTTCCCTCCCTCCTTCCTTCCCTCCCTCCTTCCTTCCCTCCTTCCCTCCTTCCTTCCTTCCCTCCTTCCTTCCCTCCTTCCTTCCCTCCTTCCTTCCTTCCTTCCTTCCTTCCTTCCTTCCTTCCTTCCTTCCTTCCTTCCTTCCTTCCTTCCTTCCTTCCTTCCTTCCTTCCTTCCTTCCTTCCTTCCTTCCTTCCTTCCTTCCTTCCTTCCTTCCTTCCTTCCTTCCTTCCTTCCTTCCTTCCTTCCTTCCTTCCTTCCTTCCTTCCTTCCTTCCTTCCTTCCTTCCTTCCTTCCTTCCTTCCTTCCTTCCTTCCTTCCTTCCTCCCTCCCTCCCTCCCTCCCTCCCTCCCTCCCTCCCTCCCTCCCTCCCTCCCTCCCTCCTTCCCTCCCTCCTTCCCTCCTTCCCTCCCTCCTTCCCTCCTTCCTTCCCTCCTTCCTTCCCTCCTTCCTTCCTTCCTCCCTCCCTTTCTCTCTCCTTTCCTTCCTTCCCTCTTTCCTTCCCTCCTTCCTTCTCTCCTTCCCCTTTATTTCTCTTCCTCTCTCCCTCTTTTCCTCTTTCTCCCCTTCCTTCCCTCACTCCTCTCTCTCCTTTTTTTCTCTCCCTTGTTTCCTCTCTCCTTCTTTCCCTCCTTCCCTTTCTCCCCTTCCTTCCCACCGTTCCCATCATTTCCATCCATCCCTGCCAGCCCCTGCAGCGCTGTCACTCCCCTCTTGCTCCCGGCACAGCACTCCGTGGCTATCCCGATATGTCGGTGTTTCCCAGCCCGTTCCCCGCGGCTATCCCGATATGTCAGTGTTTCCCAGTCCGTTCCCCGCAGCTATCCCGATATGTCGATGTTTCCCAGTCCGTTCCCCGCGGCTATCCCGATGTTTCCCAGCCCATTCCCCGCGGCTATCCCGATATGTCGGTGTTTCCCAGTCCGTTCCTCGCGGCTATCCCGATATGTCGGTGTTTCCCAGCCCGTTCCCCGCGGCTATCCCGATATGTCGGTGTTTCCCAGTCCGTTCCCCGCGGCTATCCCGATATGTCGGTGTTTCCCAGTCCGTTCCCCGCGGCTATCCCGATTTGTCGGTGTTTCCCAGCCCGTTCCCCGCGGCTATCCCGGTGTTTCCCAGCCCGTTCCCCGCGGCTATCGCGATATGTCGGTGTTTCCCAGCCCGTTCCCCTCGGGCAGCGGCTCCGGGGCCGGGGCTGTCCCCTCTGCCGCCCCGGGCGCTCCCAGCGGTGGAGCCGCAGCTTCCCAGCCCTTCCCGGGCAGCCACCACACCACCCGCCTCCTTTTCCTGGGAATTCTTCCCTCGGCTCCGAGCCGGGAGCCCCACGGAGGGGGCGGGAATGGTGAGGAGTTCCTGGGCTCATCCACGTGGGGCTTTCCCTCCTTTCACCCCTTCTGCGCTCAGCAGGCGAGAACTGGTCTCCAGTCAGAGGAATTCCCTCCCAGTCAGAGGAATTCCCTCCCAGTCAGAGGAATTCCTTCCCAGTCAAAGAAATTCCTTCCCAGTCAGAGGAATTCCTTTCCAGGCAGAATAATTCCAGTAAGATGAATTCTTTTCCAGTCAGAGGAATTCCTTCCCAGTCAGAGTAAGTCCTGCCCAATCAGAGTAACTCCTTCCCAGTCAGAAGAATTCCTTCCCAGTCAGAGGAATTCCTTCCCAGTCAGAATAATTCCAGTCAGAGGAATTCCCTCCCAGTCAGAGGAATTCCTTCCCAGTAAGATGAATTCCCTCCAAGTCAGAGGAATTCCTTCCCAGTAAGATGAATTCCTTCCCAGTCAGAGGAGTTCCCTCCCAGTCAGAGGAGTTCCCTCCCAGTCAGAGGAGTGAGTTCCCTCCCAGTCAGAGGAGTTCCCTCCCAGTCAGAGGAATTCCCTCCCAGTCAGAGGAGTTCCCTCCCAGTCAGAGGAGTTCCCTCCCAGTCAGAGGAGTTCCCTCCCAGTCAGAGGAGTTCCCTCCCAGTCAGAGGAGTTCCCTCCCAGTCAGAGGAATTCCTTCCCAGTCACAGTATTTCCTTCCCAGTCAGAGGAATTCCCTCCCAGTCAGAGGAGTTCCCTTCCAGTCAGAGGAATTCCTTCCCAGTCAGAGGAGTTCCCTCCCAGTCAGAGGAATTCCTTCCCAGTCACAGTATTTCCTTCCCAGTCAGAGGAATTCCCTCCCAGTCAGAGGAGTTCCCTTCCAGTCAGAGGAGTTCCTTCCCAGTCAGAGGAATTCCCTCCCAGTCAGAGGAATTCCCTCCCAGTCACAGTATTTCCTTCCCAGTCAGAAGAGTTCCCTCCCAGTCAGAAGAGTTCCCTCCCAGTCAGAGGAGTTCCCTCCCAGTCAGAGGAGTTCCCTCCCAGTCAGAGGAGTTCCCTCCCAGTCGGTGCCTCCTCCCAGTGAGGTGAATTCCCTGGTTCTTTGGGGCAGTTCCTCCCAGGCCCTCGGGGGCAGGACGAGCACCGGACCGGACTCTCCGGGGAGCGCCCCCACCTCCCCCTGCTCCATCAGCCTCCCAGAAACCTCCTCCCAGACTGGGTAACGTGTGTGGGGCTGGAATAGCCCCTTGGATCACTGGGAATGCTCCTCAGCTGCCCCTCACTCCCCCCACTGTCCTTCTCCTTCTCCTTGTCCTTGTCCTTGCTGGGGTCACTGGGCACCCACAGCCCCTTGGGGGGTTCCAAAGCACCTCCATCCCTCCTGCAGTTCCCATGGCTTGGGATCTCCCTGTTTCCATCACATTCCCCTGTGTAAAATTGGAATTTTGAGCACATTTTCACATATTTCTTTAGGGATTGTGCACCTGGGCCACTCTGTGTGCATGGAAAACACATGGGAAAATGGGAATCCTGGGGAATGGGAGCACCTTGGGGTGTCCCAGGTGTTGTGGCTGTTCAGGGAATGGTGCTGGGGGTCCATAGGGAGCAGTGCCTGGTGTGTCCCTGCATTCCCAGCTTTCCTTCCTCGTAATTCCTCTGTGCCCAGAGACCTGGTGCCCCCCAGGGGGGCAGGAAGGGCCTCAGGATTGTTCCACCTCTCCTGTGGGAGCTCCATCGCTCCATGCCAAGGGCTGGGAGGTGCCCATGGCTGGGTGGGAGCAGGGCTGGAATGTGGCTGGAGCTGGGGTTGTCCTTTGGGGGCTTCCCTTGGACTGCCCTGGGTGAAAGGGGATGCCTTGGTGTGGTTTGGAGGGTTTGGAGGAGGATCTGAGGAGGGATCTGGGAGGGGTTTGGGAGGAGGATCTGAGGAGGGATCTGGGAGGGTTGGGAGGAGGATCTGAGGAGGGATCTGGGAGGGGTTTGGAGTTGGATCTGAGGAGGGATCTGGGAGGGGTTTGGAGTTGGATCTGAGGAGGGATCTGGGAGGGTTTGGAGGAGGATCTGAGGAGGGATCTGGGTGGGTTTGGAGGAGGATCTGAGGAGGGATCTGGGAGGGTTTGGGAGGAGGATCTGAGGAGGGATCTGGGAGGGTTTGGAGGAGGATCTGAGGAGGGATCTGGGAGGGTTTGGAGGAGGATCTGAGGAGGGATCTGGGAGGGTTTGGAGGAGGATCTGAGGAGGGATCTGGGAGGGTTTGGAGGAGGATCTGAGGAGGGATCTGGGAGGGTTTTGAAGGAGGATCTGAGGAGGGATCTGGGAGGGTTTGGGAGGAGGATCTGAGGAGGGATCTGGGAGGGTTTGGAGGAGGATCTGAGGAGGGATCTGGGAGGGTTGGGAGGAGGATCTGAGGAGGGATCTGGGAGGGTTTGGGAGGAGGATCTGAGGAGGGATCTGGGAGGGTTTGGAGGAGGATCTGAGGAGGGATCTGGGAGGGTTGGGAGGAGGATCTGAGGAGGGATCTGGGAGGGTTTGGGAGGAGGATCTGAGGAGGGATCTGGGAGGGTTTGGAGGAGGATCTGAGGAGGGATCTGGGAGGGTTTGGAGGAGGATCTGAGGAGGGATCTGGGAGGGTTTGGGAGGAGGATCTGAGGAGGGATCTGGGAGGGTTTGGAGGAGGATCTGAGGAGGGATCTGGGAGGGTTTGGAGGAGGATCTGAGGAGGGATCTGGGAGGGTTTGGAGGAGGATCTGAGGAGGGATCTGGGAGGGTTTGGAGGAGGGTCTGAGGAGGGATCTGGGAGGGTTTGGGAGGAGGATCTGAGGAGCGGTCTGGGAGGGTTTGGGAGGAGGATCTGAGGAGGGATCTGGGAGGGTTTGGAGGAGGATCTGAGGAGGGATCTGGGAGGGTTTGGAGGAGGATCTGAGGAGGGATCTGGGAGGGTTTTGGAGGAGCATCTGAGGAGGGATCTGGGAGGGTTTGGAGGAGGATCTGAGGAGGGATCTGGGAGGGTTTGGAGGAGGATCTGAGGAGGGATCTGGGAGGGTTTTGGAGGAGGATCTGAGGAGGGATCTGGGAGGGTTTGGGAGGAGGATCTGAGGAGGGATCTGGGAGGGTTTGGGAGGAGGATCTGAGGAGGGATCTGGGAGGGTTTGGAGGAGGATCTGAGGAGGGATCTGGGAGGGTTTGGAGGAGGATCTGAGGAGGGATCTGGAAGGGTTTAGGAGAGGATCTGAGGAGGGATCTGGGAGGGTTTGGAGGAAGATCTGAGGAGGGGTCTGGGTGGGATCCCAGGAGCTGCTCGTGTGCCTGTGGGGCTCCACACCAGCACGGGGTCCATCACTCCCACATGGATTATTTGATGAATTCCTGCATGGAGATGGGATTCACTGGGATGGGGCAGAAACCCCAGAGAAGTGACTTGGGATGTGTCTTTCTTTCCTTGCAGAAACCAGAGAAGACAGAACCAAGCGGCTCTTCCGACATTACACTGTGGGCTCTTACGACACCTTCACCTCTCACAGGTGAGGAGCAGCACCCCTGGCACCCCAGGGGGCCTCATTACTCTGGGAAAAGCCTCCCTGTTTCCTGGCAGAGCATCTTGTTTCCATGGGAAGGAAACTGCTTGGTGTGGTGTGGTCAGCTAGAGCCTGAATCCCAAGGCCTGGGTGAGGCTGAGGTGGACAGAGGGCCTGGCTTGAGTCCCTGTTGAGGATCAAACGTTCTGGAGAAGTTTTGGGGTTCTCCAGGACTGAGGAGCTGGTGTGGGTGCAGGTGCAGAGCTGCAGCTTTGCTCTGAGGGGCAGAGGAGGAGGTTGGTGTGCCAGGGTGGCACGAGGACACCGGGCACCGGAGCCACTCGGATGTGCCAAGGGTATTCCTGGATTTGAGATGTTCTCCAGGGCCATCCCAGGATAAGGCACCTGATGGTGGAGCCAGAGCTTTGGGAAGGTGTTTCCACTGCCCAGGGAATGAGTTGGGGTGTCAGAGGTGGCCTTGCTGGTTGGCACCTGGTCCTGAGCACATGGCCCATCAAGGCTGGGATGCAGGAATGGTTGGATTCAGGGATGTGCTGTGGCTCTGGGAGTGACCACAGGGACACTCTGGAATGTGCTCCTCAAAGCTGCTGTTGGTTAAAGGGTCTGGTTGGGTTGTTGTTTATGGTGTGACAGGAGCACACCAGGAGCAGCCACTGCACAAAGTGAACTTCTCCTGAAGTCTTGGAGCTCTCCCCCAAAGAGTGTCCTCCCTCACTGAGCTGCTCATCCCAAATCTGCCTCCCTGGCTCTGCTGGGACTCCAAGGAATGTGTGTGACTTGTCTGGATTGCCAAGAATCCCATGCCCTGCTGTGGTATCAGAGTCAGGGAGAAAATGCTACTGTGGCTGAGGAAACAGTAAAAAAGAGGAAAAAAGGGGGAAATGCCCCATTTCCATCCTGGCCAGGGGGCTCCAGGGAAGCCCCCGAGGGTCTGGGGGGGATCACTCGGTGCTGAGGAGCAGGAAATGGGTGAAAATGAGTCAAAGTGCTGTTCCTGGAGAGGAGGAGGAGCCCAGGGTGGGATGGGCTCAGAGCAGGGGACAAACAGCGTGACAGGGACCGGGGTTGTGTTGGCACAGGAGGGGACACGCCCCGGGAGGGGACACTGTGAGGAGCTCTTGCCCAGCATTTGCAGTTCCTCAGGAATAAAGGGTGATGTCACTGAGACATCACAGGGGAAACATCTGCTGGAGCTCTGAGGCTTCCAGAGCAGCCCAAGGAGGAGCCAGAAGGGGAATGGGAGGAGTTGGGAAGGAGGGTCCTGGGGAACAGCAGCTGAATCCCAGCATGGACAAATGAGAAGGACATTCTGTGGGGAAGAAGCAGGAGTGGGATTTCACCTGCAGGGAGGTGTTGGATTGACTTCTACTCATTGTTTGGGGATTGCTTTGATTCCAGAACAAACCTCCAAAAGCAAATTGAGTTGTGGAATTGTTAGGAAAGGAAAAAGCCCCAGAATTATGAATTAATAATATCTTGGAATGATGGAGTGGTTTGGGTGGGAAGGGACCTTAAAGCCCATCCAGTTCCAACCCCAGGGACACCTTCCTCTGGACCAGGTTGCTCCAAGCCCTGTCCAGCCTGTCCTTGGACACTTCCAGGGGTAACCACAACCTTTTTGGGCAACCTGAGCATGTTCCTTGAGCGAGGAGATTGCACTGGGTCACCTCAGGAGTTCCCTCCAAGCTCAGGAGCTCTGGGAGTCTCCTCCTGCAGCTCCTGAGCCTTGTGGAGGAGGAGGAGGTGCTGGGAAGGAAGGTGGAGTGACAGAGTCATGTCCCACAGTGGGATGGGCAGCTGTGCCCCCTGCCTGCCAGCTCAGTGTGCCCAGGACTCCTGGGCAGAGGGCTCTGGAGCAGGTGTGGATGTTCCCTGGTGGTTGTTTGGCTCTGAGGGGCCCCAAGGGAAGGGAAGGAGGTCATGGCCACATGTGTGCCATTCCCACCACCATGAGCCCCTGTCCTTCCACCCTGGAATCCTCCAGGACTGCCAGCAGGGTGCCAACCCCCTGCTGCACCCAGAGATCTGTGTGTTCTTGCAGATCCAGTTGGTCAGGACATTCCCAGGCAGTCCCCAGAACCAGGACATTCCCAGGCAGTCCATACAACCAGGACATTCCCAGGCAGTCCCCAGAACCAGGACATTCCCAGGCAGTCCCCAGAACCAGGACATTCCCAGGGAGTCCCCAGAACCAGGACATTCCCAGACAGTCCATAGAACCAGGACATTCCCAGGCAGTCCCCAGAACCAGGACATTCCCAGGCAGTCCATAGAACCAGGACATTCCCAGGCAGTCCCCAGAACCAGGACATTCCCAGGCAGTCCCCAGAACCAGGACATTCCCAGGGTGTCCCCAGAACCAGGACATTCCCAGGCAGTCCATAGAACCAGGAGATTCCCAGACAGTCCATAGAACCAGGACATTCCCAGGGAGTCCCCAGAACCAGGACATTCCCAGGGTGTCCCCAGAACCAGGACATTTGCAGACAGTCCATAGAACCAGGAGATTCCCAGGCAGTCCATAGAACCAGGACATTCCCAGGCAGTCCCCAGAACCATGGAATGGTTTGGGCTGGGACATCATTCTTGATCTCAAAGGTTGTCTCTTTCCAACCCCAGTGCCTGCAAAGTCCTGGTGAACTGGTGGAGCCTGACTGGGACCTGCTGGGGTCCCAGTGGTGCCACCAATGGCTGTGATCTTGGTGGGGGACCTGGCACTGCTGGGGGGTTTCAGCTGCATCCCCACACTGGGGTGGGTGGTTGTGGAGCTCCACCAGGAGCTGGAGTTGGATGATCCTGGTGGGTCCTTCCCAACGCAGGATATTCTGTGGTGGTCAAGGAGCTGGAGCTGCAGAGCCTCAGGCTGGGCCTGTGGTGGCCCCTGGCTGGTGCCTCCTGCAGGTTTGGGATCAAAATAAGCCCCCAGGTGTCCTGCCCAGAGTCCTGTGAGCCCGAGCTGGTGTCCCTGTGTGTTCCAGCCCTTAGGGGATCCTTATTCCCTTCACTTGCCCACTGATGTGGCTCAACTGCCCTCCTGAAAAGGGGTCCCCAGCCCTGGAGGTGCCCAAGGCAGGACTGGCCGTGGCACTGAGTGCTCTGGGCTGGGGGAGAAGGTGGGCATTGGGCACAGGGTGGGCTCCATGGGCTGGGAGGGCTTTGCCAAGGTGGGCATCGGGCACAGGGTGGGCTCCATGGGCTGGGAGGGCTTTGCCAAGGTGGGCATCGGGCACAGGGTGGGCTCCATGGGCTGGCAGGGCTTTGCCAAGGTGGGCATTGGGCACAGGGTGGGCTCCAGGGGCTGGGAGGGCTTTGTCAAGGTGGGCATCGGGCACAGGGTGGGCGCCAGGGGCTGGGAGGGCTTTGCCAAGGTGGGCATCGGGCACAGGGTGGGCTCCAGGGGCTGGGAGGGCTGTGCCAAGGTGGGCATCGGGCACAGGGTGGGCTCCATGGGCTGGCAGGGCTTTGCCAAGGTGGGCATTGGGCACAGGGTGGGCTCCAGGGGCTGGGAGGGCTTTGTCAAGGTGGGCATCGGGCACAGGGTGGGCGCCAGGGGCTGGGAGGGCTTTGCCAAGGTGGGCATCAGGCACAGGGTGGGCTCCATGGGCTGGGAGGGCTTTGCCAAGGTGGGCATCAGGCACAGGGTGGGCTCCAGGGGCTGGGAGGGCTTTGCCAAGGTGGGCATCGGGCACAGGGTGGGCTCCATGGGCTGGGAGGGCTTTGCCAAGGTGGGCATCGGGCACAGGGTGGGCTCCATGGGCTGGGAGGGCTTTGCCAAGGTGGGCATCGGGCACAGGGTGGGCTCCAGGGGCTGGCAGGGCTTTGCCAAGGTGGGCATTGGGCACAGGGTGGGCTCCAGGGGCTGGGAGGGCTTTGCCAAGGTGGGCATTGGGCACAGGGTGGGTTCCAGGGACTGTGAGGGCTTTGCCAAGGTGGGCATCGGGCACAGGGTGGGCTCCATGGACTGGCAGGGCTTTGGAGGTCATTCCCACCCTCAGTGATTCCAGGATTGTGAGAAGGTGCTGGGTTGGCTGTGGTGGAGAGGGGGAAGCAGCAGAGGAGCTGCCTCTGTGCCCTCTCCTGCTGTGCCCAAACCCAGGGTGGGCACAGGAAGGGAGCAGAAGGTGCTTCAGGGCCAGGTTAAGGCTCGTCGTTCATGCCCAGGTTGCTCAGAGGGTGGTGTGAGGAAACCTCTGGATTTTCCCAGTTTTATAAAGCATGAACCATTTGGCCAACAGGTCCCTTGGGAAAAGAGTCAGGAAGTTCCCAAGGTGCTGTGGCAGCACTTGAAGTGCCAGGGTGGGATAGATGCCCCAGGAAGGAGTGCCAGGGTGGGATAGATGCCCTGGGTAGCAGTGCCAGGGTGGGATGGATGCCCCAGGAAGCAGTGCCAGGGTGGGATAAATGCCCTGGGAAGCAGTGCCAGAGTGGAATGGATGCCCCAGGAAGCAGTGCCAGGGTGGGATAAATGCCCTGGGAAGCAGTGCCAGGGTGGGATAGATGCCCCAGGAAGCAGTGCCAGGGTGGAATGGATGCCCCAGGAAGCAGTGCCAGGGTGGGATAAATGCCCTGGGAAGCAGTGCCAGGGTGGAATGGATGCCCCAGGGAGGAGTGCCAGGGTGGGATGGATGCCCCGGGAAGCAGTGCCAGGGTGGGATAAATGCCCTGGGAAGCAGTGCCAGGGTGGAATGGATGCCCCAGGAAGCAGTGCCAGGGTGGAATAGATGCCCTGGGAAGCAGTGCCAGGGTGGAATGGATGCCCCAGGGAGCAGTGCCAGGGCTGAATGGATGCCCCAGGAAGCAGTGCCAGGGTGGAATGGATGCCCCAGGGAACAGTGCCAGGGTGCAATAGATGCCCCGGGAAGCAATGCCAGAGTGGGATGGATGCCCCAGGAAGCAGCGCCAGGGTGGAATAGATGCCCCAGGAAGCAGTGCCAGGGCTGAATGGATGCCCCAGGGAGCAGTGCCAGGGTGGAATGGATGTCCCAGGAAGCAGTGCCAGGGTGGAATAGATGCCCTGAGAAGCAGTGCCAGGGTGGGATAGATGCCCCAGGAAGCAGTGCCAGGGCTGAATGGATGCCCCAGAAAGCAGTGCCAGGGTGGAATGGATGCCCCAGGAAGCAGTGCCACGGTGGGACAGATGCCCCAGGAAGCAGTGCCAGGGTGGGATAAATGCCCTGGGAAGCAGTGCCAGGGTGGAATGGATGCCCCAGGAAGCAGTGCCAGGGTGGAATGGATGCCCCAGGAAGCAGTGCCACGGTGGGACAGATGCCCCAGGAAGCAGTGCCAGGGTGGAATGGATGCCCCAGGAAGCAGTGCCACGGTGGGACAGATGCCCCAGGAAGCAGTGCCAGGCAGCAGCACCCACCAGCACGATGGATCTGGGTACGGGCTGTGCTTAATGAGGTCCAGAGAAAGCTTGGGATGTGTGGGGTGTCTGGGAACACGAGCAGGAATTGGGTGTATCCTCAACAAGAGTCTGTTTCTGGGTGTGGAGTTGCCCCTGGGGCAGCAGAGCCTTCCAGTCATGGCTCCATCGTGGATGGTTGGGATGAGTTTGGTCGGAGACTCCCTTGGAAAGGTTCTCCACCTCTCCCTGGTGGCACCTGGAGCCAGAACTGCTGGTACAGACCCAGCACGAGGGGGTGCAGACCCCCTGGGGTGCCCCCAATGTCACCAGAGGGCAAGCAGAGCCTTCCTCACCCACTGAGGATGAGGAGAGTGGGATGGGGCTCAGCAAACCCCCATGGGCCACGTGGGTCCCTTCCAGCCCAGAATGTTCTGGAACTCTGAACCCAAAGTGCTCTGAACTCGGATAAGGCAACCAGGGAGAGGAGCCTGAGCTTGTGTTGCCAGGAAGAGCCAATCCCAGGGGGAAGTGAGTGCTCTGATGAACTGTTTGAAGGGAAGAGATTAAAGGGAGCCGAAATTAACTCCTGAATTAAGAGCCCACGATGCACAGCTGGGGAAGAGAAGAATTGGGAGCAGGAGACAAGTCAGGGTTTATTTTTTTCTGTTATTCAGTCTCAGGGATTAGTTGACCAGAGAGAGAGTGATTACAGCCCTGGGTATCCACAGCCATCTGGAAGGGCCTCCCTGGAAAAGAGGGACAACAGGAGGGATCTCTCAGCAGGGATTTCTCTGCCCTCTGATGCTGTGCCTGGCCAGAATAATACACAGAATGATGGAATGGTTGAGATTGGAGGGGTTGTCTGGAGGTTTCTGGCACAGCTGGTGACCCAGGGCAGGTTCCTTCACATTTCCCCAGGGCTGGAGGTCCCACAGCCCCTGGGTGTCCACAGGGGTTGAGATTCCAGAGGGAAAGAGCTTTCTGTGTCTCCCCTTTTAATTCTTGGTGCTTTGCTTTGTGCTGTTGCCTCTTGTCCCATCCCTGGTGCCTCTGGGGGTCCCTTTGTGTCACTGTTGGCAGCACTGGAGTGTCCACCATGGGATCAGGGAAAATTGTTGAGGTCAGAAAAGGCCTCCCAGACCATCAGCCCCACCAGAGTGTTCCCAGCCAGCCCAAGGGCCACAGTCAGACCTTCTCTGAGCACCTCCAGGGATGGTGACCCACCACTGCCTGCCCTGGGCAGCTGTGCCAGGGCTTTACATCCCTTCCCATGAAAAGGTTTCCCAAATATCCAATTTAAACCTCTCTGTCCCAACCTGAGGCTTTTCCTCTCCTCCTGTCCCTTGTTCCCTGGGACAAGAGCTCATCCTGCAGCATTTCCATGTCTGCTCTGCCCCAGCAGTCCCTGTCAGGGCAGGGTTGGTGGCAAAGCCCCTGAGCAAGTGGAATCCTCCCCAGTTCCTGCTCCAGGGAGTTCCACTCAGGAGATGAGCAGCAGGCAGGAGCTGGGACTGGCATCATCCTCCCTGTGCCCATGACTGACCAGAAAGCTGGAGAAGATCCGTGTTCCAGGCAGGGCTCAGCCCAAACAGACCTCTGGGAAAGGAGTTTCCTGCTCAGAAATGAATATTCAGGGGGGAATTTTTGGCAAACGTTGTGCCAGTGGGGGGGTCCCCACTCCTGGGGGTCCTGGGATGGGGTTCCCAGCTCAGCCCCATCTCTGTGGGGAAGGCACTGGCTCTGGGCTGGAGCAGCATCATTTCCATGGCAACAGGAGAGTGCAAGGAAGGAATGAAATCCCTGGAAAGGCTTCTCTGTAATCCCTCTTGGCACATCCACGTGCCTCCAGAACAGGCTGCTCAGATCTTCTGGTGGGCACCATCTTCTGGGGCCACTGACCTCCTCCACACACTTACAGGAACATTGGACAGTCATGGAATCCTGGAATGGTTTGGGTGGGAAGGGACCTCAAAGCCCACCCAGTGCCACCCCTGCCATGGGCAGGGACACCTCCCATAGCCCAGGGTGCTCCAAGCCCTGTCCAGCCTGGCCTTGGACACTCCAAGGGATCCAGGGGCAGCCACAGCTTCTCTGCCCAACCTGTGCCAGCCCCTGCCCACCCTCCCAGACACCAATCCCTTCCCAACAGCCCCCCAGCCCTGCCCTCTGGCACTGGGAAGCCATTCCCTGTGTCCTGGCCCTCCATCCCTTGGCCCCAGTCCCTCCCCAGCTCTCCTGGAGCCCCAAATCCTCTTCCACACCAGGAACAGCATCCTGGAACCATCTCTGATGCCAGGACATCTCTGGTGGCCTCCAGCTGATTGTCCTGACCCAGGGGACCCTTGTGTGGCCCCTCTGGGTGCTGCCAGGTCTGCCCAGGACAGGGAGGGTTGGGAGGTTGGAAGGGACCTCAAATCCCATCCAGTGCCACCCCTGCCATGGGCAGGGACACCTCCCATAGCCCAGGGTGCTCCAAGCCCTGTCCAGCCTGGCCTGGGACACTCCCAGGGATCCAGGGGCAGCCACAGCTGCTCTGCCCAACCTGTGCCAGCCCCTGCCCACCCTCCCAGACACCAATCCCATCCCAATATCCAATAAAAGCCTCCTCCCTTTCACATGGAATGGGAAAAGTGAGTCCCTGTGTCCCCTCAGGTGTCCCTGTGCCAGAATTCTCTGCTTTCCCTGAAACTGGGAATTTCAGAGCTGGTGGGGAACACCAGGATTTGTGACCTGTTTTGTCCAAGAAATGGGACAGTGGATGCCCCATCCTGGCAGTGCCCCAGGCCAGGCTGGACAGGGCTTGGAGCACCCTGGGCTATGGGAGGTGTCCCTGCCCATGGCAGGGGTGGCACTGGGTGGGCTTTAAGGTCCTTCCAACCCAAACCATTCCATGATTCCATGACCAGGAAATGATCCAAGGAGCTCCTTGAGGTGAGAGAGGAGCCCAAGCTGAGCAGCTCCAACCTCCAGAGCTGCTTGGTAGTGATTAAAGGAGCATCAGAGAAGGACTTGCTAAACCCCTTCCTTCTCTCCTTCAAAAAGCCAGTTGGGACAACGGGCAGTGTGAGCAGCAGGTGCTGGGAGAGCAGAACCCATCTGTGCCAGAGGGATTTCCCAGGAGCAGGAAGGGCAGTGTGGGCTTCCCTTTGGTGTTCCCTTCCTTTCTGCCAAGCGTTGGATCCACCCAGAGGTGTTGGAGCCACCTGGCTCTCAGCAGGCAGGGGCAGGGCAGCAGCTGGTGGCACCCACAGGAGGCTGCAAGAGAGGGAAAAAGAGAGAGCCCACTAAAAATAGTGTTTTATGTTCTCACAGAGTCCCAGAGGGGTTGGATTGGGACCTTAAAGCTCATCCCATTCCACCCCTGCCATGGGCAGGGACACCTCCCACTGTCCCAGGGTGCTCCAAGCCCTGTCCCACCTGGCCTGGGACACTCCAGAGATCCAGGGACAGCCACAGTTTGTCTCCTCTGCCAAGCCAAGGCTGGGGAGTCTCTTCCTCCCAGCTGTAATTTACTCACCTGAATAAGAAGAATTAGAGAAGGCTCAGACGAGGGTGACCCAGAGCAGGGGCCAAAGCTGAGAAGAGATTAAATCAAGTGGAACTCTCCGAGGTGCCCAGGGAAGGTGTGGCAGAGCTTTCTGAAGCCGTGAGTGGGCAAGGAGAGGGTGAGAGGGAACAATAGAGATTGCTCAGCACAAAGGGATGAGGTGGCACTCGGTGGAATTAGCAGGCAGAGAGATTAAAATAAAACAAAGCACTTTGTCACACTGCAGGTGATTAAAGTGCAGGATTTATTCCTGCTGCCTGTTGTGGAGGCCAAAAATATAAATGGATTTGAACTGGGAGTGCAAAATTAGTGAGGAGTAAAGTGGTGACCAAGAAACACCGTGAGCTGTGCAGGGGCTGAGCATGAGAGGATTGTGCTGGAGGGAAGGGACAGGAGGAGAGGGAACAGCCCCAGGGCAGGGGCAGGGGGCACAGGAGGAGGGATTTGATGCTGGCAAGGGTGGTCAGGCCCTGGCAGGGGCTGCCCAGGGAGGGTTGGAGTGCCCAGCCCTGGAGGTGCCCAAGGCAGGACTGGCCATGGCACTGAGTGCTCTGGGCTGGGGGCCAAGGTGGGCATCGGGCACAGGGTGGGCTCCGTGGGCTGGGAGGGCTTTTGCAAGGTGGGCATCGGGCACAGGGTGGGCTCCGTGGGCTGGGAGGGCTTTTGCAAGGTGGGCATCGGGCACAGGGTGGGCTCCAGGGGCTGGGAGGGCTTTGCCAAGGTGGACATTGGGCACAGGGTGGGCTCCAGGGGCTGGGAGGGCTTTGCCAAGGTGGGCATCGGGCACAGGGTGGGCTCCATGGGGCTGGCAGGGCTTTGCCAAGGTGGGCATCGGGCACAGGGTGGGCTCCATGGGCTGGCAGGGCTTTTGCAAGGTGGGCATTGGGCACAGGGTGGGCTCCGTGGGCTGGGAGGGCTGTGCCAGCTCAGGGATTCTGGGATTATGGGGAATGTGGTGACTGGCTGTCAGAAGAAGGTGCCATGGGGGGGTCCCTGGTCTCACCTTCTCTTTCCATGCTCTTCCCTCACTGACTCACCCGTGAGAGGAGCTGAGGGCTGGGGGTTTCCCTTCTCCCTGTTCTTGGAGCCATGGAGAGGTTTGGGTGGGAATGGACTGTGAAGTCCATCCAGTGGGACACCTCCCATAGCCCAGGGTGCTCCAAGCCCTGTCCAGCCTGGCCTTGGACACTCCCAGGGATCCAGGGGCAGCCACAGCTTCTCTGCCCAACCTGTGCCAGGGTCTGCCCACCCTCCCAGCCACCAATTCCTCCCCTGTATCCCATCTATCCCTGCCCTCTGGCAGTGGGAAGCCAATCCCTGTGTCCTGGCCCTCCATCCCTTTCCCAAGTCCCTCCCCAGCTCTCCTGGAGCCCCTTCAGGCATAGGAACACCAAAGGGACATCCAGCACCGAGTCCCTCTGGGCATTTCTCTCTTTCCTACATTCCCATTTCCTCCCCCCTCAGTGCTGGTCCAGCCCTGGAGCCACGTCTGCCCTGAATGGTTCTGATTCCATGTGAACCAGGAGAGGTTTCTCTGCAGGTTTTATGGGTTGTTTGGTTGAAACTTTGCCAGGATGCCCTTTGTGGTGTGCTGAGGATCAGCTGCAGTGTCTGCTCTTGGCCTGTGGTGGCATTTCAGCTGCTGTGACTGTTCCAGGGAAGCCACTCGTGACTCGTGCTGAGGTGACAGAGGAGATAATTCGGCCCCTGTGATGCATCTCCAGGAACACACACGGGGAGAGCAGGGGCTGAACCTGTGCTGCAAATCCCCTGCTCAGGGCACAAAGGCTGGCACGGTGTTCAGGGCTGGATTGGCACTGAGAGCGTGGTCTGAGCAGGATCCCAAATCCCTGAGGCTGGCACAGCCCTCCCAGCCCATGGAGACCACCCTGTGCCCGATGCCCACCTTGGCACAGCCCTGCCAGCCCCTGGAGCCCACCCTGTGCCCAATGCCCACCCTGGCAAAGCCCTCCCAGCCCCTGGAGCCCACCCTGTGCCCGATGCCCACCTTGGCAAAGCCCTCCCAGCCCATGGAGCCCACCCTGTGCCCGATGCCCACCTTGCCAAAGCCCTCCCAGCCCCTGGAGCCCACCCTGTGCCCGATGCCCACCTTGGCACAGCCCTGCCAGTCCATGGAGCCCACCCTGTGCCCAATGCCCACCTTGGCACAGACCTGCCAGCCCATGGAGCCCACCCTGTGCCCAATGCCCACCTTGGCACAGCCCTGCCAGCCCATGGAGCCCATCCTGTGCCCAATGCCCACCCTGGCAAAGCCCTCCCAGCCCATGGAGCCCACCCTGTGCCCAATGCCCACCCTGGCAAAGCCCTCCCAGCCCATGGAGCCCACCCTGTGCCCAAGGCCCACCTTGGCAAAGCCCTCCCAGCCCATGGAGCCCACTCTGTGCCCGATGCCCACCTTGGCACAGCCCTGCCAGCCCCTGGAGCCCACCCTGTGCCCGATGCCCACCTTGGCACAGCCCTCCCAGCCCATGGAGCCCACCCTGTGCCCAATGCCCACCTTGTCCCCAGCCCAGAGCACTCAGTGCCACGGCCAGTCCTGCCTTGGGCACCTCCAGGGCTGGGCACTCCAAACCTCCCTGGGCAGCCCCTGCCAGGGCCTGCCCACCCTTGCCAGCACCAAATTCCTCCTCCTGTGCCCCCTGCCCCTGCCCTGGCCCAGCCTGAGGCCGTGCCCTCTCCTCCTGTCCCTGTGCCCTGGGGCACAGCCCGACCCCCTGTCCCGGCTCCCCCCTCCTGGCAGGGATTGCAGAGCCAGAAGGTGCCCCCTGAGCCTCCTTTGCTCCAGGCTCAGCCCCCCCAGCTCCCTCAGCCCCTCCTGCTGCTCCAGCCCCTTCCCAGCTCCGCTCCCTGCCCTGCACAGAGGCCACACATAAATATAATGAACACATAGACCTAACAAACACAGAAATGTAACAAACACACAGTCAAGAGGCCAAAAGCATCACATGACAAAAAAATGTGATTTTGTTTTCCTAATTCATCCCCTGGTGTGAAGAGAAGCCTCTGGTGCAACAACTCCTGTGCTGTGAGTCAGGAATGAGTGGGATGAACATGGAGGGAGAAGGTCAGAGTGGTGGTTGGTGCCTGTGGAGCTGCTGGCGAAGGTTGGACAGGAGGAGGAATTTGGTGCTGGCAAGGGTGGTCAGGCCCTGGCAGGGGCTGCTCAGGGAGGGTTGGAGTGCCCAGCCCTGGAGGTGCCCAAGGCAGGACTGGCCGTGGCACTGAGTGCTCTGGGCTGGGGGCCAAGGTGGGCATCGGGCACAGGGTGGGCTCCATGGGCTGGGAGGGCTTTGCCAAGGTGGGCATCGGGCACAGGGTGGGCTCCATGGGCTGGGAGGGCTTTGCCAAGGTGGGCATTGGGCACAGGGTGGGCTCCATGGGCTGGGAGGGCTTTGCCAAGGTGGGCATCAGGCACAGGGTGGGCTCCATGGGCTGGCAGGGCTGTGCCAAGGTGGGCATTGGGCACAGGGTGGGCTCCATGGGCTGGCAGGGCTTTTCCAAGGTGGGCATCGGGCACAGGGTGGGCTCCAGGGGCTGGCAGGGCTGTGCCAAGGTGGGCATCGGGCACAGGGTGGGCTCCATGGCCTGGGAGGGCTGTGCCAAGGTGGGCATCGGGCACAGGGTGGGCTCCAGAGGCTGGCAGGGCTTTTCCAAGGTGGGCATCGGGCACTGGGTGGGCTCCATGGGCTGGCAGGGCTTTGCCAAGGTGGGCATCGGGCACTGGGTGGGCTCCATGGGCTGGCAGGGCTTTGCCAAGGTGGGCATCGGGCACAGGGTGGGCTCCATGGGCTGGCAGGGCTTTGCCAAGGTGGGCATCGGGCACTGGGTGGGCTCCATGGGCTGGCAGGGCTTTGGCAAGGTGGGCATTGGGCACAGGGTGGGCTCCATGGCCTGGGAGGGCTGTGCCAAGGTGGGCATCGGGCACAGGGTGGGCTCCATGGGCTGGGAGGGCTTTGGCAAGGTGGGCATCGGGCACAGGGTGGGCTCCATGGGCTGGCAGGGCTGTGCCAAGGTGGGCATCGGGCACAGGGTGGGCTCCATGGGCTGGCAGGGCTTTTCCAAGGTGGGCATTGGGCACAGGGTGGGCTCCAGGGGCTGGCAGGGCTTTGGCAAGGTGGGCATCGGGCACAGGGTGGGCTCCATGGGCTGTGAGGGCTGTGCCAAGGTGGGCATGGGGCACAGGGTGGGCTCCATGGGCTGGCAGGGCTGTGCCAGCCTCAGGGATTCTGTGAAAAGTGAATTTATTGTTTTTCCTGTGGTGTCTTTGCTCGTTGGAAACTCTGTAAACTCTGAGTGTGAAATTACCAGGATAGGAGAGAGGGAAAAATGGTTTTGTTTCTGGGTGTTCATATTCTAAACAGAGATGACAAAACATACAGTGAGAGCCAGAGTGTGTTAACTTAAAGTTATTCTTAATTACAGTAAGAACTTAATGATAATTATTAAGGAGGAAATGTGTCAGACCCAGGGGAAACACTGTGTGAGAAAGAGAATTGTGGAAATTATTGGATACTGTGAGTACAACATGGAAACCTGAGGCCAGGGAGGAGATACCGTGGTGGAGTCTGCTCTGTGGGGACAGGGAATCCTGGAATGGGTTGGGTGGGAAAGGACATGAAAGCCCACCCAGTGCCACCCCTGCCATGGGCAGGGACACCTCCCATAGCCCAGGGTGCTCCAAGCCCTGTCCAGCCTGGCCTGGGACACTCCCAGGGATGGATCCAGGGGCAGCCACAGCTGCTCTGCCCAACCTGTGCCAGCCCCTGCCCACCCTCCCAGCCACCAATTCCTCCCCTGTATCCCATCTATCCCTGCCCTCTGGCACTGGGAAGCCATTCCCTGTGTCCTGGCCCTCCAGGTCTTGTCCCAGGTCCCTCCCCAGCTCTCCTGGAGCCCCTCTGGATGTGGGAAGGAGCCCTTGGGGATCACCAATCCGACCCATGGCCCTTCACAGGACACCCCACCAGTCCCACCCTGTCCCTGAGAGTGTTTTCCAAACCCTCCTTGAGCTCTGGCAGCCTTGGGGCTGTGCCCACTGCCCTGGAATGGCTTCCCAGTGCCAGAGGGCAGGGATAGGGGGGATATTGGGAAGGAATTGGTGGCTGGGAGGGTGGGCAGGCCCTGGCACAGCTTGGGCAGAGAAGCTGTGACTGCCCCTGGATCCCTGAAGTGTCCAAGGCCAGACTGGACAGGGCTTGGAGCACCCTGGGCTGTGGGAGGTGCAGGAGTGGCACTGGGTGGGCTTTAAGATCCTTTGCAATGGGAACCATTCCATGATTTTGGCTTCCCAGCCTCCCCTGGAGCTGTGTGGGTTTGGATCTGCCTGGGGGGCTCTGACACTTCGGGCTGTGAACCCCTCCCAGCTCAGGGCCCAAAGTGCTGTTTGGTTCCTGTGCCAGGGCTGTGCCTGCCCTGGGAGCTGCGGTGGGTCCAGGACCACCAGACCCCTGGGAGCTGCCCAGAATTCCTGCTGGGATGAGTCTTGTGCCCTTTGCAGGTCGTTCCTCAGCTCCACATTTGGGCTGTTGTGCTTTTTCCACCTTTAACCTGTGGGAGATCTTGATTCTCTCCCTGTTCCTCCTCTGGAAAGCTTTGGGCTGGACCAGGGAGAATTCCTGGCTTCCTGTGCCCCCCTTTCCTGCTCCTGAGCCCTTCCAGCCCCTTCCTGTCCTCTGCCATCCCTGGAGTTTCTCTGTGCCATGTCCCCAGCACGGTCCCTTTCACAGTCCTGTCTCCTGGGATAAATCCACCTTGTGGGATTTGGATTTTCTAGGGCTTGTTATTCCCAGCAGGAAGGTGCCTGTTCTCCCTGGCCATGTGGGGGGTGAGGGGCTGCCCTGGGGGCTCTCCTGGGTCACTTGTCCTTCCTGGTGGCAGTTCTGGGACATCCCTGTGTCCCTGAGCATTCCCTGGTTAGCCAGGATGAGTGTCCTGGGCAGGTGGCCCTTTCCCAGCTCTGGGGTGTTTGTTCCCATCCCTGGAGTGTTTGTTCCCACCCTGAGGGGTGTTTGTTCCCATCCCTGGGGATTTGTTCCCATCTCTGGGGTGTTTGTTCCCATCTCTGGGGTGTTTGTTCCCACCCTGAGGGTGTTTGTTCCCATCTCTGGGGTGTTTGTTCCCATCTCTGGGGTGTTTATTCCCATCCCTGGGGTGTTTGTTCCCATCTCTGGGGTGTTTGTTCCCATCCCTGGGGTGTTTGTTCCCACCCTGAGGAGTGTTTGTTCCCATCTCTGGGTGTTTGTTCCCATCCCTGGGTATTTGTTCCCATCCCTGGGGGTTTGTTCCATCTCTGGGGTGTTTGTTCCCATCTTTGGGGTGTTTGTTCCCATCCCTGGGGTGTTTAGTCCCATCCCTGGGGTGTTTGTTCCCATCCTGAGGGGTGTTTGTTCCATCTCTGGGGTGTTTGTTCCCATCCCTGGGGTGTTTGTTCCCATCCCTGGGGGTTTGTTCCTATCCCTGGGGTGTTCCCTTCCCTGGGGGTTTGTTCCCATCTCTGGGGTGTTTGTTCCCACCCTGAGGGGTGTTTGTTCCCATCCCTGGGGTGTTTGTTCCCACCCTGAGGGGTGTTTGTTCCATCTCTGGGGTGTTTGTTCCCACCCTGAGGGGTGTTTGTTCCCATCCCTGGGGTGTTTGTTCCCACCCTGAGGGGTGTTTGTTCCATCTCTGGGTGTTTGTTCCCATCCCTGGGTATTTGTTCCCATCCCTGGGGGTTTGTTCCATCTCTGGGGTGTTTGTTCCCATCTTTGGGGTGTTTGTTCCCATCCCTGGGGTGTTTGTTCCCATCCCTGGGGTGTTTGTTCCCATCTCTGGGGTGTTTAGTCCCATCCTGAGGGGTGTTTGTTCCATCTCTGGGGTGTTTGTTCCATCTCTGGGGTGTTTGTTCCCATCTCTGGGGTGTTTGTTCCCATCCCTGGGGTGTTTGTTCCCATCCCTGGGGTGTTCCCATCTCTGGGGTGTTTGTTTCATCTCTGGGGTGTTTGTTCCATCTCTGGGGTGTTTGTTCCCATCCCTGGGGGTTTGTTCCCATCTTTGAGGTGTTTGGTCCCATCCCTGAGGGGTGTTTGTTCCCATCCCTGGGGTGTTTGTTCCCATCCCTGGGTGTTTGTTCCATCTCTGGGGTGTTCCCATCCCTGGGGTGTTTGTTCCCATCCCTGGGTGTTTGTTCCATCTCTGGGGTGTTTGATCCCATCCCTGGGTGTTTGGTCCCATCCCTGGGGTGTTTGTTCCCGTCCCTGGGTTGTTCCCATCCCTGGGGGTTGTTCCCTGATCCCTCCCTTTCCTCCCGCTCATCCCCCGGCTCTGACGTCGGCGTTGATGAGGCGGTTCCTGCGGTGCCCAATTCCCGCGGGTGCCTCGGGCTCTGGGGCAGCTCTGGCAGCATCTCAGCCTCCCTTTGCCTCCTTTTATGGCAAATCCCAGTTTGCCGAAGGTGGCACTGCGAGGGATGGGCTGAGCCGGTTCCTTGTCCCTGCCAGTGCCAGGTGGGACACGCTGGCATCAAACCCAGCGTCACCTCTCCAGCTCTTCCAGTGCAATTCCAGCACAACCAGCTCCTTCCTGCTGCCAGAAATCCCACCCCTGCTTTTCCAGGGGCTCCTCTCTTGTGCCTCTGCCATGGCATCTTTTCCTCAGCTGCTTTTGTGTGTTCCCAGCAAGCATTCCCAGCTTTTTCGGTGTCCCTGAGTTCAGAGTCCAGCCGGGATTTGTCCTGGACTTTCTGAGGCTTCTCCTTCCCTTGGTCTGGTTGGTGCCCTGGAAGTCGCCAGTTTGGTATTTAAATGGAATTAATGCAGTGCTGAAAATGTTCTGGAAAGCCATCCGTGTTCAGAAAGGGCAGATGCTGCTTTTCCATGCCCTTCCTGACAGTTTTCCTCACTTTCTGCAGCAGCTGATCCTCAGGATTTCTCTGGAGCTTCCCTGGCACTGAGCGGTGCCAGTTTGGGGCTCCTCAGTGGTGTGTGCTGGGACTGATCCCAAACAGCACATCCTTCCCAAGGCTCCTGAGCTCCCAGATGGGGCAATGTCTCATTGCAAGTTGGTTTTTTCTGGAGGTTCAGCCCCTGCTCAGGTGCCAGTTGGGTCTGGATGGGGTTCCCATCAGTGCCTGGAGGAGCTGCCTCGTGCCTGAGTTAAACAGCAAGTCTGGCTGGTGCCAGTCAGGGCCTCAGGAGCCCAGAGCCTGGAGGGGGGAAGGACCCAGGGACACCTGAGAGCCCCTGGCAGGGCCTGAAGGGGCTCCAGGAGAGCTGGGGAGGGACTGGGAACAAGGGATGGAGGGCCAGGACACAGGGAATGGCTTCCCAGTGCCAGAGGGCAGGGCTGGGGGGGCTGTTGGGAAGGGAATGGGAAGATGGACAGGCCCTGGCACAGGTTGGGCAGAGAAGCTGTGGCTGCCCCTGGATCCATCCCTGGAAGTGTCCCAGGCCAGGCTGGACAGGGCTTGGAGCACCCTGGGCTATGGGAGGTGTCCCTGCCCATGGCAGGGATGGAAATGGAGGTTCTTGGAAGTTCCTTCCCACCCAAATCATTCTGGGATTCAAAGATAAAAGGCCCATCAAGAAAGTAAAAACCTGATTTAATTGATCCACTTGTTTATACCCAGGAGAAAATGTTTGAAAGATGCCCCACAACTTCCTGGTGGCAACTCTGCTGAGGGGCAGGAGTGGCTGCTGAGGGGAGGCCCCACTTGGAAATAAATGTCCCTCGGGAAGAACTGAAGTGAGATCATGGAATCCCAGAATCCCTGAGGCTGGCACAGCCCTGCCAGCCCATGGAGCCCACCCTGTGCCCGATGCCCACCTTGGCACAGCCCTGCCAGCCCATGGAGCCCACCCTGTGCCCCATGCCCACCTTGGCAAAGCCCTGCCAGCCCCTGGAGCCCACCCTGTGCCTGATGCCCACCCTGGCAAAGCCCTCCCAGCCCATGGAGCCCACCCTGTGCCCGATGCCCACCTTGGCAAAGCCCTCCCAGTCCCTGGAGCCCACCCTGTGCCCAATGCCCACCTTGGCACAGCCCTGCCAGCCCCTGGAGCCCACCCTGTGCCCAATGCCCACCTTGGCACAGCCCTCCCAGCCCATGGAGCCCACCCTGTGCCCCATGCCCACCTTGGCAAAGCCCTGCCAGCCCCTGGAGCCCACCCTGTGCCTGATGCCCACCCTGGCAAAGCCCTCCCAGCCCATGGAGCCCACCCTGTGCCCGATGCCCACCTTGGCAAAGCCCTCCCAGTCCCTGGAGCCCACCCTGTGCCCAATGCCCACCTTGGCACAGCCCTGCCAGCCCCTGGAGCCCACCCTGTGCCCAATGCCCACCTTGGCCCCCAGCCCAGAGCACTCAGTGCCATGGCCAGTCCTGCCTTGGGCACCTCCAGGGCTGGGGACTCATCCAAGGATTTCAACTGAGCTCTTTCAGGAAATGGGGGATTTTAGGCCTGTGGAGATGGGGCAGCTCCTCAAGCCAAGGGGCAGCTTTGCAGCCTTGCCCTCTGCTCCCCGGGATCCACCCCTGGGGGCCCTCAGGTGTGGGCAGGGGTGGAGCCAGACTGGCATGGAGGGCCCTGCCCTGGCCCAGCTCTGTTGGCTTTGGGTGGAGGGGAATTGGGTTTCCTTCCCGTAAGGATCACCTGGAACAGTTTCCTTGCCCTTCCCATCAAACAGTGGCTGCCACTGAGGGAGGGCACGGCTGTGCCTCGGGCTCAGCACAGCAGGGAAGGGCTTGGGTGGGAAGGGACCTTCAGCATCCCCCAGTGCCACCCCTGCCATGGGCAGGGACACCTCCCATAGCCCAGGGTGCTCCAGCTCCATCCAGCCTGGCCTTGGGCACTGCCAGGTGTGCTGTGGGGGCTCTTTGCCCCCCTCCCTTGGCACTGTGGCATCAGAGCCAGGCAGGGCAGCGTTGCCCCCGCGGGCACGTCACCAGCTGTGGGTGTTGCCATGGGGGAGTGGGAACTCATTCCTGCAGCTGGGAGCGCTCCCTGGAGCCAGGGGTGGCACTCAGCTGGCAGCTGTGGGTGGTGCTGGAGCAGGGCATGAATCACCACTCCATTGACTTCCCTCCCAGCTCCCATTGAGGCTAAAAGGAGCCCGGGGTGGTGCTCGTGTTCTCCTCGCCCACGGTTAACTCGCTGCCTCCCGGGCTGCTCCAGCAGGGAGGGGGTGATTCCCAGGCCTGGACAGCATTCCTGGGTGTGTGTCTCTGCCCAGTCCCTCAGCCCTGCTCACCAAAGGGTGGCACAGCTGCTGGCTTGGTCTTGGTGGCCTCTCCTTGCTCCGGCTGCCCAGGCTCCTTCTCCATAGTTTGCCTTTCCCTGGTTTTCCCTGCAGCACTTTGCTCTTCTCCCTCATTCCCTGCCATTTTTCCCACCATTTGTCCAGTGGCACCACCACGTGAATCCCAACCTGCTCTTCCAACGTGCTGCTGCCCTCTCTGATGGGACCTCCTGCACACTGAAGTTCCCTCTCCATTCCATCCCAGTCCTGGGTGAACACCTTGAGCTCCTCCCCAGACAGACCCTGAGGAATCCCTCTTGATCCATCCTTGCAGTTCAGCAGTGAGAAATGTGTCAGTGCAGCTCTTGCCTCACCTTGCAGCAGTTTCCATCCCCTTGGTTTTTATGGGAATGCCTTGGGAGAGTGCTGGGAATGCTCAGCTGACCTGGAGCTCCCGTGTGGCAGTTCTGCCCTTCCCGGGTTCAGGAGAGCCATTATTGCCTCACAGAATTGGGTTCCTTCAGCACATCCCGTTCTCTCCAATCCATTCCACCTCCTCTTTACCACCTGGATGGTTTATTACACCCTGGTGCTGTTTGTTAGAGGATTTGCCAGGGAATTAAAGATGAATTGCTTCATTTTAGGCTTCCTTTGATCCTTCTACTGCCTGTTTAGGAAGATGAGGATCATCCTTTGTGCAGCTCTCTGGGAATGTTGAGGGTCCCAGGTGAGCTCTGACACAGCCGTGGCACATGAGACACTTTCTGCCACCTCAGTGAGTTTCCCCAGGCCCAGAGAGTTGAAATAAACTCTCAATTCTCCCAACTGCTGTTTTTTTTCACTTGGAGGTAGAGCTTGGCTTTGCTGTTCCAGTGACACCAGGAGTTGACTGGAGCTGGTTTGTACAGACCTAACCAGGAGATGTTGTAGTTGTTCATCTGATGGGTCATAGAATCACAGAACTATGGAATGATTTGGGTTGGAAGGGACCTTCAGGATCGTCTGGTCCTGCCCCCCACAGGCAGAGAACCTTCCACTAGACCAGGTTGCTCCAGGCTCTGTCCTAGATCGTGGATTCCCAGGATGGTTTGGGTGGGAAGGGACCTCAAAGCCCACCCAGTGCCACCCCTGCCATGGGCAGGGACACCTCCCATAGCCCAGGGTGCTCCAAGCCCTGCCCAGCCTGGCCTGGGACACTCCCAGGGGTCCAGGGGCAGCCACAACTACTTGGATTCAGGAATTACAGTGTGAGATTGTCCTGCTCTCATTACATGGACAGGAGGGTTGAGTCACTGGAATGACCTTTCCCAGCCATGGGAATCTGCTTCCAGAGGGCTACTCTGCACCTGGAAAGGAGGATTTTGTTGGAGAGGGGAGAGTTTCACTCATTGAGGAGCAGCTGCACAACCAGCTCTGCTTTTGAGACAGGGCATGTGTGAGGTGACACGAGGGGTGACTGTGACACCCTTAAAGTGCTTCATCCTTTTGTTGGAGTTTCTCCATGTCTGGGTGCTTTGTTGCATGAAGTTCCTGGGTTTTTTGACACCCTGTTTTCCATGGATAATGTGGGAGTGTGTCCATAATTCCAGCACTAAGTGAAATGTGAGGGAGCTGGAGGGAATTCAGGCTCAGTGTTCCCTTCGTTTCCATGCATGGTGTTGTGTCCTCCTGTGCAATCCCTGTGTGCATCAGCTTTTGGGATCCCCTTCTCCAGGTCTGGAAAATGAAGGAATATTCCTGGTAGGAGCCGGGTGCTCCCGTGGGTTTTCCCGGTGGGATTGGGACCCCTGTCCACGCTGCAGGTGGCGGATGCAGAGGGGGGTCCTGTCCCGGTGCCCGCGGGGCACACAGAGCTCCCCCGGGGATGTGGCGATCCCTGCCCTCCCAGCCCGGACCTGCCGCCGCCCCCTGCCCCTGTGCCACCCTCAGGGTGTCCCTGTGGTGGCACAGGTGTCGCTGGCAGGTGCCGCTGTCCCCGCGGAGGGGCGGGAGGAGCGCGGAGGGAGCGGCGTGTGCCGGGGCTGCGGCGGCGGCTCCGCGCACGGCGGGGCTGGTACCGCAGTGTGAGTCCATTGCTCCGTGCCAGCCCCGGGTGCACATCCCCTCCCTGTGCCCGTGCCCTGCCAGGAGAACCCTGGGGGCATTTATTCCCAGTGCCACGCTCCGGGCAGATCCATCGCCGCCGGCGCCGGCCCTGCCGGGCATCCTCCCCATCCCCGTTATTCCCATCGCTCCCACCATCCCTGTCACAATGGGAAGGGGGTGTAGCAGCTCCTTCACCCGGCCATGAGGAGGGGGATTCACTTCTCCATCTCTTGATATCTCTCCCATCCCTCTCCATCACAATGGGAAGGGGGTGTAGCAGCCCCTTCACCCAGCATGAGGAGGGGGATTCACTTCTCCTTCTCTTGATTACCTCCCCATCTCTCCCATTGCTCCCCATCGCTCCCATCCCATCACTCCCATCCCTCTCCATCACAATGGGAAGGGGTGTAGCAGCCCTTTCACGCAGCCATGAGGAGGGGGATTCACTTCTCCATCTCTTGATATCTCTCCCATCCCATCGCTCCCACCCCTCTCCATCACAATGGGAAGGGGATGTAGGAGCCCCATCACGCAGGGACGAACAGGAGGATTCAGTTCTCCATCTCTTGATCCTCCCATCGCTCCCACCCCTCTCCATCACAATGGGAAGGGGGTGTAGCAGCCCCTTCATCCAGCCATGAGGAGGGGGATTCATTTCTCCATCTCTTGATGTCTCCCCATCACTCTCATCGCTCCCATCCCATCGCTCCCATCCCTCTCCATCACAACGGAAAGGGGATGTAGGAGCCCCATCACGCAGGGACGAGCAGGAGGATTCAGTTCTCCATCTCTTGATCGCTCCCATCGCTCCCATCCCTCTCCATCACACAGAAACGGGATGTAGCGGCCCCTTTATCCAGGGATGAGCGGGGGGATTCAGTTCTCCATCTCTTGATATCTCCCCATCGCTCCCTGCTCGCCGCTCCCGCTTTGGCTCCGAGTGCCAACCCCCTTCCCGGCGCTGCCGAGCCGGACCCGTGTCCCTGATTAATTCGGCTCTGATGTCAGCCATGCGGCTCTGCTGGGAGGGATTTGCAGCGCTGCGTTTGCCGCCAGCATCCCCCCCGCTGCCGGCGCGCCCCCCGCCCCTGCCGCGCCCGTCGATGGGCTGTGGGGAGGGGGCTCCGGTGGGCGCGGGCCCCGCCGCGCTGCCGCTGCAGCCGCCGCCTTCCCCCGGTCCTTCCTGCTCCGGTGCCTTTGTCATTAACGCGGGACGAGGAGATGCATCCCCCCTGCTCCCGGCACACCGTCACTTAGCAACGCGGGGGGGGATTTGGGGAGAAGAGCCGAGCGCCGGGATGAGCGTTTAAACTCTGCCCTGCTCAACTCACCAAAGAGGCACCTTCTCCCTTCGTCGAGCGGCTGATTTTTTTTTTCCGCGTGAGAGGCAGCCGGGAAGTCTGAAAGAGCCGATCCCCCGATGGCCCCCCACGCTCCGGGCAGCCTTTAAAGGGGATCCCGAGGGGATCCGTATCCCTGCATTCCTATGCAGGTGACTGAGAGGGGGCCCGGTGGGCAGCAGGGTGATCCAGGCAGCCGGGGCTTTCCTCCTCCTCCTCCTCCTCCACGCTGAGGGAAAGTAGCTTTTCATCTTTTTTCATTCTGACTTTGGGCAAAGGGAGGGGAGGGGAGGCAGCTTGTGCCCAACTCCCCGCTGAGATGAGACGGTGGATGAGAAGAGGTCTCCTTGTCACAGGCACAAAGGCCACCTCCGCCTGGCAGCATGGTGCTGAAATCTAACCCTGGCATCATTCTCTTGTGCTCTTTCCTGCCCAGTGACTACATCATTGAGGAGAAGACGGCCGTGCTGCAGAAGAGGGAGCATGAGGGATTCGGGTTTGTATTGCGAGGGGCCAAAGGTAAGGGCTGCTCTTCGCTCGCGCCGGGGCCGGGGCGGGCAGCGCCTTCTCCCTCCTCTCCCGGGGCTCTGGATCCCCATTCCCGCACGTGGCACTCCCGGGAATTGGGGGCTCTCAGGGCACTCTCTTCTCCCCCCTCTCCCGGGGCTCTGGATCCCCATTCCCGCTCCCGGCAGCCCCGGGAATTGGGGGCTCTCAGGGCACTCTCTTCTCCCCCTCTCCCGGGGCTCTGGATCCCCATTCCCGCTCCCGGCAGCCCCGGGAATTGGGGGCTCTCAGGGCACTCTGGCTCTCTCCTTGCCCAGATGCCATCGTGGCATCTCGCAGACTTTTCGGGGGTTGTGGTGCAGACGCTGCTCTTGGTGGCTTTGAAATGGTGGGAATTTGGGCTCTCCTGTTCGCTGGGGGTGTGGAGCAGGAGCAGCCCCGCGGGGTCGGGGCTCGGTTGCTTTAAATGCTGCGAGTATTTCACTGTACTTTGGCTGTGCAGAGTTGGGGTCCTTTTGGGAGCCCTGGTTGTGCTGCGGTTCCTGAGGGAAAGCAGGAGAGGTGTGTCCTGCAGCTCCCCCCAGCCCTTTGAGCCCGTGCAGCTCATTCCCGGGGCACTCCCCTGGCCGGGACCTTGGGGGGTGGTTCCTCTGGCTCCTCTTGCCAGAAATCCATCTTTTTGCTGCAAAAAAAAAGGCCCTCGAGGGCTGGGAATGAATGTGCTCCTATGGATGTGGGGACCAGGCATCAGCTCCCAGGCTTGGGAGGCAGGACCAGCTCTGGCTGGAGAGCCCTGTCCCTCTCCAGCACTTCCAGGCTGTTGGGAATGCCCCTGGCAGGGCAGAGGGACAGCGGGCACAGGGGACAGCAGTGCAGCTCCATCCCTTCCATGTGGGATGCAGGTGTGGGAGGCAGAGCCGGGAGCAGCTCCCGGTCCTGCTGCTCCTGCCGGACCTCGGTGCGGCTGCAGCTCCGGGCTGGAATCCCAGCGGGAATTTCGGGCATTCCGGGGCTGCCTTTGTTCTGCCGGTGCAGGGGCTCGGGCCGTGGGTGTGTTTGCATCCCTGCTGGAATATGGTGTCTCTTCCTGCCTCTCTCTCCCCTTCCCTGTGGATGTGCCGTACGTGTCTGTCCGTGTGGAGGGTGAAGTGAAACTTCACGGCTCAAAATGGCATCCATTTTTTTCCTGGCTCAATCTTGCCCCTATTGTGTTGGGAAAATGGATATATTTTGTCCTGATTCCCATTTTTCCCTTTTTTTTTCCTCCCTACCCTCCCAACGTTTGCAGGCTCAGCCTTTCCCTTTGTGTGCTGAGGCTGAGGGAAGGACTGGCTGGCAGCGGGTTAGGTGGGCGTGTGGCTGTGTGGCATTTGGGCATCCTGGCACCGCTGCAGGGCACCGGGTGGCTGCAGAGGGTCGTGGTGTGGAAGCCCTGGCAGTGTGGGAGTCTCGCCAGGCCCCTCAGGGAGCAGCATTCCCACCATGGGGAGGTGAATGTGGTGCTTGGATCCCCCCGTGTTTCCCAGCTCCTCATCCCGCTGCTCCGAGGGGTTGAGGCTGGAAGGAGCTCTGGGACCCGTCGGTGCCACCACCACTCCATGGAGGGAAAAACACTTCAGGAATTGTGGGGTGAAGAGGAAAAGGGCTCTGGAAATGGGGGAGTCAGAGGATCATCCCTTGCAGGGGTGGGAGGGGGATATTGTGAGACTCAGCTGGATGATCCTCAAAGGAATCTGCTCTTTGTGCTGTGGGGGGGACAAAACCTTTCCTGGCTTCTCCCAGTCCTGCTCAGGGTTCATTCCTTCCCCAGCCCAGATCTGCCCATCCCTGTGAGCTCCTCCAGGGATCCTGGAGATCCAGCCCTTCCCATCTCCACCTCTGCCCCACTCTGGAGGAGGTGACATCCCAGTCAAACCAGCTGAGCCTTTGGGCAGAGGTTGTTTTGTGTCACCCTGACCCTGCAGGGATGAGCTGCAGCATTTGGGCATGGGGGTTTCCTGCAGCCTCTGCCTGGGAATGCCCAGGGAAGCTGTGGCTGCCCCTGGATCCATCCCTGGCAGTGCCCAAGGCCAGGCTGGACAGGGCTTGGAGTACCCTGGGCTATGGGAGGTGTCCCTGCCATGGCAGGGGTGGCACTGGGTGGGCTTTGAGGTCCCTCCCACCCAAACCATCCTGGGAATCCATGATGAGGGAATGCTCTGGAGCCAACAGGAGGGGCTGTGGCAGCCCCTTCACCCAGAGATGACCCTGAGGGTTCCCTGGCACATCTCCTGGCACAGGGACTCAAATCACAGAGCTCTGCTCAAGGTGCTGAAAGATATTTCTTGGCTTACAACAGGGGCAGGTTGGACATGAGAATGAATTTCCTGCTGGCAAGGGTGGGCAGGCCCTGGCAGGGGCTGCCCAGGGAGGGTTGGAGTGCCCAGCCCTGGAGGGGCCCAAGGCAGGACTGGCCGTGGCACTGAGTGCTCTGGGCTGGGGGCCAAGGTGGGCATCGGGCACAGGGTGGGCTCCATGGGCTGGCAGGGCTTTGCCAAGGTGGGCATCAGGCACAGGGTGGGCCCCATGGGCTGGCAGGGCTGTGCCAAGGTGGGCCTTGGGCACAGGGTGGGCTCCATGGGCTGGCAGGGCTGTGCCAAGGTGGGCATGGGGCACAGGGTGGGCTCCAGGGGCTGGCAGGGCTTTGCCAAGGTGGGCATTGGGCACAGGGTGGGCTCCACGGGCTGGCAGGGCTGTGCCAGCCTCAAGGCCTCTGTGATCCTGAACTCCACCCGCCAGCCCTTTCCATGCCCAGACTGGAGCATCTCCTTCCCTGCCAGCCCATCAGGCACTGCCTGTTCTGTAATTTAATTCCTAAAATATTCCCAGCCTGGCCCATCCTGGGAGCAGTGGGTGTTGCAGCCCCCACAGGTTCTGCTCCTCATGTGGTGTCTCCAAATCCATCTGCCCATTCCTGGGCAGAGGAATATCATTCCCAGGCCAGTTAATGCCTGTTGGCACCTGGTTGTGGTGGGATTTGTGGAAGCAGAGGGACAAGGAACACCTGACTTGGGAATTCACACTCGAAACAAGGAGCAGATCCCATCCCTGGAGTGTCCCAGGCCAGGCTGGACAGGGCTTGGAGCACCCTGAGCTATGGGAGGTGTCCCTGCCCATGGCAGGGGTGGCACTGGATGGGCTTTAAGGTCCTTCCAACCCAAACCATCCTGGGTTTCTGTGACCTTATGGATAACAAGGATATCACCATCAAATTAAGCGTTAAAGAAAGGAAGAGGAAACGGCTCCAAGACTTTGCTGGAGGGCAGAGCTTTTGTCTGTTTGTCTGGGGAGAACCAGTTTATTCCTGGAGCTCCAAGCTGATTCCTTCCTGTGGTCTGTGTGTCTCCTGATGCAGCTGATTCCACGGGGACAAGTCTGTGCTGATCCTCCACAGGGCTGACTTTGCTGCTGCTTCTTCCCAAAGCACCAATTTTTTATCACTCAACCCCCAAAGCAAACACTTCTCCTGCTCTGTGGGGGCATCTCCCTCACCACAGGATCCACTCCTGTTTTCCAGGTTTATCCCAGCTCACCACAGCTCCCAGATCCTGCTGCTCCACGGGGCAAGTGCCTGTCCTGGTGCCCTGGGCTGTCCATGGTCCCAAATTCCCCTCTGCCCCTCAGTGCCCCCTCCTGTGCCCACCTTGGGGCACAATTCCAATGAGGAGCAGCCAAAGGAGCTGGGAAGGGGCTGGAGCAGCAGGAGGGGCTGAGGGAGCTGGGGGGGCTGAGCCTGGAGCAAAGGAGGCTCAGGGGGCACCTTCTGGCTCTGCAATCCCTGCCAGGAGGGGGGAGCCGGGACAGGGGGTCGGGCTGTGCCCCAGGGCACAGGGACAGGAGGAGAGGGCACGGCCTCAGGCTGGGCCAGGGGATGTTCTGGTTGGATATTGGGAACAATTCCTGCCTGGAAAGGGCTGTCCAGCCCTGGCACAGCTGCCCACGTGGGGTCCCCACCCCTGGAGGGATTTCACAGCCCTGTGGATGTGGCACTTGGGGACATGGGCAGTGTGACCTTGGGGGAACAGTTGGACTCGATGGCTTGGAGGCTTTTCCCACCTCAGCAATTCCCTGGTTCCACCTGGGTTTGCTGGTTCCTCTCAGGAAGGTCCCAGTTTGCTGTTCAGCCTCAGGTGATGGGTTTCCATCCCTGTGTATGGACCAGGCAGAGCCCCTGGGATCACTGAGATCCCTCAGGAATTCCAGGAGCCAGCCCTGGCAGAGCCCCTGGGATCACTGAGATCCCTCAGGAATTCCAGGAGCCAGCCCTGGCAGAGCCCCTGGGATCACTGAGATCCCTCAGGAATTCCAGGAGCCAGCCCTGGCAGAGCCCCTGGGATCACTGAGATCCCTCAGGAATTCCAGGAGCCAGCCCTGGCAGAGCCTCTGGGATCACTGAGATTTCTCAGGAATTCCAGGAGCCAGCCCTGGCTCACAGCCTGCCGGGATCTGTGGGATCAGTGGATCCTTCCAGAGGGGTTTGGTCTTTTCCTGTCCTGTGAGAACCTCAGGAGCCCCTTCCCAGCCCTGGGGAAGGGACACAGGCAGAGCCCAAGGATCTTCCTGCTGGTCTGGGAAGAGGGAATGTTGTCCCAAAGCCCTGCAGGAAGGTTTGGGATGCAACACTGGGAATGGAGGAGCTCCCTGGTGGTTTCCAGACTGTGGCTCTTGTGCAGAGGATTTTGGAACACTTGGGAATTGGGACTGGAGGTGTTGGCTCATCTCTGTTGAGGGTGGTGTGATCCTTGTGGAGATCTAATGGAAAACTGGGAACAAGGCCCAGCAGAGTCTGGAATTTGGATTATGACTCTTTTATAGGAGCCTTGGGAATTCAAACACTCGGGGGCTGATTTTCATTCACTGCCCCCAGGACTGGGGTGAGGAGAAGAAAAGGCTTTGACTGTGCAGGTCCTGCTCAGGAGTAATTAAAATATCCCTGGATTATCCATCCTGTTCCAGCACAAATCCCAATCCCATCCCCAAGGCAGCTACTGTGGAGAAAATTAACTCCAGCCCAGCCCCAGGATGAGATTTGGTGCCCCCAGGATGGGGTTTGGTGCCCCCAGGATGGGGTTTGGTGCCCCCAGGATGGGGTTTGGTGCCCCAAGGATGGGGTTTGGT
This sequence comes from Pithys albifrons albifrons, assembly GCF_047495875.1. Lineage (NCBI taxonomy): Eukaryota > Metazoa > Chordata > Aves > Passeriformes > Thamnophilidae > Pithys > Pithys albifrons. The sequence continues at coordinate 100,260,270 of NC_092460.1, read as the reverse complement.
GCCCCCAGGATGAGATTTGGTGCCTCCAGGATTGAATTTGGTGCCTCCAGGATGGGGTTTGGCCTCCCAGGATGGGGTTTGGTGCCCCCAGGATGGGGTTTGGTGCCCCCAGGATGGGGTTTGGCCTCCCAGGATGGGGTTTGGTGCCCCCAGGATGAGATTTGGTGCCTCCAGGATTGAATTTGGTGCCTCCAGGATGGGGTTTGGTGCCTCCAGGATGAGATTCTGTTCCCCCAGGATGAGGTTTGGTTCTACCAGGATGAGGTTTGGTTCTACCAGGATGAGGTTTGGTGCCCCCAGGATGAGATTTGGCCTCCCAGGATGGGGTTTGGTGCCCCAAGGATGAGGTTTGGTGCCTCCAGGATTGAATTTGGTGCCTCCAGGATGGGGTTTGGTGCCTCCAGGATGAGATTCTGTTCCCCCAGGATGAGATTCTGTTCCCCCAGGATGAGGTTTGGTGCCCCCAGGATGAAGTTTGGTGCCCCCAGGATGAAGTTTGGTGCCCCCAGGATGAGATTCTGTTCCCCCAGGATGAGATTTGGTCCCCCAGGATGAGATTCTGTTCCCCCAGGATGAGATTCTGTTCCCCCAGGATGAGGTTTGGTTCTACCAGGATGAGGTTTGGTCCCCCAGGATGAGATTCTGTTCCCCCAGGATGAGATTCTGTTCCCCCAGGATGAGGTTTGGTGCCCCCAGGATGAGATTCTGTTCCCCCAGGATGAGGTTTGGTCCCCCAGGATGAGGTTTGGTGCCCCCAGGATGAAGTTTGGTGCCCCCAGGATGAGAGTCTGTTCCCCCAGGATGAGATTCTGTTCCCCCAGGATGAGGTTTGGTGCCCCCAGATCTTCCTGGAGATCCAGCTCTGCCAGAGCTTCTCCCACAGCTGCAGCTGGAATTCCTCCTGTGGCACAGCCTGGATTGGGGGAGTTCTAAGGCCAGGAAATGTCCAAATGGCACAGCCAGAGCTGTGGTGGCTCCTCCAGAGGTGCAAATTTCCTGAGATTTAAAGTCATGAGCTTTGAGAAAAATCTTTGGGTGGGACTGGATGGGCTTTAAGGTCCCTTCCAACACAAACCATTCCATGATTCTGGCTCACATCCACTGCCTGCCATTGAGGACACTGGGAACAGTCATCCCTCCAGACCTGCTCTCCATGAAAAAGGGGATTAGTTCCTCTTTGAGTCCATTTTTGGAGCTCCTTTCCCACTCCCTGGCTCCGAGTCCTGGGGCTCCAGGCAGTGTCACTCCATCTGTCTCCATGTGTCCCTTTCCTGGATTAAATGCTGCTCCTGGAAGTTGTTCCATGAGGACACAGCTCTGCATTTTGGGGCTTGCTGGGTCTTTAAGGCCCTGGTGACACCTCCCAGCTCGTGTCTCACGACGTGCAGGTTGGAGGCTTCCAGCCCACGGGAGCTGCTGTGCCTGGAGTGCCACGTGGGTAACACCCTGGCAGAGCAGGCTGGGAGGTGGCACTGCCTCCCTTGGCTTCAGCTGTTTATAGCTTGGGTTATATCCTTGCCCAGAGGAGCTGTGGCTGCCCCTGGATCCATCCCTGGCAGTGCCCCAGGCCAGGCTGGACAGGGCTTGGAGCACCCTGGGCTATGGGAGGTGTCCCTGCCCAGGACAGGGGTGGCACTGGGTGGGCTTTGAAGTCCCTTCCAACCTCCCAACCCTCCCTGTCCTGGGCAGACCTGTCAGCACCCAGAGGGGCCACACGAGGGTCCCCTGGGTCAGGACAATCAGCTGGAGGCCACCAGAGATGTCCTGGCATCAGAGATGGTTCCAGGATGCTGTTCCTGGTGTGGAGGAGGATTTGGGGCTCCAGGAGAGCTGGGGAGGGACTGGGGCCAAGGCCTGGAGGGCCAGGACAGAGGGAATGGCTTCCCAGTGCCAGAGGGCAGGGCTGGGGGGGATATTGGGAAGGGGTTGGTGTCTGGGAGGGTGGGCAGGGGCTGGCACAGGTTGGGCAGAGAAGCTGTGGCTGCCCCTGGATCCCTGGGAGTGTCCCAGGCCAGGCTGGACAGGGCTTGGAGCACCCTGGGCTATGGGAGGTGTCCCTGCCCATGGCAGGGGTGGCACTGGGTGGGCTTTAATGTCCCCTCCCACCCAAACCATTCTGGGATTCCCAAGAGCATCCTGGAAGGATCCCTCTGGTGACTGATGTGGGATTGTGGGATTGTCTGACTGAGGATTCCTCTGTTGGGGTGGGGGAGCAGCCCCTGTGAGAACACAACTTGCTCCCATCAGGCTCCTTCTCCTGGCTGAGAAACCAGTTCCATTCCCATCTGTCCAACTCCCCCCTTCCTCCCCAGGGATCAGGACCTGGGTTCCCATTCCCATTCCGGAGGGCAGAGCTGGTGCTCCTGACTGTGCTGCTGCTCCACACAGACCATGTGGCTCATTGGCATTATGGAAATAATTTCCTTGACTTTCAGGGCTCTGAATCTCCCCTTTGCTGATTTTCAACACTTCAGGTCTTCCTCACCTCAACCCTCACACCCTTCCAGGCTCAGGTCTGGCCTAACAGCACCTCATTGAGCACCAAGTCTTGGTGGGTCTCTGAACTCCAGACTGTTCAAAGAACTTGCTGGTCAACACTGATCCAAAGGGGTGAATTTATCACTGGGGAGGTCCTGAAAGATTTGGAGAAATCAAATATTCCATTGGCATTCCTAAAAATAGGGAGGATGACTTGTCAACTCTTTGCCACTTGGCTCCTGTCGAAGGGAGGAGTTGTGGAAAGGTGTTGGTGAGAAGCATCTGAGATCCCTCAGCAGATTCACATCCTGTCAGGAGGGGCTGGGCTTGGGGTGGTGCTGGCCTAAAAAATTGTAAATAAAATAACAAAGGAGGAAATGCCTTTCTGGGGATGAAATCAGGGTCTGCAGACACTGAAATGGAGGAGAGGGGAGTGGGGGTGGCTGCAGGGACTGGGCATGGAAGGAGATGCACACCAAGGTCATCCACGGGCTCTGGGCTTCATCAGGGGGGACACAGCCCTAAAAATGCATTTCTGGACAGTTCAGGGTGGGGAGGACTGACCCAGGCCTGGTGACCCAACACAAAGGAGGCTCAGGGGGCACCTTCTGGCTCTGCAATCCCTGCCAGGAGGGGGGAGCCGGGACAGGGGGTCGGGCTGTGCCCCAGGGCACAGGGACAGGAGGAGAGGGCACGGCCTCAGGCTGGGCCAGGGCAGGGGCAGGGGGCACAGGAGGAGGAATTTGGTGCTGGCAAGGGTGGTCAGGCCCTGGCAGGGGCTGCCCAGGGAGGGTTGGAGTGCCCAGCCCTGGAGGGATTTCAAATCCATGTGGATGTGACACACTTGGGGACATGATCAGGGGTGGCCTTGGCAGTGCTGGGGATGGTTGGACTCCGTGGGCTCAGAGGGATTTTCCAACCCAAACCATTCTCTGATTCCCTGACTCAAGCTGGACTCAAATCCCTTGGTCCTTCTGAGCAAGTCCCTTCTTTGGGGTGGCAGGACCAGGTTTTCCAGCCAGGATTGCAATTCCCACCTCACTGATGGGGAAAGGGGCCCTTTGGCCAGCACAGATGTCCATCCCCACGTGTCCCTCTGCTGCTGTGGGACCAGTGTGAGGGCCAGGGGGTGCTGAGGGCAGTGACATGGGGACAGTGCACTGGGTTTGTCCCCTGCTGACTGGGCAAGAGATCTGGAGCCACCAGCTCAGCCAAGGACATGGGAGGAGGGAGTTCTTCTCTCCTGACTTTGCTCTTGGATGTTGTTCCCATCTTGCCTGTGGTCATGGGAGCTGGATGAGGCTTTTAGGACCATGGCTGGGGGGGTCACACGTGTCCCAGAGGCTCTGGGGCTGTCTGAGGGTCTGAGCTGGTGAATTTTGCCTGGAGTTCCCAGCCCTGGAGGGATTTCAGAGCCCCGTGGATGTGGCATTTGGGGGCACAGTCAGTGGTGGCCTGGGCAGTGCTGGGGAAGGGTAAGACTGGATGGTCCCAGAGGAGTTTTCCAATCCAAATGACTCCACAGTTCTATCAGGGAGGTGGAGTTGGGGCTCTGCTCCAGGGCACAGGGACAGGAGGAGAGGGAACAGCCTCTGGCTGGGCCAGGGCAGGGGCAGGGGGGATTTGGGGAAAATTCCTTCCTGGAAAGGGCTGTCCAGCCCTGGCACAGCTGCCCAGGGAGGTTTGGAGTGCCCAGCCCTGGAGGGATCTCAGATCCCTGTGGATGTGGCACCTGGGGACATGGGCAGTGGTGGCCTGGGCAGTGCTGGGGGTGGTTGGACTCCATGTGCTCATAGGCTTTTCCAGCCCCAGTGATTCCACAATTCCCTGACTCTGAATGGTGGGGGGATGCACTGCTGTCCCCCTGAGCTGTGTTTGGGTGCTCTGTGTCACCAGCAGAGGGGTTTGCCCTGCTCAGAGCCCCCTCCCTGTGCTGTGTGTGACCCTCAGAGGGGTTTCCTTTGCTCAGAGCCCCCTCCCTGTGCTTTGTCTGACCCTCAGAGGAGTTTCCTTTGCTCAGAGCCCCCTCCCTGTGCTGTGTGTGACCCTCAGAGGGGTTTCCTTGGCCCCCAGCTCAGTGTCCCCCTCCCTGTGCCGTGTGTGACCCTCAGAGGGGTTTCCTTTGCCCAGAACCCCCTCCCTGTGCTGTGTCTGACCCTCAGAGGGGTTTCCTTTGCCCAGAGCCCCCTCCCTGTGCTGTGTGTGACCCTCAGAGGCGTTTCCTTTGCTCAGAGCCCCCTCCCTGTGCTGTGTGTGACCCTCAGAGGGGTTTCCTTTGCTCAGAGCCCCCTCCCTGTGCTGTGTGTGACCCTCAGTGGGGTTTCCTTTGCTCAGAGCCCCCTCCCTGTGCTGTGTGTGACCCTCAGAGGGGTTTCCTTGGCCCCCAGCTCAGTGTCCCCCTCCCTGTGCCGTGTGTGACCCTCAGAGGGGTTTCCTTTGCTCAGAGCCCCCTCCCTGTGCTGTGTGTGACCCTCAGAGGGGTTTCCTTTGCTCAGAGCCCCCTCCCTTTGCTGTGTCTGACCCAACAGAGGGATTCCTTGGCCCCCAGCTCAGTGCCTGCCTCTCTTTGCTCCCTCCCTTTACTGTGTGTGACCCTCAGAGGGGTTTTCTCACCTCAGAGCCCCCTCCCCGTGCTGTGTGTGACCATCAGAGGGGTATTCTCACCTCAGAGCCCCCTCCCTGTGCCGTGTCTGACCCTCAGAGGCGTTTCCTTTGCTCAGAGCCCCCTCCCTGTGCCGTGTGTGACCCTCAGAGGCGTTTCCTTTGCTCAGAGCCCCCTCCCTGTGCCATGTGTGACCCTCAGAGGGGTTTTCTCACCTCAGAGCCCCCTCCCTGTGCCATGTGTGACCCTCAGAGGGGTTTCCTTGGCCCCCAGCTCAGTGTCCCCCTCCCTGTGCTGTGTGTGACCCTCAGAGGGGTTTCCTTTGCTCAGAGTCCCCTCCCTGTGCCGTGTGTGACCCTCAGAGGGGTTTCCTTTGCTCAGAGCCCCCTCCCTGTGCTGTGTCTGACCCTCAGAGGGGTTTCCTTTGCTCAGAGTCCCCTCCCTGTGCTGTGTCTGACCCTCAGAGGAGTTTCCTTTGCTCAGAGCCCCCTCCCTGTGCTGTGTGTGACCCTCAGAGGGGTATTCTCACCTCAGAGCCCCCTCCCTGTGCTGTGTGTGACCCTCAGAGGGGTTTCCTTTGCTCAGAGCCCCCTCCCTGTGCTGTGTGTGACCCTCAGAGGAGTTTCCTTTGCTCAGAGCCCCCTCCCTGTGCCGTGTGTGACCCTCAGAGGGGTTTCCTTTGCTCAGAGTCCCCTCCCTGTGCTGTGTCTGACCCTCAGAGGGGTTTCCTTGGCCCCCAGCTCAGTTCCCCCTCCCTTTACTGTCTGTGACCCTCAGAGGGGTTTCCTTTGCTCAGTTCCCCCTCCCTGTGCTGTGTGTGACCCTCAGAGGGGTTTCCTTTGCTCAGAGCCCCCTCCCTGTGCTGTGTGTGACCCTCAGAGGGGTTTCCTTGGCCCCCAGCTCAGTGTCCCCCTCCCTGTGCCATGTGTGACCCTCAGAGGGGTTTTCTCACCTCAGAGCCCCCTCCCTGTGCTGTGTCTGACCCTCAGAGGCGTTTCCTTTGCTCAGAGCCCCCTCCCTGTGCTGTGTCTGACCCTCAGAGGGGTTTCCTTTGCTCAGAGCCCCCTCCCGTTGTGTTTTGCAGCCGAGACCCCCATCGAGGAGTTCACCCCCACGCCCGCCTTCCCCGCGCTGCAGTACCTGGAGTCGGTGGACGTGGAGGGGGTGGCCTGGAGAGCAGGGCTGCGCACGGGGGACTTTCTGATCGAGGTGAGTGTGGCACAGCCTCCTCCAGGACTGCCTCTTCCTGCAGCTCTTGGCTTGGATGGGGGTCTGGAGGGGTGGGGACACTGCACTCCATCCCCTGGAGGCAGCAGAGGCTTCATTCAAGGAGTGGGTTTGCAGAAGCTCAGAGGGATATTCCAACCCAAACCATTCTCTGATTCCCTGATTCGTGCTGGGCACAACTCCTGAGCAAGTCCCTTCTGGGGGAATGATGTTCTTTGGGGTGGCAGGAGTGGGTTTTCCAGGCAGGAATGCAATTCACCCCTCACTGATGAGGAGCAACGTTAATTAGTTGCTGCTTTAGGGACTGTGCTTGGAGGAACTGCAGGAGGTGTTGCTGTGGGACTTGTGGGGGACAACGATGTCCCAGGTCAACCAGGTTTGGTGTGAACAGGTCGAGTCTGGATTTCTGAGAGAGGGAGAAAAGCCAGTTCCAGTGGGGCAGCCAAGGAATGGTCACAGGGCTGTGATGACCAAGGTCATTCCTTGGTCTGTCAGTCTGTTCCATGTCTTGGGTCCAGAGGGATCCCAGAGAATTGGTCTCCAATGGAGATGTGCAGTGTTGAGGCAGGAAGGGACGTGGGTTGGGTCCTGCCCCTTCCCAGGGAGCGTTGCTGGCAGGAGGGGTGGGATGAGGCTGGATTGGTACCCAGTCTGTGCAGTGCCCATGGACTGGGACAGGCTGAGGGGTGACCTGGGAGAGGGAATTGAGCTGTGGGTGGGGCAGAGGCTGCACATGGCCCAGCCCAGAACCCCCCGTGCCCTGGGCTGGTCCCACAGCGTGGGCAGCAGGGCAGGGATGGGGGGATTGTGCCCCTCTGCCCCCTCAGTGAGACCCCAAACCCTGCAGAGCTGCCCCAGCCCTGGGAACAACAGCAGGAGCTGCTGGAGCTGCTGGAGGAGCCCAGAGGAGGCCCCGGAGCTGCTCCAGGGCTGATCCCTCTGCTCTGGAGCCAGGCTGGGAGAGCTGGGGGGGTCACCTGGAGAAGAGAAGGGTCCAGGGACACCTGAGAGCCCCTGGCAGGGCCTGAAGGGGCTCCAGGAGAGCTGGGGAGGGACTGGGGACAAGGCCTGGAGGGCCAGGACACAGGGAATGGCTTCCCACTGGAAAAGGAGAGATTTGGGTGGGATATTGGTAATAAAGCTGAACTGGTCTTACTGGTGCTGCTGGGACTGGGGAGGTGAGGGTGGTGCTTGCTCAGCTCAGCTCTGGTGATTTACTCCATGGTCTGAAGGTTGTCCTGAAAACTGGATACCAGGGAAATTCCTGCCTGGAAAGGGCTGTCCAGCCCTGGCACAGCTGCCCAGGGAGGTTTGGAGTGCCCATCCCTGGAGGGATTTCACAACCATGTGGATGTGGCACTTGGGGACATGGACAGTGGTGGCCCTGGCAGTGCTGGGGGTGGTTGGACTCCTTGGGCTCCGAGGGCTTTTCCAACCTAAATACACGTTTTCCAAAGGCTCTTTTCCAGGGATATTGGTCACCCCAGTGCCAGGGAGGTGGGTGAGGAACCCTGAGCTCCCATCAGGGCTCTGTGGCTTCTTTGTGGCCATCCTTTTTCCTCAGACATGGACTGTGTAGTTCATGGGAAGGCTGCAGGGTCAATGATCCTCATCCTACAAACCCTTCCAGGGCTGATCCTTTCCCTGCTCAGACATTTTAAAAACATCACAAAGTGGGGAATTCAGGAATTCCAAAAGGACACGAAGCCACGCGGGGTGTGGGGAGCAGGTTGGTGGGAGAACCTCAACCCCCTCCCCTCATTCCCAGTGGGATGTTGAGCTGCAGAACAAGAGTCTCTGCTGGTTCCTGTTCCTGGGGATGAGCAGGAGGAACTGACCACCCCCGTGGCTGCCAACGTGAGTGGCTTCCCAGGAAGGGAAGCTGGAGGTGGCTCCAGAAGGAGCCCAACAGCTCTGCCGCAGTGGGAGCCACATTCCAGGGGGAAAATCCAGGAGGGAGGGGGCAGGATGGAGCCTGGAACCCTCTGCAGGGCTCTGGGAACACCCTCACTGACCTTTCCAGGGGTCTGGATTACAGAGGGTTTCACTTTAGGTGGAAAGAGTGTGGGAATTCAGAGTTTGAGGCTTTATTTGGAGCCTCAGACCATCTTTTTAGAGATTAAATGAAATAATTAAATAAGTAATAGTTAAATGAAGATGAAATTAATCTTTTTTTTTTAGATTTTGAGAATTCTTAGTCCTGGAGGTCAGTGCTAGACCCATAGGAAGGTGTGAGTTGCTTCCACACTGGAGTGAGCAAATCCCAGTACAGAAGTGGGTCAGCCCTTGGTCAGCATTCCAGACCCTTGGGATGAGTCAGGGGGAGAGGAGGATCTCCAGGTATCCCCTGGTCAGCATTCCAGACCCTTGGGATGAGTCAGGGGGAGAGAAGGATCTCCAGGTATCCCCTGATCAGCATTCCAGACCCTTGGGATGAGTCAGGAGGAGAGGAGGATCTCCAGGTATCTCTGATCAGCATTCCAGACCCTTGGGATGAGTCATTGGGACAGGAAGATCTCCAGGTATCCCTGGTCAGCATTCCAAACCCTTGGGATGAGTTGGTGGGACAGGAGGATCTCCAGGTGTCCCTTGGTCAGCATTCCAGACCCTTGGGATGAGTCAGGGGGAGAGGATTTCTCCAAGTAATTTCTCCAAGTAATTCCAGACCAGATGGGAAGTCCTGAGAGGTGTTTCCAGTTTGGTGACAGGGACAGTCTCCATGTGAGACCTGCTGGATCCCAGTCTCTCCAGTAACAAGTTCCCAGCCCTCCCAGTCTCTCCAGTAACAAGTCCCCAGCCCTCCCAGTCTCTCCAGTAACGAGTTCCCAGCCCTCCCAGTCTCTCCAGTAACAAGTCCCCAGCCCTCCCAGTCTCTCCAGTAACAAGTCCCCAGCCCTCCCAGTCTCTCCAGTAACAAGTCCCCAGCCCTCCCAGTCTCTCCAGTAGCTGCCCAAGGCCTTCCTGCATTTGGCCCTTTTCCCCTGAGCCCCTCTGAGCTCTGGGATCTCACTTTGTCCATGAGCACTGAGACATAAAGCCAAGCTGGGCCTGACTCTGGTCCTGTCCGACTTCTCCGTGGCTGATTTTCCATCTGCAGAGTCGCATTTTCCCTGAACTTCCTTTTGGTGCCACTGTGCCACTGCAGAGAGCCCAGTTCTGCTGAGAGGCTCCTCAGTCCTTGGTCCCTCCGGGCTTTGCCCTTCCTGGAGCTGTCCCGAGTGCTGGAGCTGTTCCCACGTGCCAGTCCCCACAATCCCAGGATCCCTGAGGCTGGCACAGCCCTGCCAGCCCGTGGAGCCCACCCTGTGCCCGATGCCCACCTTGGCAAAGCCCTGCCAGCCCCTGGAGCCCACCCTGTGCCCGATGCCCACCTTGGCAAAGCCCTCCCAGCCCATGGAGCCCACCCTGTGCCCGATGCCCACCTTGGAAAAGCCCTCCCAGCCCCTGGAGCCCACCCTGTGCCCGATGCCCACCTTGGAAAAGCCCTCCCAGTCCACGGAGCCCACCCTGTGCCCGATGCCCACCTTGGCACAGCCCTTCCAGCCCATGGAGCCCACCCTGTGCCCGATGCCCACCTTGGCACAGCCCTGCCAGCCCCATGGAGCCCACCCTGTGCCCGATGCCCACCTTGGCACAGCCCTCCCAGCCCATGGAGCCCACCCTGTGCCCGATGCCCACCTTGGCCCCCAGCCCACAGCACTCAGTGCCACGGCCAGTCCTGCCTTGGCCACCTCCAGGGCTGGGCACTCCAAACCTCCCTGGGCAGCCCCTGCCAGGGCCTGACCACCCTTGCCAGCACCAAATCCCTCCTCCTGTGCCCCCTGCCCCTGCCCTGGCCCAGCCTGAGGCCGTGCCCTCTCCTCCTGTCCCTGTGCCCTGGGGCACAGCCCGACCCCCTGTCCCGGCTCCCCCCTCCTGGCAGGGATTGCAGAGCCAGAAGGTGCCCCCTGAGCCTCCTTTGCTCCAGGCTCAGCCCCCCCAGCTCCCTCAGCCCCTCCTGCTGCTCCAGCCCCTTCCCAGCTCCACTCCCTGCCCTGCACACGCTCCAGCCCCTCCGTGGCTCTGCTGCCTGAGGGGCCCAGACCTGCCCCAGCACTCCAGGGATGGATCATCACTGATCCAGTGTCCTCCATGGGCTGGAATTGCTGGCAGCTGTCCAGGGGTGGATCAGGAGGATCCCACAGTCCCACATTTCCTTTGGGAAGTGTGTCCATGCTGGAGCCCACACAAAGCACACTTTGTGTCCCCACCAGAGCTGCAGCCCCTGGGGAAGGTCCTGACCATGGCAGGGATCCTTCCTGGAAAATCATGCCCAGCCTCTGGAACAACCACAGTTTACATTGGATATGGGGAAAATTCCTTCCTGGAATTCCAGCTGCCCAGGGAGGTTTGGAGTGCCCATCCCTGGAGGGATTTCAAAGCCCTGTGGATGTGACACTTGGGGACATGGTCAGTGGTGGCCTGGGCAGTGCTGGTTGGACTCAGTCTCAGAAGGTTTCCCAACCTTGATGATTCCATGACTCCCTGAAACACATCCCAACAGTTGCTCCACCAGGCAGTTCCCACTCACCTGCAGTCAGCAGGATGGCTCCAGGCTGGGAATTCCCAGGTTAGGACTAGATTAGACCCATCAGGGTGTGGGATTTTGAAAACCCAGCCAGGATTCCAGTCCACAGTGTCCAACCCTGTGCCTGTCAGGTTTTAATCCCTGGAATTCCCTCTTGAGGAAACAGCCTCTGAGTGTTCATTCCATGGACAGACATGGATCACGCCTGAATGTGTGCACAGCACTTTGGGCTCAAATATGGACAGAAATCTGTGGGTAGAAATCCTATGGATGTAGGTCTGGATATTTTCATTGTTTAGGGCTGGGTGGTGAAGTTGGACAAAGGGTTTGTTGAAAGAAAATGGGAATTAATATGGAGGTGGCATCTCACAGCAGGGAGAAAGGGTTGGGGCTGAGAGACCCCAAGGCCACCAGGGGAGCTTTGCATTGGATGTTAGGGAATATTTCCTCATGGAAAAGGTTGGAAAGCCTTGGAAGGGTCTGCTCAGGGAAGTGGTGGAGTCCCCAGCCCTGGAAATGCCCAAAAAACTTGTGGATGTGGCACTTTGGGGAGATGGAGGTGGTGGAGGTCGATGGACTGGAGGACCTTAAAGGTCTTTTCTAACCCAAACAGTTCAAATTCCATGATGCTGTTGCTTCCCTGGGGGTGAGGAGAAAACCTGCCCTGGCCATGGTCAGTCCCACTGGGAATGTGTCCTGGAAATCTCCTCTGCTGCTCCTGAAGAGTTGGTCCTGCCAGAGAATGCAAGGGAATATCAACTGGGATTTGGATAATTTGAATCTCTGCTCTGGAGCCAGGCTGGGAGAGCTGGGGGGGGTCACCTGGAGAAGAGAAGGGTCCAGGGACACCTGAGAGCCCCTTCCAGGGCCTGAAGGGGCTCCAGGAGAGCTGGGGAGGGACTGGGGACAAGGAATGGAGGGCCAGGACACAGGGAATGGCTTCCCAGTGCCAGAAGGCAGGAATAGGTGGGATATTGGGAAGGGATTGGTGTCTGGGAGGGTGGGCAGGGGCTGGGCTGGATTTCCCAGAGAAGCTGTGGCTGCCCCTGGATCCATCCCTGGCAGTGTCCAAGGCCAGGCTGGAGCACCTGGGACAGTGGGAGGGGTTGGGGTTGGAACTGGATGGGCTTTAAGTCCCTTCCAACCCAAACCATCCCAGCATTCCCATCAATCAGGAGATTTTGGCTCCACCCTTGGTGCTTCCAGGTCTCTCTGCAGCTGAACCATTCCCAGCCAAGGGAATTGCTGCATCCAGGAGGGCAAGCAGAGCTGAGGATGCTCCTGGCACAGGCAGTGCCCAATTGCTGTGTCCAGTGGGGCCCCAGAGTGCTGAGAGCCCCTGGCAGGGCCTGAAGGGGCTCCAGGAGAGCTGGGGAGGGACTGGGGCCAAGGCCTGGAGGGGCAGGACACAGGGAATGGCTTCCCAGTGCCAGAGGGCAGGGCTGGGGGGGATGTTGGGAAGGGATTGGTGGGTGGGAGGGTGGGCAGGGGCTGGGCTGGATTTCCCAGAGAAGCTGTGGCTGCCCCTGGATCCATCCCTGGCAGTGTCCAAGGTGGGCTGGATTTCCCAGAGAAGCTGTGGCTGCCCCTGGATCCATCCCTGGCAGTGTCCAAGGCCAGGCTGGACAGGGCTTGGAGCACCCTGGGCTATGGGAGGTGTCCCTGTGGTTGCAAATGGATGATCTTCAAAGTCCTTTCCAGCCCAAACCATCCCATGATTCCAATTACTGGGATTTGAAGGGGTTTTCAGGACATGCTGCTAAATGGAGTCCAAAATCCAGGGGGGAAAATCTTGTGAGCAAGACCTGAGCCACCAGCCTGCTGAAGGAAGGGAAGGGAAACCTTCCAGATCCCTCCTTGCTGGAAAGGTTAGCAAGGAAAGGAGAAGGAAATGCGGATAATTTGAGCTCAAGTGTGTAGGAGGTTGATAAGAGGAGCCAAAGGAAATATCAAAGGCCAATATGTAAAGATAATAAGAAATTTTGGAGCATTAGGAGATGAAAAAAAAAAAGGGGCTGGTCGAGCTCCATTTCCATATGCAAATGATGAAATTGTATATTCTGGTGCAAAAAAAAAAAAGGCAGAAATGTTCTGCTCTGAGTTTGGAACAAATCAGGAGGATGTAACTCTCCATCTGATGTGCTTGGAACAGAAAGTTTCCCAGCTGTAACCAAGGAGAAAGTGAGATTGTATTTGCTAAAAATAAACAGCCCCAAATTAAGAGGCTTGAATAACAGATCCCAAAGTATCTGCCAGAGCCTGGGATCAGCATTCCAGAGCCAGGGTGGGATCCTCAGGCTCTGCAGGGCACGAGGTGGGTGATTGAGGAAAATGAAGTGTCGATAATGAAGCAATTAATGAAATCAACAAAGAATTAGAGATGGCAAATACAATTAATATCCCGGAGGGCTCTGGGGGTGGAGCTGCACCTGCTGTCGGGCTCCATGGAATGCTGGAGCTGCACACAGGGCTTGGGAATTCCTCAGGAACTCTGGGATTGAGGCACAAAGAAGTGGAATTAAGACTGGGAGGTTTTTGCTCTCCACAGGGCCCTGCCAGGAGGGGGGTCAGGCTCTGCCCCAGGGACAGAGACAGGAGGAGAGGGCACAGCCTCAGGCTGGGCCAGGGGATGATCTCGTTGGATATTGGGGAAATTCCTGCCTGGAAAGGGCTCTGAAACATTGGAATGAGCTGCCCAGAGAGTTGGTGGAATCCCCACCCCTGGATGGATTTCAGAGCCCTGTGGATGTGGCACTTGGGGACATGGGCAGTGGTGGCCTGGGCAGGGATGGGGATGGTTGGACTCTGTGGCTCAGAGGGATTTTCCAATCCAAATGATTCTGTGATTCCATGAGGTCTCTCCATGTTCCCAAACCCCCTGTCCCTGTGGATTGTGGGTGGCACAAACAGCAGAGGAGCTGCTGCTGCTGCCCAGGGTGGGGCTGTCCCAGTGCAGCAGAACCTGCCAGGGGATGTGGCTGCAGGCAAGGAATGTGGTTGGAGGGTTGGGGATTACCCTGGGAGAAGGGAATTCTGCAGAGGACTCGGGTTCTCCCCTGGTGTCCCTGCCTGGCTGTGTGGGATGTGGCACATCCTTCGTGTGTGTGAAGGACAAACTTCCAGAGCTCCATGAACTTCCCACCTGGGTGGAGCTTTGGGGGATGGATCAAAGTTCCCTTGGTGATCCAGCCCTGGGGGTTGGATCCAGCACTGCCAGGCAGGATCTGAAGGGCTCTTGGAATGACTCAGGAGTTGGAAAAGGTTTGAGGCTGAAGGAGCCCACCTTGGTCAGCCAGGGAGGGACAGAACTCCAGAGGGGGGTATGGAATTCCATCACCAGTCTGGAGGGAGGTGGCTCAGTGCAGGTCTCAGCACAAGGACAGACATTCCCTGGATAACCCCAGCCATGGATTGACTGGAATCCCATTTCTGCACTGGCCCATCCTCTGCCCAGACAATGAGGTTCACTGGGAGGGGTGGGAAGGACAGGCCAGAGCTCAGGTTCTCAGTAGGACCATCTTGGGATGTGGATGATCCTGCAGCCTCTTTCCAGGCTGGAATGAGGAGCTTGGCATTCCAGAACACTCTGTTCTCTTCCTGTTGGTGAAGGTTTACCCCCAAGTCCCCCCAAGTTCTGCCACTGGTTTGTGTTTATCCTGATTGGTGGCCCTGTCCTGGTGGATGGTCATCACAGAGCTCTGGAGCAGGACAAGCTTCACTCAGGCCTCAGAGCTTCCTTTCCTCCAAGAAACTTCTTATTCCTGGGAATGTGGGATTCAGGTGCTTCATTATCAAGTCAGGCTTCCTCTGGGCAGACATGGAATGAGGGTACAGACAAGGTGCCACATTGAATTGTGGAGGGTTTGGGTGGGAAGGGACCTCACAGCCCACCCAGTGCCACCCCTGCCATGGGCAGGGACACCTCCCATAGCCCAGGGTGCTCCAAGCCCTGTCCAGCCTGGCCTGGGACACTCCCAGGGATGGATCCAGGGGCAGCCACAGCTTCTCTGGGAAATCCAGCCCAGCCCCTGCCCACCCTCCCAGACACCAATCCCTTCCCAACAGCCCCCCCAGCCCTGCCCTCTGGCACTGGGAAGCCATTCCCTGTGTCCTGGCCCTCCAGGCCTTGGCCCCAGTCACTGCCCAGCTCTCCTGGAGCCCCTTCAGGCCCTGCCAGGGGCTCTCAGGTGTCCCTGGACCCTTCTCTTCTCCAGGTGACCCCCCAGCTCTCCCAGCCTGGCTCCAGAGCAGAGGGACTTGTAGGACTCCCAGGTCATAGAACTCACCCACCACCTGCAAATCTGTGCATTGAGGAATTTCCTGCTGGAAAGGGTGGGCAGGGCCTGGCAGGGGCTGCCCAGGGAGGGTTGGAGTGCCCAGGCCTGGAGGTGCCCAAGGCAGGACTGGCCGTGGCACTGAGTGCTCTGGGCTGGGGACAAGGTGGGCATCGGGCACAGGGTGGGCTCCATGGGCTGGGAGGGCTTTGCCAAGGTGGGCATGGGGCACAGGGTGGGCTCCATGGGCTGGGAGGGCTTTGCCAAGGTGGGCATCGGGCACAGGGTGGGCTCTGTGGGCTGGGAGGGCTTTGCCAAGGTGGGCATCAGGCACAGGGTGGGCTCCATGGGCTGTGAGGGCTTTGGCAAGGTGGGCATTGGGCACAGGATGGTCTCCATGGGCTGGCAGGGCATTGCCAAGTTGGGCATCAGGCACAGGGTGGGCTCCAGGGGCTGGCAGGGCTGTGCCAGCCTCAGGGATCCCGGGATTGTGAGGCAGCTGAGATGGTCAGGAGGATGTGCCAGCTGCCTGGGAGGGATGGCACTGAGCAGGAATGTCCCACGGGAGCAGAGGATGGTCCATTAGCCCAGTTCCCTGCCCATGACAGTGCCATTCCAGAATTAATTGGAATTAATGAAGGAGATAAACTGTAGAGATCACAGGTCCTGGCCATTCCAGGTGGTCCATTGCCCTTGTCCCTTCCAGCACCTGGAGTGGCACTGGGGCCATCAGCAGGAATGTCCCTGCCTGCTCCTGGTCCAGCCCAGGCATGGCCCTGCTGGCTCAGAATTCCTCCCATCCCTCTGAGTTTCCCAGTGCTGGTCCCTCCACAGCTCCCAGTGCTGAGGGGGTTGGGGGTGACAGAACCCCCCCCTGCCTCCAGGGGTTTGTAAACCTTGGCCTTGCACCTCCCTGAGCCTCCTCTTCTCCAAACTGGAGAGAAATCCTGGAATCAGAGTCACTGAGGTTGGAAAATCCCTCTGAGCCCATCGAGTCCAACACCCCCAGCACTGCCCAGGCCACCACTGACCATGTCCCCAAGTGCCACCTCCACATGGCTTTGAAATCCCCCCAGGGCTGGGGAATCCACCCCTGCCCTGGGCAGCCTGTTCCAATGGCTGATATTCCCAGCCTGTCTCCAAAGGGAAGTTGTTCCATCCCCTTGACCATTTTAATTGCCCTTTTCTGGTCCTGCTCCTGCAGATGCTGAACCAGACGAGCCCCAAATGACAGATCCCACCTCACTTCCCATGCCAGATTTCCAGGATAGGTTTCCTTGCTTTTCCCTGATAGATTTTGGTGCCTGTTTTGCTTCTGTTTTGTGCTGAACCCACAATTTCCAGAGCTCAGCAGCAACTCCAGGACGTTCCTGGAGCTGCACCCCCCAGGTCCATGTCCAGCATCCTGCTGGTGGCTCCTCCCTTTCCCTGGATCCTCTCAGGTCAGGATCCTCCTGGATCTCCTCAGCACTGGTGCCTAATTTGGCTGCTCAGAGGAGTTTTTAATGCCCAGGCTGTGCCACATTTACATCTGGGATGTTTTGAGGACACTTTCTGCACGATTTGACTGGTGGTTTATTGTCCCCTTCCAAGCCTGAAGAAGGGCAGGGCATCCTCATCAGGCTTTGTGTCCAAGAACCTGGAATTTTTCTTTATTTCTGTGCATTACCAAGATCCTTCTGCCTGGCTTGGCTCAGGAGGTGGAGTTGATTGTTTTGCTCGTTTTCTGCCTCCTCTTTCATGTCAAAGTGCTTTTCCTCCTCCTGTGGGAGATGCAGTTGTGCTCCCAGAGCTGACATTCCGTGCTGGCAAAGGGGGTGGCTGATCTTGGATCACCTGCACTCAGCAGCTCCTCTTTCCCCTCCACCTCCTCACACTGGGGCTCTGGTGGCTCCTCCAGGCTGGGCTGGGGCTCCTTCCCACTGGGAAGTGTCCAGCAGGGTCTGGGGGGAGCTCCCCTTCCTGGGGGGCAGATCCAGCCCCGATTCCTGGGAATCTCAGCGCTGGTTTCTCATCCCAGACTGACTCAGCTCTGAGGCAGAAACAGAACAGGGAATTTCACACCATCCTCTCTGAGCTGAGCTCGCCCCCCTCGCAGACCCTCCCCTTGGTTTGGGTTTGGAATTTGTCCAAAAACTTTGCTCCAAGGAGTTGTTTGTGGTTCTGAGATTCCTCCTGGGCACCCCCAGGAACCAGGGCCGGATCAGGAGTTTGTGTTTGTCAGAAATTGGGGAGTTTTCCCAGATCTTACACTGGAGAGGTCCCTCCTGGAGTGCTGGGGCAGGTCTGGGCCCCTCAGGCAGCAGAGCCACGGAGGGGCTGGAGCGTGTGCAGGGCAGGGAGCGGAGCTGGGAAGGGGCTGGAGCAGCAGGAGGGGCTGAGGGAGCTGGGGGGGCTGAGCCTGGAGCAAAGGAGGCTCAGGGGGCACCTTCTGGCTCTGCAATCCCTGCCAGGAGGGGGGAGCCAGGACAGGGGGTCGGGCTGTGCCCCAGGGCACAGGGACAGGAGCAGAGGGCACGGCCTCAGGCTGGGCCAGGGCAGGGGCAGGGGGCACAGGAGGAGGAATTTGGTGCTGGCAAGGGTGGTCAGGCCATGGCAGGGGCTGCCCAGGGAGGGTTGGAGTGCCCAGCCCTGGAGGTGCCCAAGGCAGGACTGGCCGTGGCACTGAGTGCTCTGGGCTGGGGGCCAAGGTGGGCATCGGGCACC
Organism: Pithys albifrons albifrons; assembly: GCF_047495875.1. Classification (NCBI taxonomy): domain Eukaryota; kingdom Metazoa; phylum Chordata; class Aves; order Passeriformes; family Thamnophilidae; genus Pithys; species Pithys albifrons. The sequence continues at coordinate 100,242,416 of NC_092460.1, read as the reverse complement.
GGGTGGGCTCCATGGGCTGGGAGGGCTTTTCCAAGGTGGGCATCGGGCACAGGGTGGGCTCCAGGGGCTGGGAGGGCTTTGCCAAGGTGGGCATTGGGCACAGAGTGGGCTCCAGGGGCTGGGAGGGCTGTGCCAGCTCAGGGATTCTGGGATTCTTGCCCAGTCCAAGCAGGTCCCTGACAGGTCTCCCCCATGAGCAGCTCCTGCATAACATCCATCCCTCACCTCCTGGGTTATTCCAGCTGCTTTTCTTCCCTGCTCCCTGCAGTGCCATTCCTGGGACAGTGGGAGGTGTCCCTGCCCATGGCAGGGGTTGGAACTGGACCCATCACACCCAAACCCTTCTGGAATTCCATGATAAAAGCTGGAACACTGGGCAGTTCCATGTCTGTTCCCTGGGAAGGAGCAGGGGGATGTCCCAGTGTCACGTGCAGGTGACAAAACCCTTTCCAGCCCATCAGAAACCAAAGCTCTGAGCCTTCTCCTGGTGGTGGTTTTCCAATATTTGCAGTTTTGAGCTGTGTGATGATGCTGGGGCAGGGCTGGCATGGGCAGGGCTGGATTTGGGAAGAGGCTGCAGGATAATCCCCTTATTTATCCACCTGTGAGGCTGAAATCACTTCCTGGCTACAAAACTCAACAATCAGGTGCTGTGGGTGGGGAAAGGGTTAAAAGGGAGGATGGAATTGCCACTAGAAAAGCCCACAAAGGAAATTTGGGCTCCTTTGGGAGGAAGATGTACAGGGCAGCCCCACTCAGGGGCACAACCCATTCCATTCCATCCCATTTGTCCAACAAACCTCCAAGATTAATAACTGATTCCACTCCAGGAGGTTGGTAATTTGATGAAACCCAAATTTTCTGCAGCAAACACGTGTTTCTGTGGCAATTGAACCATCATGGAATCAATTAGGAACAAAATTGGATCAATGGAATGATTGGATAATTGAAATAAAAGGGTTATTTCCGAGGCTTTGCAGCTCTCAAAAGGAGGATGTGCCATTTCAGAATTCAGTTCAGCACCAAAAAGTCACCCAGAGGGAGGGTCTGGGAGAGTCCTGAGTTCATGGAGTCATGGAATCCCTGGGGCTGGAAAAGCTCTCTGAGTCCAACTGTCCCCAGCACTGCCAAGGCCACCACTGACCATGTCCCCAAGTGCCACATTCACAGGGCTTGGAAATCCCTCAAGGAATGGGCACTTCAAACTTTCCTGGGCAGCTGTGCCAGGGCTGGACAGCCTTTTCCAGGAAGGAATTTTCCCAGTATCCCACCTGACCCTCTCCTGGGACAGCCTGAGGCCCTTTGCCCTTGTCCTGTCCCTTGTTCCCTGGTTGCTCCACGTCCTTTGCTCCTCAGTCAATCCCCCAGTGCTGAGATGGCTTTTTCCAGGTTATTTTGGGGTTGGTGCCCCAGAGCTGTTGGATCCATCCCTCTTCCAGCACCTCTGGCACACCTGAGGCACAGCTCAAGTCCTGCAGATCCAGGAGTCTTATGGAATCATGGAATGGTTTGGGTTGGAAGGGACCTCAAAGCCCACCCAGTGCCACCCCTGCCATGGGCAGGGACACCTCCCACAGCCCAGGGTGCTCCAACCTGGCCTGGGAAGGGAAGATTCCACATTCCCAGGGAATGTGAACCCTTCCAAGGAGGAATAAATGCCCCAGAAAAACTGGGAAACACCCAATTTTTAGTGATGTACCTTGGCAGCCCAGCTGGAGGGGGGGATGTCCATCTCCTCCAGAAGGTCCTGGTCGCTGGCAAAGTGCCTTCCATGAGTTCCATGTGCTGGAAAAGCACATGAGGAGATGCTGAGTCATCCGTTTTTGAGGGATTGACATCCATGAGTTTTCCCAGCAGGCAGCTCTGAGGCCACTCTGTCTCTCTCTCTCTGCTCTGCCCCAGGTGAATGGTGTGAACGTGGTGAAGGTGGGGCACAAGCAGGTGGTGTCCCTGATCCGGCAGGGGGGGAACCACCTGGTGATGAAGGTCGTGTCCGTCAGCCGCAAGCCGGAGTCGGAGGAGGTGGTTCGGAAGAAGGGTAGGTGTGAATCCCCTGATTCCCTGGGTGGGAGCCACCAAAGGGGCCCCAGTGGCAGCAGTGAGGAGGGAGGGCACTGGGTGGGCTGATCTGGCCGTGCCAGGCTCTGCATGGGCAGCACTGGGAGGTGCCAGTGGCTGCAGTTGGGGGTGATGGTGCTGTGAGGAGATTTAGACAGAGTGAAGCTCAGAGTGAAGCTCAGAGTGAAGCTCAGGAAGGGTCAGTGAAGCTCAGGAAGGGTCAGTGCTCCCTGAGTTACTGAGTCCTGCCCAACCAACCAGCAACTGAACAGGCTCTGTCCTAACAGCCCATTAAAACTGAGTTTTGCAAAGCAAGGCACTAAAAACCTCCAGTTCAACACCAGAAACGTGGCTGGATTAGGAGGGAAAAAGCACCAGGAGACAGAAATCAAGTTCTCTTTTAGCTGTTGGATACAGATAATTCTCACAAGGCTGAACATTCTGCTGCCATTGCACTTTGGAGCCTGTTGGGATTTTTTATAAGACTGAAGGCAACAGAATTTAATCTTGTTGAAAAGTAGCAGCTGAAATCTTGGAAAATCATATCCCTCAAAAAGATGGAATTCTTTAATCTAAGCTGGTTTTATCCAGGCAGGACTCACAGTTCATTTTGAAAACAAAACTATTGTTATTAAAAATTGATGAAGGTGGTCAGGGGGTGTTGGGATATCCCAACTACTTGTGGGCTGCAGGACACCAGCTCTGTTTGCCCACTGGAGCTGTGAATGCCCAAAGGTTGGAGCCAACTCCTTGGGATCAGCTGCTCCACACGGGGCTGGAGAGCAGAGACCCCCTTTCCTGTGGGGTCTCAGGGTGGGGAACAGGCCCTGGGGGTGTTGGGGGCAGGATGGTGCCCACAGGAGCTCAGGGGGTGCCAGGATGGAGCCTGTGCTCCCTCAGGGATTGGAGCACCTCAGTTCACTCCAGCTTTACCTGGGAATGTGGCACCAACACTGAGGCTGGTTTTCTGCAGGCCTTAAACTAAGGGAGTCCTGGATTAGGTGGGATATTGGGGAGGAATTGGTGGCTGGGAGGGTGGGCAGGCCCTGGCACAGGTTGGGCAGAGAAGCTGGGGCTGCCCCATCCCTGGAAGTGCTCCCATCCTTGGGGGCTTCTTTGGCAAGATGGTCCCAGGGCTGCTGGTCACTGGTGGGACCCCCAAGGTTGGGGACATCCAGCTGGGGGGTGGGCAGGAACATCTGGATGGGACACAGACCCAGCTGTGTATAGGAGGGGTGTGGAATGCAGGGGAGGGCAAGGGCACAGCTGGGGACGGGCAGCTGGGGAGGGCAAGGGCACAGCTGGGGACAGGCAGCTGGGGAGGGCAAGGGCACAGCTGGGGACAGGCAGCTGGGGAGGGCAAGGGCACAGCTGGCAGCACAGGGCAGGGACACAGCTGGGGACAGGCAGCTGGGGAGGGCAGGGACACAGCTGGGGAGAGGCAGCTGGGGAGGGCAAGGGCACAACTGGGGACAGGCAGCTGGGAAGGGCAGGGACACAGCTGGGGACAGGCAGCTGGGGAGGGCAAGGGCACAGCTGGGGACAGGCAGCTGGGGAGGGCAGGGACACAGCTGGGGACAGGCAGCTGGGGAGGACAGGGACACAGCTGGGGACAGGCAGCTGGGGAGGGCAAGGGCACAGCTGGCAGCACAGGGCAGGGACACAGCTGGCAGGAGAGGTTTTGGGGAGATTGACTGGGAACCTGGAATGGGGAATGGGATGGAGGGGACAGGAGTGAGGGGACCAGGAGAAGGGGAAAGGGGATGGGGGTACAAGAGCAGGGAGATGGGAGGGGGAGGACAGGAGAAGGGAGATGGGAATGAGGGCACAGGAGCAGGGGAATGGGAGAGGGGGACAAGAGCAGGGGAATGGAAGAGAGGGATGAGAGTGGAGGGGACAGGAGCAGGGGAATGGGAGTGGGGAATTGGAAGGGGAGGGCAGGAGCAGAGGGATGGGAGCAGGGGAATTGGACTAGGGTGACAGAGCAAGGGGTTGGGAATGGGGAGGGGACAGAAGCAGGAGAATGGGAGCAGAAAGATGGGAGTGGGGGGCAGGATTGGGGGCCAGGAGCAGGGTGATGGGAGCACAGGGATGGGAGCTGGGATCAGGGTGATGATGGGAGCACAGGGATGGGAGCTGGGATCAGGGTGATGATGGGAGCACAGGGATGGGAGCTGGGATCAGGGTGCTGATGGGAGCACAGGGATGGGAACTGGGATCAGGGTGATGGGAGCACAGGGATGGGAACTGGGATCAGGGTGATGGGAGCACAGGGATGGGAGCTGGGATCAGGGTGCTGATGGGAGCACAGGGATGGGAACTGGGATCAGGGTGCTGATGGGAGCACAGGGATGGGAACTGGGATCAGGGTGCTGATGGGAGCACAGGGATGGGAGCTGGGATCAGGGTGCTGATGGGAGCACAGGGATGGGAGCTGGGATCAGGGTGCTGATGGGAGCACAGGGATGGGAACTGGGATCAGGGTGCTGATGGGAGCACAGGGATGGGAACTGGGATCAGGGTGATGGGAGCACAGGGATGGGAACTGGGATCAGGGTGATGGGAGCACAGGGATGGGAGCTGGGATCAGGGTGCTGGGAGCTGGGATCAGGGTGCTGATGGGAGCACAGGGATGGGAGCTGGGATCAGGGTGCTGATGGGAGCACAGGGATGGGAGCTGGGATCAGGGTGCTGATGGGAGCACAGGGATGGGAACTGGGATCAGGGTGATGATGGGAGCACAGGGATGGGAGCGCTCCCAGCGCAGCACGCGGGGCGAGGGGGAGGGAGCAGCTCTGCTGGCACCACGAGCTGCAATTATGTTGTCACGGCACAAAAGCACGAGCCGTGAGAAAAGCTGAGCTCGGGAGGCAGCCCTGGGCCCCCCGGGGGTGCCGCTCGCCCCTTCCCGGTGCTCGCAGCCCCGAGCCTGGAGCAGCCGCCCGGCCGTGCCCGTTCCCTGTTCCCGACCCTCGGGGCCGCCCCACCGTGCGGAGCGCGGGGACCGCAGCCCAGTGGCCAGTGCGGGACCCCCGCCCGCAGCGTGGCCGGGGGTCGGGGCCCCATCGCCCCCTCCCCGGGTGCCGGAGGCCTGTGTGGGGGGACTGGCTCCGGTTGAATCCGCCCCGTTGGGTCCCTGATGCAGCAGCAGAGCCTGGAGCTCCAGTTGCCATGGCAATGCCTGAGCGTTGAATCCAGCATTGTCAGCGAGCGAGGAGGAGGAGGAGGCACCCGAGTGAAGAGGAAGAGCCTTCAACTCGTCCCCGTGCCGGTGGGCTCCCGGCTGATGGCAGCCCCGCGGGCCGGCCCGCACAGGGAGCCCTCGGGGCCGCTCCCACGGCCCGGCCCGGCCATGTGTCCCGGTCGCCCCTCGCCCCGCCGGACGCCAGCGCTGCCGTAGGGCCCGAGCCAGCGGAGCAGCTGCCCGGCCCGGGCACGGCGGAGGAGGGTGGGTGGGCTGCGCTCCGGGGGCCGCGCCGAGGCGGGAAGGAAGGAAGGAAGGACAGCCCGAGCTGGGGCCCGCCGGCCGCGTCCGTCCCTCCCTCCCAGCCCCGGCCAGGGCGCGTGTGGAGGGGCTGCGCCCCCGAGAGCCGAGCCCCGAGGGCAGCCGCGCTTAACTCGCGGGGGGCTCTCGTAGCCGGAGCCGCCGCCGTGGCCGCGGGGGGAAGGCGCAGCCCAGGGAGATGACTTGGACTCTGCTCCTCGGCTGAGGGCTGCGGGCACCGTTCCTGCGGGACCGCCGGGGCTCTGCCCCGTGCCCGGGACTGTGGCACCGAGACCATGAAGAAGTTCGCTTCCACGCGCAGCCTCAATAAGATCCTGCAGCAGTGCGACTCCTCATCCCGCGAGTACGAGGAGATCCAGGCTGTGGAGAAGAAGTGGCACCTGCATCTGGCCACTCCTCGTAAGTTCCTGGACAAGAAATGCAAAATGCCGTCTCTCTTCCTTTCAGCTCCGCCGCCTCCCAAGAGAGCGCCCAGCACCACCCTGACGCTGCGGTCCAAGTCCATGACGGCCGAGCTGGAGGAGCTGGGTAAGGGCAGGGCGGGGGGCTCGCCGGGGCGCGGGGGGCACGGGGGGCACGAGGAGCCGGGGCCGGAGCGCCCTCCCGGTGCCCGTTTTCCCGGAGAGCTGCATGAGCAGGAGCGCCGGGCGATGCTCTCCTCCCGCGCCGGAGGTCCCGTCGTGCTCAGAGAGAGGGGCGTGGGGGGCTGAGAGGCTGTGGCTGTGGGATTCGGGGTGCAGGACACCCCCCCAGAGCCACCCACCGCTCCGGTGTCGCATCCCCGCGGAGGCGGCGGGGGGGAGGACGGAGGGTGTCTCCGTGTGCTTGTGGAGGGCTGTCCACCCCCGGCCCCGGCCGGCAGGAGCCGTGTTCCCCTGCCTGTTCCTCTCCCTTGTCTCTCTCCGTGTTCCTCTCCCTGCTCCTCTCCCTGTGCCTCTCCCTGCTCCTCTCCCTGCTCCTCTCCCTGTCCCTCTCCCTGCTCCTCTCCCTGTTCACGCCGCTCCTCTCTTTGTTCCTCTCCCTGCTCTTTCCTGTGCCTCACTCTACTCACCCAACTCCTCTCCCTGCTCCTCACCTTCCTCACCCCTCTCCTCACTCCTGTCCTCTCTGTGATCCTCATCCTGCTCCTCACCCCTCTCCTTATTCTGCTCATCACCTTCCTCACCCTGTTCCTCTCCCTGCCTCTCTCTGTCCCTCACCCTGCTCACCCCCACTCCTCTCATGCTCCTTGCCTTCCTCTCTCCTTCCTCTCCCTGCTCATCTCACCCCTCTCTTCACCACACTCCTCTCCCTGTTCCTTGCCTTTCTCACCTCACTCCTCATTCATTATCCTGCTCCTCTTCTCTCTGCTACTCTGCCTGCTCCTTGCCTTCCTTACCCCTCTCCTCACCCTCTGCTGTTCCCTCTCCTTTTCCCTTTCCTCTCCGCTCTCCTTGCCCATCTCCTCATCCTCACCCCTCTCCTCTCCCCTCTCCTCACCCTCTCTCAATCCCTCTCCTCTCTCCTGTCCTTCCTCACCCCTCTCCTCACCCTCTCTCCGCACCCTCTCTCCTCACTCCTCTCTTCATCCTGCTCCCCTCTCCTGTCCTCTCCTCACCCTCACCTCACCTCTCCCTCTCCTCTCTCCTCTCCCCTCTCCCCTCTCCTCTCCCCTCTCTCCTCTCTCCTCTCCCTCTCCCTCTCCCCTCTCCTCTCCCCTCTCCCCTCTTCTCTCCCCTCTCTCTCCCCTCTTCTCTCCCTTCTCCTCTCCCCTCTCCCTCCCCTCTCCCTCCCTCCCCTCCCTCTCCCCTCCCCTCCCTCTCCTCTCCCCTCTCCTCACCCTCACCTCACCCTCCCCTCTCCCCTCTCTCCTCTCCCCTCTCCTCTCTCCTCTCCCCTCTTCTCTCCCTTCTCCTCTCCCCTCTCCCCTCCCCTCCCCTCTCCTCTCCCCTCTCCTCACCCTCACCTCACCCTCTCCTCTCCTCTCTCCTCTCCCCTCTCCCCTCTCCTCTCCCCTCTCTCCTCTCCCCTCTCCCCTCTCCCCTCTCCTCTCCCCTCTCCCCTCTTCTCTCCCCTCTTCTCTCCCTTCTCCTCTCCCCTCTCCTCTCCCCTCTCCCCTCTCCTCACCCTCACCTCACCCTCCCCTCTCCTCTCCCCTCTCCCCTCTCCTCACCCTCACCTCACCCTCCCCTCTCCTCTCCCCTCTCTCCTCTCCCCTCTCTCCTCTCTCCTCTCCCCTCTCCCCTCTCCCCTCTCCCACACACCCGGCAGCCCCAGGATTTTATTTGCCCCTCTCCAGGCAGGTGCCACCCTGTGCCAGGTGAGCTCCAGGTGAGCTCCAGGTGCGGTGCCATCCCCACGCCGCCCTCCCCCCGTGCCCACGCCCGTGCCCACCCACTCCACAGCCTGCCCACGTTTCCAGCTGCTTTGCTCTCCAGCTGGAGCTCCATGTTCCCGTATTCCCTGAAAGCCTCTCCACCCGCACCCCTTCCTCTCTTCCCTGTGCCCGAGCCCCTTGGT